>NW_020187732.1:204427-245186 GCF_900000015.1 Plasmopara halstedii | reverse complement strand
TTCAACTTGTCATATAATGTTTTCGTCAAGTGTTTAGCCATTAAACTGCGATGTTTTGCAGTAAAAATTGGAAAATTGTCTTCTTGTGATGGCAATACAGCAATACTCGTCGTCGACGCCACCAATGGAGCACCGGCATCAATGATGACTGGAGCTACAGGATCAGTCGGGATCAATGCGTCGATAGATTCTCCAGCCAGTAGCTTTTGTTCCATAGCAATAAGAAGTGAAATGCCATTGATCATTGTTTGCACCAACTCTGCTTCCGAGTGACCAATACGTTGCTTGTTACTGACATCGTATACTCCACCAACTGAAGCCGAATGTTCACCCGCCGTTCCACGTGGTTGCAAGTGTAGAAGTGAGCAAATTTTCTCAAATCGAGATGTATCCTCAGTTAATTTTGGCAGCTTTACCATAACACTTGCACGAAGTCCCGTTCCCAAATTTGATGGACAAGTTCCGATGAATCCCAGATGTTCATTGTACATAAATTCTTTACCTTTGGCTTTAATGCTTGCCTCAACACTCTTGATAGCGCGACAAAAGCGTTCAAACACAGCACCGACATCTCCTCCATCCTGCATTGATATAACACGCATATGGTCTTCTTCATTGCACCAAACAAGAAATGTCTTATCATTGTTGTGAAATATTCCACGGGCAGCAGGCCAATCCCTTGCAGCTCCTGCAGCTTCAAGTAGTGTACCCCCACCTGGCTTTTGGAACAGAAAATGATCTGTAATCAACTGATGCTCGTCTTCAGGTGACATTTCAGACAATTTATAGAATTTTCCAGCCAAATCGCCAGTCATATCCCCCAAAGCAGACTCCAATAGATTCATCACATCTTTTCGGTGAGCGCGTGATGTGGCAGGCGGTAAAGGTAACCCACGAATGTTACGACCAGCGCGAATACGCGTCGAAATGATAAATTCGTCTGGTAACTTGCCGTTTGTCACGTGAGATGGATCCATATCGCATTTATGCTTGTCATGGGGTTTGTACCCATGCCAGCCTTCAATCACAGGATCAAATAATGGCTTAAACACTTCGTAACACTCTTCGTCACCAGCGGTTACACCTACACCAAGGTGAGGGTTATCCACTCCCGTTTGAATCGCGCGATCTAAAGTGTAACCCGTTGAGGTTTTTAATTCCTTAAGTTGTCCATACATTTCGCGGGATAAGTGCTTAGCCATAAGAGAACGATGCGCAGGCGTAAACTCGGGGAAGCCAGTGATCTTGGCATCAGTGAGTTGTGCAGTTGAAATCTTCTGCGCCAATTTGTTTGGCGATGTAGCAACAGTGTCGTCGACCATTGTATTAAAGCTGTCAAGGCTGATAGGAACGTGTGTTGCGTGAAACTCCGACTGTTGAATGATTTCGAGGAACAATGGAAGATCGCGATGACGATGAGACGCGTGTAAAGAAATGATTGCTACTTTCTATTTTAGCGGCTGTTTCACGGGATGTAGTGGTATAGATATTTATATTGTGAATATTTATTTAATTGACGGTATCACATACTTTGTATTAGATCGCAATTACGATAATACAATGTGGAATTTTACGCGAAACTTTACAAGAGCTGAAAATTTAAAATTTGTGTTAGCAATATTTTTATTGCATATCTAAAACATTTGGCAGAGATAGTTGACACTTTTGCCAGTTGAGCCATGGCACGGCAGCCAAAGCGATTCGTCGAGCCGACAGCAGGTAGCGTATCTTATTCTAATGAGGGTTGCAGCGGGGCTGCCGTAGCTTAGCACTTGAGGAAGCGTAGTTTAGGTCACCGACCTTTCGTTTTGTACAAGTGAGTTAGCGGATCGCAATCCGCTTACTCCAAGAATAATGATTGCCTTCACAAGGCTAACTGACTCTTCGATTTAAAATCCAAAATTGATATTTGTTTGATTTTTTATCCTAATTTTAAAAGTTTAGATTTTCCTAAATATACTAAATATATAATAGTAAGTCTAAATACATGCATAACTACTGGCTACCTCGCCACATACCGTATTCTTGTTTGAGTGCAGTCACACCATGCACACCTTGTGTGACACACACCTGTTAACAGGCAACTGGTTGACCATCGCAGCGTTTCTTGTTAAAGGTTCACAAGATGCAAGTACGTGTAACCCCGTTTAAGAGTTGATGCAAGTTTTAATGAATCATGGCTCGTTGGATTGATGCGTAGTTCCATTTTAGCTTTGCACATACTAGTATATCGGCTGGTAGAAAGCAACGAGCAAAACTCTTTACAGAAGAGGTGTTCATTTGCAGGAGTAATTCTTCATCACTCAAAAGATGCCCGCAGAAAAATACAACCATGGTATACTAACTGTAATAATAGGGAATTGTGGAAACGAAGCAGCGCGGGTATTGAATTAATGAGTGACTAAAATATTTAAGGCTATCAGAACTCAATGTCACATCCTCTGCTTATTTACTGATGCTATTGTTGAGATGACGCCACCTGATGCATGCATGAAAAGACGAGATTTGACGTCACAAGAATGCCTGAATGGTGTCATCGTTACGGATATTGATTGCATACATAGTAGTTTACATTTATTAGTCTACATAGCTCAGGTTATATCTGGCTGGATCAAGTGTAGCACATGGGTAGTGAAGTAAGACGCGAACTAAACATGCTCTTTGCTTTACCAACAAACAAACAGGTTGATCACCGCAGCAAAAACACTCCCAGTCGATCTACCTCGCACAAAGATGGCGTCTAAGCGAGCCGAAGTCCATCAAGAGACATTTTTTACTGGAATTAACGTGCGCATGCCGATGATTCAGACCATTCAGGTCGTCTTAAGGAAAAGGGGATAACGAAAGTAAGTTTGGTGATTCGACGGTGTCAAATATCGTCTTAGGAATCAAGCTGCATCACTCGACCAACATGCGGTCTTTATGCACTTTGAATGAGTGTTTACCATCGGACCACGTATTGTAAGCGCACCGAGTTATCACGCCGTCTACAAAGTCGCAAGATGAAGGGGTTATAACAGTGTTTAAGCATTTAGACGCCGTTCATGAGCTTGTTGTCGGTCTCTAAAAACTTAAAGCCGCTGAAGACAAATTTTGCTTTGCAGAATATGAGGATGAGCTTATTGCGTATAGGCCGATCCAAATCAGGGGAGTCAAAATTGTGTCATGCATGAGGCTTTCTTTTACAGTCATGCATTCAGCTACCCCCAAAATTGACATCTATTGAAGAGGATTGAAGAGGGGTCGAGCCATGTTGGCATGGGTTTCACTTCAATTTGCAACTACTGGTTGGTCCAACTAAGCATCTTCTAAAGTCCTTTTAGGATTGAAAACTGACGAATATATATCCTTAACTCTTTTAAAATTTGCACACTGACCATAAATTACAATGAAGCAAATCGAAAAGAGGATCTTGCCCCCTTAAGAAAAACACTATTAAAATTTGGTGAAGCGTCTTTTTGACACGCACCGATCTCAAGTGCTGAATGTAGTTTTCCACATCCGTACTTGGGTCAATACATCGTTGAAATAAGTTTGTATATAACAAATGTGTGGTACGGGTAGCTCTGTCAGCAGACGTTCGAAGACGCTGGTGCATTTGACATTCTTTGCGGTATTACCAGCTTCTACTTGGGCTTCCTACACGAGAATTCGCCGAAGTAAGAGGGTTGTCGCCAGTTCTCGTAAACACTTAAGTAGATGAGAGGGCAGAAAATAATGACCCATAACTTATCGACTTTCAATTGATTCGTAGCTCATAGCGATCGAATCACGCTTTGTGTAGGATGAGATATAAATTTCGAAATTATGGCTGAATACGAGACAATGTATCACGTCAAACTATCAGACTCTACGAGAAGGCTGAAAACGAACTTCTTATATTTACTTTTGTCCCCGCCGTACGATACCAAATACAGATACTATATCCGTATTTAGCATCTTTGCGGCATCTCTCTTCGCGCGCCATACGTAATCACACAAATCTTTCGATAGATTTTACCTGATACGGCTTCCAAAGCTCATAAAGTCAATATCAACAGCAAGCAACCCTGCTTGTGGGTACCACAGCATTTTTAGCGCTTGATATTATTTTCGACGACCTTCACAGTGTATAATAAAACAAGTATTCCCAATGGACCCCGCTGCCTAATGTGACTTAAAATTTCGTCAAGAAACACATTGGATCTTGTTTCGGAGCTCAATGTTCTGTATTTCACGACCAGGGGGAAGAGTACGCTAGACGCAAATATATAGGATTCCATAGATTCAGCATCTGCGAGCTCCAACGTGCTGTACAATAATAAAATAGTTTATATCCTCATCATCGTCGTGGCTAACGTCCATCGCCTTAGGCGTGTTCATAAAGGTTGCGAGCCCGGAGCCCCACTGTCCCTCGCAGCACGGAAATCGACTTCAGATTACGTTACACTAACCGCTTCTCTAAAAAGGTAGGGAGGAGAAAGAAAGGTCTCGGTGTGAACACATTTGTTTAACGACATTCCATGATGATGGCTTAAGTTACCTCTAAAGAGCGTCTACCAACACAAAAGCAATAATAGCTCTCATCATGAACAGAGAAAACTGCGTATTAATACTCGTTATAGCTTCTATAACTTTAGCTTTGATACTCTATTTCTCCGTCCGAATCCAAGGCCATCTCACCTCTTCCATAAAGAGAGAGGAATGTTATCATCCCGTCTCGCTCCTCATAGGGCTGATCGCTCAGCATCGGCAGCCTATTGGTGGGTGCCATTGCGCTCCCACATACGTTTGTTGAAGCGCTCGTTTAGATGTGTCGCGATCTCATTCTCATAACTAGTGATCCAAAGAGCCGTTACCACATTTTATCATGAAGCCGCCAGTTTCTCTGACCCCTCTAGGGCCAATCAAGATAGGAGTTTCCCGAACGTGTTTGGCTGTCGTGCGGACAGGCAAACCACTCGTTATCCATCCCCACATAGAGTACAGTTTTTTCACGCTTGGTCGTGGGATTGACTACAAGTGCTACTTAGTTCAAAGAGATTGTACCGTGGAAGCTTCACAGAGGGTGGTTTTGCCAGCAGCGGAATCGAGAGGCATTGAAGTAACTATGTATTCTGTTGGCTCTGCTTTTCAAGAGAACATCCAGCTAAGTTTTAATGTTATTTGAGCCAGTACCATACATATGTTTTGCAGTATCCGATAATGAATGAAATTTTGTAGCTTGAAATGAGGTCTATAACTCATGTATTCCACGGACTTTGCCTCAACGACCAAAAGCTCGAGACCCTTTGAATAATCACAATCACACCAAAAACGCAATGTGAAATTTCGGACAAAATGTGCTGATATACGGATGTGTTGTACGTACGCCTTACAGAAACTTAGGAATATGATACATTAACCCAAGTCTTGACAGCGTTTAATTTTCGTAAGGAAATCGCAGAACCTTAATAAACTGAGGGAGTAAGCTCTATGTCTAGCTGTTCATTTCCGCAGATGTATAATCAAGGATGTGTAATGCGGACACGAGCATCAACACGGAGTAGACGAACACAAAGAACATTCGTATGTAAATATCAAGTTTCCTCGTACAATCGACTCGACTCGCCATGCTTTTGCTACGAACAAATTGTGAACTTGATGCTGAAATGTCTTTCCAATACCCACCAAAACTAGAGTAGAAAAGCGAAAGTTCTTGTACAATATTTAGCTTTGGGGTGAATTGTCAAGCCACCAAAACCGGAAGCTAAGACATAGGATGATACTTGCTGCAACAGTGTTGAAGAGGATGTATCGATGTGCGAGGAGCGAGGAGCCGTTGCCAGAAAACTCTTGGTTTACATCAACCATATCTGGCAAGCTGCAGATCTAAGACGTGAGTTTGATACCATAGTCTTTCATTCGTTTTTTAATCATTTTTTTAGGAAGCAGCAAAATGTATCGCACTAAAGTTCACTGTAACGGCATCGGTGAGTGCACGATGTGAAAAAACAATTCTACAGCGGGGTTCAGACCAGATCAGTTCTGACAAATTACGCAAAGGGCTCGTCGTGGTCTCTCGATTTCTTTCTTATTACAATCATAAACATCGGACCAAAGTGATTAATTTCGCTATTTCTGCTGATATAATCGTTTCAAAGCCGCCAGACAATAAGAACTTTTAAATCTCGAGTGTCAAAATTTCTTCTCTGTCAAGAGATTACAAATACCTCCTTCGACTGGGTGTTGCCAACGATGTTATTCATGATGACTGGGTTGGCAAGTCGAAGAAAGAACCCATGAATTTTTGTGGCCCTCATCACTCAAACAGCACTGCAAAGATGAACAACAAACTTCGCGGGGAGAACAACAGCGAGTTTTCTTTGCTACAGCAGTTGCGTCCGACAGAAGCTTCGATTTGAGCACAAATTCAGTGACGCCTTCAAGAAATTCAGTCTGAAGAACCAGCTTTCAGCAGAGTTATATACTGCTAAGACTATGGCACCGACAAAGATTCGTCATGACACCGATGTGGCTTAAATTTATTGTCAAGGCATAATCTCGCACATAATTATACCTACTCCCACAACAATGGCAGTGATACAATTCAAGAACTTAGAATGTGCGACCAAATGCTCTGACTATCCTATCTGTTGTAAAGATTGCATCAACATCCGATGTATTGTAAGATGTGGTAGTTACGTGGCATCGCACACATGCGATGCTTCATGATCGACCCGTCTCAAGCTGCAAAACCAATATTAACGCATATCTTCTTGACAGAAATCTGCCTCGATTTGTTTTACATACAATTAGATAAAACATTTGACGGTCGGTGGATTATTGTACGATCGTTTCCTTTTACAGGATGGCGAAACGTAGTGAACAATGAGCGGAAGCAACTCGCATTTAGGTGGATGATATGTTACCAAGAGTCATCATAACGGTTGACGAGCACAATCGCCCGTACAACTGACAAATCTTAATCAATCGACACTATGTTTCACTGTTTAATATGTAAAACGAAGGTATTTTCAAGCTACAGTTACCTAGAAATACTCTAACGAATGTCGGCTTGAACTTTTTGAACTTCCTTGTGGGGTTTCATACGATGCGATTGTTGGGAATCGTACCAGTCGTGACGGCATCAGGCGTTGTCGCCAAGAACTACAGATACTGGAACTGCATCGCAAATTTGAATGTCCTCATTACCAAAACTCATTCTTGAATTTCCAAGTGCTTGGAAACTTACTTATATTCTCTACGATCACGTACACTTTCCACATTCAACACCAATATGGTTCAAATCGTCGCATTTAGCATCGTAGCTACTGCACTTGCTATCGAACGGATTCAAGCAACTTCATTAGAGTGCAATGCTTTCATGCCAACGGGAACCCAATTGCCTTTAACTGATGACCATCCAGCAGTCATGAAGGACTATAACGGCGCTGTACCCGTAGAAATGCCTGATCATTGCGAACCATCAGCAACCGAAAATGATCTTTTAAGAACCGACTCAACGGGTGGCCCAGGCCGTCGATTGCGACGCATGGAAGATGCAACCAATTCGGATGTCCATGACCTTGAAGCGTATTTTGGTGAAAGCCTTGTGTTGGATTTTGAGACCCTAAAAGAAAAATACTCGTCAGCATCAGCACCAACAATTCCGTGGCCGGGAAGCTACTGGCCGACGTACCAGGACAGTATCAACGTCATTTGGAAAACAGGTGATAAAAGCGCGAGTGAAAAGTATGCCGAAGCTTATGGTCTCGATCCAATCGAATTTCAAAATAAAATGTCGGCCATAAACGGTGTTGATGCACATGCAGACAAGACCAAATGCAGTACAGATACTGACTGCGCGGGACAGAATGACGGAAGTTTGTGTGCGAAACGCAAAGGTACATCCAATGGTTATTGTATCCCAACGTGGTATGGTATTTGCCATGCATGGGCTCCTGCTGCTATCCTCGAAAACGAACCAAAGTGCGACGTAGTGAAGAATGGACAGACGTTTCATGTCATGGATATCAAAGCACTCGTGACGGCTGTTTATGACGGTTCTGCGATTGCCACCGTCTTCACTGGCGCACGTTCAAATGGCCCCGACACACCCGTCAACACCGATGCATACGGACGCTATACCAACGCTGCACGACGGGATTTAGGCGCCGGATTTTTCCACCTCGCCATCACAAATATCATGGGGAAACATAAGCAATCCTTCATAATTGACATTACTACTGGTGCGCAAGTCTGGAACCAACCTGTTCGGTCATACCGGGTCCAGACCATGGACCTTGTGGACGCGACACAGGCGTCGCAACAATACTTTGGCACGAACGTGTACCCATTCAACGACCAAATGGTGCACCTCGCTTACGTCAAGACTACAGTCAGTTGGATCGTAGAAGCTTACGCTGACGGTCCTCTTGTTGCAACGCAAGAGGTAAATACGTATACAAAATCACGTGATTATGAGTATTTGCTCGAGCTAGACGCCAACTACGCAGTGATTGGCGGTGAATGGGTTGGAAGCTCCAAAACGGATCATCCAGATTTTCTCTGGTTTCCTACTGCCAAGCCTGACGAATCGACGGTCACAGGTGCTGGCTTAAGTTACGCGAATGTAGAAGAATTACTCGAACTATCAGTATCTTGTGGTGCATCAACTCCCTCAGTTAGCACGTCGGGTAGTGCGTCGGCAGTTTCTACTAGCGCATCATCTAGTACTTCAAGATCAGTCGGTGCTTCGATGAGCGCATCGGGCAGCTCTTCTGAGAGCACAACAAATGAAGGAACAAGTGAGAATGATTCTTCACTGATCCTTATGGGCACCGAGACAACTGAAGATCTTGACATTTCGGATGAAACATCTAATGTTCCAAATGGATCGAATTCAAACTTGGATGCTCCTGCCATAATCTTGGACACTACCTATAGCAACAACACAACAGAGTCGACAGGAAATGCTAGTCCAGTGACTACAATCAACTCCGTTTACTACACACCACCCTTGACCTCGGAGACCGACGTACCCCCTCACATTACTTTTCCAGAACAGACGACTGTCGTTACAACCAATGAAGAAAGTGCTCAAACCTCGGTGCACCAAAGCTGCCACTAAATGGACCTAAAAACCACCTTGCTATTGGTTTTGATTTACCTTTGATAGCCTTAACACAAAATGTGTTTCGATACACTCATAATATGAGATAATAGACATCGCAATGATAGAAAACACCTTTATTTACTACACTCGATGTCCAAGTAACGGTTCATTTCGCCCCATGACACGCACAAGCTGCTCCCATTGAGCTGGCGTAATACTTATAATACTCTGTGAAGATGCTGGAAGATTCACTTCGCCCAATCCTTCTTGATTTTCTGTCATCAAATTAAAAATATGAAAAATCAGTCAGCCTCAACATTATCAATTGTGCGATACAAATTAATTAAGCATTTACTTAGATAAGGAAGGCCAGAGTCTCCATCAATGCCAATTTCAGCAGAATTATTACGCACGAGAAATGATGTATCAAATAGATTTTCAACTGTCTAGATGTTATACAATATCCAGCAGCATAAGTTAGCTGAGTTAAAAACTTAACATAAGCATTTGGCAGTCACACACCTGAGTAAAGCTCTTTGGATTAATCACCAAGTCCAAAAGTGGCTTCACACGCTCACCTTCGGTCAACTTTGTCTGCAAAATCTCTAATCGACGAGCTTGAGCATCTTTGCGATCTTTCTAAAAAAGCACAATAATCACCCATTTTCAACACTACTGTCTTGATAAATATCACTTCAACACATCAATTAAAAAACCTTGTTAGTGTACTCTGTTGGTTGTGTTTCTTGCGCATTCACATCTTCCTCTACACGCCTTGCTTTCTTTCTCTCCTTGTGTGTTACTTCTGTGTCCATAAGACCAAAGCTTAAGAAGAAACAAACAGTCACCATCAATTTTCTTATTCTCCACAACTTTCCAACTTCATCACAAACGTACAGAAAACAACTTTCAGGAACAGATCGAAAGCAAGCACCAGCGGCATTTCCCAGTGTATTCCAATCAAACTCTCCATTTTGCGATTCGATTGTGCAAACGTTCTGTGCCGCACGAATTAAATCTGTTGTGTCATACTAGACCAAAAAAAACTGTCAAATTGAGTGCTATATCCAGAGTCTTGGTATGAGACCTTCGTAAGGTCACTAGAACCTAAAGCCTCTGACTGCTTAGCCACCGCTACATTAAGTTCATCCAAGTTGCTGGCGTCTAGATTGGCTTCACGAGGATAACACACACTGTCGTACATTTGATCCAATTCTTGTGTATGTGTATGAAATTGATCACTTGAGAGTTTTGCCAGGTCATGAGCATTCTCCTTGATACTCTGCAGTAGCTCGCGCTCTTTATATCGAACATGACGACGATCTTTCTCCGATAGCTGTGAATTTTCAAGAAATCCTTTACGTTTCCGTCCAGGTAAAGCTGTGCGTGGTTTTGACTGCCTCGTATTTACTTCCTCATCTCGACGCTTTCCACTGCTGACCATTGTTAATGATAATTTATTCAATTTTAATCAAATTACATTCTTCAAATAATATTTACAATCTAATGTAATATTTTACTTCATACAACCTTTTGCTAGATGAGACAAGCAACTTACTGTAACATACTGCCTGTTACACACAATCTTTACGGTTGCGTGGCGCAATGAGCCAGAATAATAATGCTCTTGAATTATCTGCCTACTACAGCAGTATCCTACATATATGTATGATAGCCTCCGTATATGCACCGATATACAATCAAGGAGGAAGGTGTGGGTTATTACATTTTTCCCTCACGTAAGGTTGGCCACACTGACGGTCGTGCGACCTACCGAGCGTGAACATAGTGTTAAGACTTCTTACTACGTTTTCCCGCAACAGCAAAACACGAGTATAAAGCGCTTCCTATATGCACTCATATAAAAGTGTAACACAACTACTTGATTTTGTTACATTTGGTTTTGGCGCATTGTGATCATCCAGCGACCATGCCCCTCCACGCATATGGAGCCCAACCATTTTGTTGCGCGTAAGAAATGCCCTCACTTGGATGATTTACCGTAGGGGCTTTCATACGTATGTCTGAGAGGGTCGACGCGATATTGCATTCGTTGTCCCACAACAAGCAGCATGCGGTCATCACGCAACTCATGCAAGATGTATTAGACGCCTCTCGGCGCAAAGTTGTTAGTCTTCAATAAAATGAGACTTTTCGTTGAGGAGTACCGAGTAATAGCTCTCCGCTCTGCGCGAGCAAGTGGCACAATAGAATGAGCTATTGTGTCGGAAAGTTCGTCAGGCGCTCGCAGCTGCTGTCAGCTCAAAATTTGTCGACACGTTGGAGGTCGTCGTCTCCAAGTGCCAAGCTGCCAAAGGCATATTTGCGCAAGCTCGTCGAGTTGGATGGTGCGATTATCGCGCGGTGCGTCATTGAAGAAGCGATGAGAGTGACATTCGCCGTGCCCAACTTGACTAAATGCGCAAAAGATTTATATATTGAGCTCAAACTGAAGGATTCCAAATATTTTTCGGTTTATTTAGAATTCAAAAACCGTGTCAGACTAGCGTTTGAGCTGTCAAAGTTGGAGTTGAGGGCACGATCTAAATTTTTCGAGCTAGAGCAGGATAAGCGTCATACGCTCAACAGGCACGAAACCCGCATGAGTTGTATTTTGCAGAATTCAATCAATGACATAACCACGCAGTCACGTCCATTAAGGCTCTGGTTACTAGCCATACCAAGACCCAGTTTCTCCGAGTATACCCGAGACGTTAGAGAAAGAATTCGAGCTTTCTGGAAGAGGACGTCAGCTTAAGTCCAGCTTATGTCCACTCTTCCTTCTTTCGTCTGACTCGATGAGAGGTCAACAACACAAGTCCAGATCGCAAACACTTTCCCATCGCGGTTGGTACTACCTACTTATGACGCTGAAAGGGCAAGAAGAACTTGCAACCGATGCAAGAATTTCGGACACCACGGTTATGAGCTGCGTTGCTCCGAGTCCGATTTGATAAAAGATGACCCATCACCAACCTTGTTCTGCAAGTGCGCAGATGAGAGGTCGGCCAGAATAGGTAGGGGCAGTAGGCTGCTTCGCGCCAACTGTCTAGAGTGGGTCGAGCGATTAAATGGGTTACTTGACTGTGAGGGTTTTGGTAACACAAAGATAGTGTTTTTCCACGCGCGCACGGTGATGATGAACCCCTCATTCGACCGCACACTTCAACTCCGGCACTTCAAATAATTTAGCTCGACAAGGCGCGCTGGATGCGGTCAGTATAAAATAATCAAAAAGAACACCATGCTGGACCATGATGACTATATGGTTGGCGACGAGTGTCACCGTATGAACGGAGAAGCGTCAACTGGAGCACCTTAATGATGATCTTATTGCACTAGACTTGGGTGACAAATTTGCTGGCATCCTAAGGATGTCGTGGCTCAGAACGTATGAGCCATCCTTCTATTGGAAGCATCGATCGTGCGGATGGATGCTAACCCCCAAGCCAAGGCAGAGAGAGATCTGGCGAGTCCAACCACCAGCAAGTGGACCGATGCTTGCTCGATCGTTATGTCTGAAAGCCGCATGGACCACAAAATCGACGAATTTGTCGGTTTATACGGCTAGTGTCCCGGTGACAGATGCTATGCGAAGAATGAACAACCAATCTGCTGAAACGTTCCTGTGCAGTCTTCATGGAAGGAGAAGTAGCATGCACAGGCAAGTATGCCCAGCTTGAATAACGGACCTTCGTCACTTCAATTCTATACTTACATTTGACTTTGGCGTCGAGTGTTTTCGGTTATGACTCACGTTTAAGTGAGCCCAACGCAACATGCGTCCGTGATCATCACTCGTAACGGTAATGTGATATCAATAATTTCACTCCGCCAAGGACTAAACTTGTGCGCAAAGCCAAAAGAAACGATTCTACCTGTAGTATTTCACAGGGCGATGAAGTGCACGCAGATGTGGCAGTAGGACAACCACTCTGGTAAAAACTACCGTTGTCACACGCGAGTGCGCACAGCGATGCAACTACTGCAGACGAAAACAATGCGATGAGGGTATATATGCTCAGGTGAGCAGGTCCCCGAGTGCGTCAAGAAAATCGCAGTTGTGGCAAATAATGGTGAGATCGTGATACCGCCACACTCGCATTGCCATCACCCTTTTGGAGCTTCAAGGAGGTCCATGATCTACCATTGATGGATCAATTGAGGCTCTTACATCGAAGAACAAATTCATGCAAGTGTATTTCGTCGTCATAGATGACGTACACGTGCCCGACATGAAGTTGGCTAGGGTCATCACCCGTTTGACTCCACTTGATGAATCTGTCTTGGATGATAAGACTCGGACTGAGCTTGGAGGCGCTTAGTCCTGAAAGCCCGGAAGAACAACTATTCGCACACGGGTATCGAGATGTCTTTTACGATGTGGTGGTGTGCAAAATAGCTGGAAGTCAACGACGCTCGGCATGAGATCGTCTAAAAGCCGGGGACAAAGTACGCGATGGGGCAATGAAGTTTGCCTCGCAAGCAAGTGAATGTGATCAACAATTACTTGAAAGCTTTTCACAAGGCTGGCCACGAGAGAAAATTGACATTCTCTCACAGTAGCCCGATAATCGGCTTGCGCAAGGTTACAGGAGATTAGCGCATCATTTACGCTTACTTTTTAGCTGAACGCGGTCACGGTTCTGTCGCAAACGTGTCGAAACCTGTTAAATGTCGTCTTTCAGATCTTCATTTATCAATTGAATATCCCATTCACAGCGAGATTTGCATAGGTATTTAAGCAAGTACGCTGAGTGCATGGTTGCTTTTTTGCGATTATGGAAGCCGGAGATATATGATAATGGAATGCCGACTGCCACACAACATTCCAGTCCATCAAATGAAGCTTGCTAGAGTTGAGATTTTAGCGATCGACAAACTAGACAGGCCACTTCATGTGGCCTGTGATGCGAGTGATTTTACAATCGGCTGAATCGGCCTCGCCCAGACGCAAAATGCTCTCGATGGTACAGAGCGAGTTGTCTGCTATCAATTGCGCCAGCTGACCGCAAAGGCCCTATGCACGATAAGAAGCTTATTGCCACGAATCAAACACTGTCGAAGTTTTGGGTCTCTACTCGGCGACTGGCCTTGAATCATGATTCGTTGCGCACGGCCGCAAACAGCCCCGCTTCTTTCAAAGAATGACAAGTTGGCTGTCATTGTTCTTACGAATTACAAATTCTCACCGATAGCAAGCTGTGCCGACTCAATATTGTTGCAATTGCACTGTCGCGGCGACCAGAATTCGAGCCGACGATGGTTGATGGCACAGTCAACAACATTCAGTTGACTGCGAGTGCACTAGCGTAATCACTACTTCGTGCTGCGTATGTACGATTCTTCGTCTGGTGAAACTTATTGTACACATGGCGGAGCCATCTGAGTGATGCCTCAGAATACTGCTGTCATCCAACCAATCGAGTGTCAATCGGTATGCATACCGCGATGGCCTGCTTTAAATTTGAGCAGTGATAGATGACAGCTATTGGGTAGTCATTCCCGATCGCGACAACCACGAACTCAGTTTTCGATTCACTGTAATTACCACTTACCTCCAATCAATGGTCACCGTGGTTGTGGAATGTAACGGGGTTTCATGTGCCCTGGTAGAAGGGTGTGGGTCTCACAAGATGGTGTGATCACACAATGATGTATGTTATACATGGTGGTGTAACCACACAATGGTGTGGCTACACCTTAACAAAAAGCCATTACGCGGCAGTAATTATACATTCAATATATCAATAAAAAAAACTTCAGATTTGATACAGGCAGCTTTGCCGCCAAAAAGCCCAAGATATAGAGCTTACGTTTTAAGCGGAAGAGACAATAAGCCTTGAATTAAGGCTGTAGTTACTCTTGGAGTAACTGAATTGCGATCGTACTGGCTTTAAGTATAGAACGAAGGTCACCGACTTTAACCAAGCTTCCTCAAAGCGAAAGAGCTACGGTTGCCTGGGGAAGAACTGAGCTCTGTTGAGCCTCAAGGAGGTAGAGGGTAGCAGAGTTCAGCCTCGAAGAGCTCCGTGTTCTAGAAAACGGAACGTGTATGCAAGCCGGACTTGATGGTCGTGGAAGCGACCACGAAGAACTTTGAGAAGCCATGAAAGATCCTGATGATTCTGATCGACTCCGGGGTGTCGGGCAATTATGCTCGGCGCTCGACGATGGAAGGAAGCCAGCTATATGCTGAGGCGCTGAAAGCGCAGTTGACACCGTCACTGTTCGCTCAGCGACGGGGACATGTGTTGTGTGATGAGAACCCCTGTGGACCATGGCGTCAAGTTTCTTAACTCAATATATTGGAGCGCTGCTTGGTCTTAGACTTGGGTCAAGATATGACCTCATCCTTGGTAGGGCATGGTTAAAACACCATAAGCCATGGAGCGATTGGAAATGGAATTCGCTGGGCGCTACGCGCACGTCTCCTGGTGGAGCTTTGGTGAGTTAGTAACCCGCATTTGCTAGGAGGGTAATACGCTTTTGGCACGGGCGCTGGACCGGGGCGTTCAACGTAATGGAGCTCGGAGAATCATAGTTAGTGAACACCGAAGGTGTATCGGAAAAGAGTTCCGAGCTTGGTTCGCAGGTTGAACGTGAAGTGGCATGATCGGCCAAGGGCCGAGGCATCGAAGGCGAAGCCCCAGTAATGCGCGTGGAGTGGCACGTAATCCACTGAGCACTGCTCATGTTTCTAAGCAAACGCTGCATGCCACGAGTGGCATGGTCGGACGAGGTACGAGTGCATCTTGGGCAAGGCCCTTCGGATACACATGGAGTGGCACGTCACCCACAAGACAGAACTGCGGAGCAAGCAGCTCCTCGTCGGATAATGTAAATAATAGCAGCGCTCGGGTGGGGCAGAAAGTGGGAACAAACACTGGGCGACGCTGAGTGCGTTTTACCACTGGTCTCGCCGAAACGTACAAACTCTGTGAAGAGGCAGCAGGGACGCCATATGCCAGTTGCAAGACGCCGGGTGTCGACCCTGATCCAAGATGTGTCTACTGCAGACGATAGCGCGCAGCTATGCACCCACTTCAGCGGTATGACGGGATAGAAAAAGTGCGACGTCACCCTCAATGCTATTCCTGCGTTTGATGCTCTTCTTGGGGTGTGTGAGATGTCCTCCGAAGACGAGTTCGGCGGTGCCTTTAAGGTAGGCGACTTAGCCGAAGTGATGATTATACGACCGAAATAGGAGATCAACTCGTCGCCGCTTCTGGATAAAGCTAATCTGGAGTACACCAACAGAGTTCTGAACGCACGAAGTGGATCTTCGATTCTGAAGGGTCCCTCGGATCCGTACTATTCTTTGGTGAAGGAATTTTAAGACATCGTCTCCAAAAACCCCCTGTCGGTCTTACCTCCGGACTGAGATATGCATCATGAAGTCGACCTCATCCCGGGAATCAACTACTGCGTAATTCGCCAATGACCCCTGCCCAAGAAGCAGCGCGATGTCATTGGCGCCTTTTTCGTGCGAAGCACGACGTAAAAATGGTTCGTGGGAGCAGGTCTTTCTATTCGACACCCACCTTTTGTGTCCGGAAGCCGAACAGCAAGTGGCGTTTCGTTCACGCCTACAATTAGCTCAAAGGTGCCACCATTCCGGCACAGACGCCTAGAAAAAATTTCACCAGAACAATATGGTTGGCTGTACAAAGTATAGCGCACATAACTCAGTCGATGGGTACTACCAATTGCTCATGAGAGCGAGTGAGACAACTGTGAGTACTCCAAGCGGCATGCTCTAGGAGTGACTGGTGATGCCTCAATGTCTGTCAAATACTCCAGTAACATTTGTTCGTCTTGTTACGCAGTTGTAAGGACCCACCGGGCGTATGCATAGACATACTTCGGCGAAAGTTTCATCCTCAATCGTGCGAAGCACGGCAGGACAGATGAGGAAAACCACATCGTTTATTTAAGAGCGGTGCTCGAGTGTATGCGCACGAATAAGCTGTATGCTAATGCAGACAAGTGCATCTTTGGCAGCAAGAGAAATTCCCCTTTTTAAGGTGCTTCATCGGGAAGCGTGGACTTTGAACGGATCCCGCTAAGGACAATGAGGACTGGCCGGGTTCAAACAACAAAAAGAACTTGCGCAAGTAGCTTGGCCTCGCCAACTACTTGCACAAGCATAGCGCAAATTATGCGGAAATGGCACGGCCATTGTCTAATCTCCCCTAAAAGGATAAGGTATGGTTTTGGAACACCGAGCATCGGTAGGCTTCTGACAGGGCCAACGTCAGCCTCCTTCATGCACCAATGCTGGCGTTAACAGACCCTAATCGCCCTTTCAGTGTCGTCTGTGACGCTTCGGACTCTGTCATCGGCTGTGCACTGCTGCGAGCAGACGCCGAGGGGCGAGACTGGATGATCGCATTCGAGTCTCAAGGCTGCAGAACAAAACTACCCAGTCCGCGACAAGGAGATGCTTGCGATGAAGTATGCATTTGTCAAGTTCAGAGTGACCTTGTTTGGCTCAAAGCCTTTTGTGATTTTCACGGATCATGCGTCATTCCGCACTGCGACTCAGTCGCCTCACCTCTCGCAGAAGATGACCAGGTGGCTTTCCTTATATGCATGATATTACCTCGAGGTAAAGTAAAAGCCAGGAAAGTAAAGTGCTTTGGATGATGCGTTGTCACGCAGACCAAATTATGAGCCTGCTCATGTCACGACGATGTCGTCGATAGTGACGGATTTGATCCGCACCGCATGCGCGGGTGATGGTATGTGTGTAGCGCTGCTACAGGCTCTCGGGACCAGAAGTTTGGAAACTCGGACAAGAAGTTGTCGGCGGATTGTGTGCACATTTCCACCGATATCCATTGAATGATGGATTGTTGTTTTCTAGGTTCGACTCGTTGGATACTCCACGAATTGGGGTTCCTCATGATAAGGAATTGAAGTACTGTTGTCTCTATGAGGCCCACGACACCCCACTCAGTGGTCGTCTCGGTCGTGAGAAAACATACAGCACTGTGAATTGCCACTACTGGTGACCCAAGCTGTACTAATGGACGAACACTTATGTGCGTACGAGACGTGTCAAAGGGTGAAACCTACCCCGAATGTGGCGGCGCCGCTGTACCCTCCGGGTGTTGGCAATACATCGCTTGAACTTTGTTTCTGGCCTGCCGATGGACCCGGTGGGTAACACGCGTGTCGTGGTCTTCGTCGACTATTTGAAGAAGATGGCTCATCTTGTGGCGGTGTCGGACAACATCGACGGTGTCGGTACAGCGACGCTGTTTGTGGATCATGTCTTTCCACAACATGGACTCCCGAAGTCAATTATCTCCGACAGAGACCCACTCTTCACTGAGAAGTTTTGGCTGACAATTTTCAAGGTGATGGGCACTAAAATGCATATGTCAACAGCGGACCATCCGCAGACTGATGTTCAAACGAGCGCGTGAATCACGTCGTCAAGGACGTCATTCACAGCGTCTGCGCTGAGACTCCGACACGCTGGAGCGCCATGCTGCCATTTGTAGAGTTTGCACCGAACAATATAGTGCATTCGTCTCCCGGCTACACGCCGTTCTACATGAACGGGCTCGTTCATCCTCGCGTCCCGCTGACGCCGCCAATCCTTGGTCCAGAATTTGGGGGGAAGAACAGCCAACCGGCTAGCTGATATCAACGCTCTCGCTATTCATAAAGAAGTCAATGACTTCCTGTCTACCAAACTGAGTATGTTCGCGATGCAAGACAAGAGGAAGAGCAATGTTAAAATTTTGGGGTCGGAGACCTGGTTTTTTAACCTTCCTATCCATGCAATTTCTGCTGTCTTTAAGACGAGGTTCCGTCCACGGTTTGTCGGGCCTTTAACGGTCATGGCCAAGCGGGGACGTGCGAATTCGCTAAAATTTCCTAAACTGATGCGCATTCACCCGGTGTTTCATGTGAGCTTGCTCAGGCTGTAGGCTTACGTGAAAGCGAAAGCGTTGGCACCGGAACGGCGCCCACAGGCGCTCTATCACCCAGAAGCTGGACCAGCAACTACTTTTTAAAACGGAGCAGCAAATTCATTTTCAACGGAGCCAAACGCTCCACCTTCGCAAGAAGCGACCCATTCGTCAGCTATACGGCAGGGCCCGCTCCAATAGAGCGTGATAGTTCTCAATGTGAGGTAGCCGGTGTACAACGTGCTATAAGCTCTCTAGGTCTTCCGCGCAGCGGTATGTACCCTCAGCATGACGATCGACGTAGTTCCGATTGCGACGGACCTTGTCCTCAAGAGCTAGAAGAACATCTCGAGTTACCGAACGGCGATCGGCCCATTCGTCAACGTCGAACCACTATCACGAAGAACGTCTAGTGGTTCGACGTTGTCGCCAGGGTCAAATCCAGTTTCTTATGTAGAGAAGGGGATACACCAAATTCGAGAGCTCGTGGGAGTTTGAAGTGCAACTTTGACAAGACTGCCCAGACGTCGTGGACCCTTATGGTCAAAGGGATCATGCCGTTCCGCGTCGTCGTACGCCCCGCGCTTCTCGGCAGTAGCCAGAGAAGCCTAAAAGGCATGAGTTAAGCTCAAGCTATGGCCCTGAGATGCCGTCGTCGCAGATTTACCCATGTGAGAGACCACAGAGCTCGCGGGGGCGTGCATACGTCGCAGGACGACAATTTGAAGGAAGCCGACGACGCATCTTTAGTTTGGCAAACTCAAACCAAAGATGGCGTTCCACGCGCACATCCACTTCTTTGTGGATCAACGGAGAGCTGTACAGCGACGAAAGTTTACGGTTCCGCTGCACCATCGCTCAAAGATCTCTTCGTCATCTTCAGCGATTTTGCCAGGGGCAATCACGGCAGGAATCTTCCGCATCGCGGGTACAGGAGCGCCTCCTCTTTAGCACGAAGTCGAGCTCGGTACGTATTCACTGGGATTACTTGAGGAAAAAGGAAGCGAGCTCTTTGAGCTTTTCTTTCGTCAAGTTCAGCTTGTTTAGGGGCCGAGGGGCCGATCACATAGACGCCCGACGAGCGAATGATTGCGCCCTTCGCTTCTGTAGCGAGACCCGCCGAGCGGAAGCCGTCTTCCATACGAGGGCCAGGGATGGACCGTGGATGCGCCGGCACGGGAGCCGCCCTGCGAACAGCATCCAGCTGCTACCCCTGTACCTCATTGAGGTCATTGGTAATGACACCACTCTCCCCCAAAGGTCGAACATGGTCCCCGCAAGGGTCGAGCTGACGTCGCACCGCTGGGGCACCTTGCCCTCTTCTTCTTCCCATCCTGTGAAAAGAGTATCCGAATCGTAGTCAACTTCATCGAATCCTCGACGAGGTAATCCATTGCCTGTGGCAGGCGCGTTGCGTGGTTAGGTAAAGACATCGCGTCTGTGTTCTTGGTCGTGCGACTCTGTCGCAATGCGCTGCGCGGTACTTGGCTCCCAAGAGCTTGAGCTGCGCTTTCCTTGAACTCGCGGACGTGCTGCCCGAAGTCTCACGGCGTGCAGGAGACGAAGAAGAAGGCGTCTTGGATCCCAGCGAGGCTGGATGTCTTCCGAGTCCTCGGCACAGGGCTCATTTAGCAGCGAATTTTTGAAGATGGTCTGGTGATGTTGCGGTGTCTTAGACACGCGAACCTCATTTGAGAAGACAGTTAAATGTGAAGTGGAGGCTTCACAAGCTTGATGGGGAGAGTGTAACGGCTTTCACATGCCCTGGTCTGAAGGGTGTGGGTCACACAAGATAGTGTGTTCGCACAATATTGTGAGTAACACAAGGTGGTGTGACCACACAACGGTGTGGCTACAAACAACGAGTCAGTACGTGGCTGGAACAGCCAGTAGTGATACGTTTAATAATGTTTTACTATATAGATAGGAAAACTTATAGATTTAGACATAAACGGCTTTGCCGCAAGTAAGCCAGATATATACAGGTTACGTTTTAAATGGAAGAGTAACTTAGCCAAGGGGAAAGGTTGTAATTACTCTTGGAGTAAGTAGATTGCAATCCGCTACACTCGTACTGGTTTTAAGTATAAAACGAAGGTCACCGACCTTAACCAAGCAAACTCAAGGCGAACGAGCGACGGCAGCCTCGCTGCTTGAAAAGACATATATGTTATGCTTAGTCGCGACCTTATTGGCTGCACCAATATAATTTGTCCGCGAGGACGTGCGCGCTTGCAAAACTTTTCATAGCCATAGCCAGCGCTCTGAGTTCAGCCATGGTTATTACATCATTTTAGATCGATTAGCTTGAGTATTGCACATGCATATGCATTTAGATTTTGTTGATTTTTCAGCAAGATGGTCTACCTTGCTGCGTTTCCGGAATCAATCTCAGTAGATCGCGTACTAGGGTGTCTGTTGACATGATTTACAATTTCGTAGCTAACTAAACATTTATTGTCTGACCGCGAACACAGTCAGTTCGGCGCGGAGTTCGAGCAATCCGTATTCTGACACTTATATTACGGTTGATAATGTTTGCAGCTGACTAACCACAAACAAATGGTCAAACGGGACCCACATACCGCGATTTCAAAAAGAATCCCGGCGGTTTCGCCTAGTGGTTTCAGACTGATACGAGTTCTTGTCGATGGTGGAGTTCGCCGTCTATAGTTCAGTCCATGCGTCCAAGACGCATACCCCATCTGCGTAATTAGCTCCGGCCAACTTGATTGCCCCTGGTATTCGACTCTGTCACGTGCGGGTTGCCACTCAAGCGAGAATTGGACGAAGAGTAAGAGAAAATTCAGAATTTGGGTAAACCCAGTATTGAGTGAGGTGGTGGTGTAACGGGCCAAGTCCCATTACACATGTTTTGCGAACCTCATCATTCGTAAGTCTCATATTAGTTGTACACCCCCTTTCAGCCCTGTTGTATTAGAGCTGGAAATACTCGTCAAATCAGGGAGGTTAAAAGCCTACTGGCTATAGTCATTTCACCTTTTCTCATCCCTACGTAAGTCAACGGTCCGTGGGAAGCGAGCAACACGCGGCGAGACGTGTCAGTTGACCTAAGCCTTCTTCAGAAAAGTGAGTTTACCGGGACGGTCAACTTCGTTACAGACCATTTCTATCAACGATCCAGCATCTCCTTGCTGAGTACCCTCCGATGAACGTATGGCTATGATCGAATTCGATCTGCATCTTTCGTACGTTGAGTAACCAAAATCTCCAGTCGCCGACGAGGGGATACCTCGTTCGATATATCACTTCTCTTTGTCGATACACCTTGTTAGCGCATCGAAGGCTCACACTTATTCCATATCGTGGAGAAGGAGAGTCGGTAGTGGTGACTATGAAATGGATGAAGGCGATGTTGCATTTATTTTCGCCGAAGAGGCAGTGGATACGTGTGCTTGCACATCCAAGAATGATTGGTCCAAATCACCAACGGTGTCCATGGACTAGTTGAGCCACGGATTCTGACTTTTCTTTGCCGGACAAACGGCTGATTGAACTCAACAGAGACAACCTGATACGAGAGATTATCCTCGCTGGCTAGTGCGCCGGCGGGAGCATACTCCGCCGCAGCAATACGAGATTTTATGACTGTGTCGGACGACACAGCCGCAGCCACAGCTACCACATGTGCCGCGTTTCTTGCGTTGGTCTTTGGGCTGATTACATTTTTTGAACGATGATGCTTTGTTGACACCACAGCCTCGTCTAATTTTCTCTCGCACACTCCCATCAGCTCATCGCGAGGAACTGTCATGCGTTTCTTCGTCCAGCTTACACTCAAATATAACCTGATACAAGCTCTAAATATTTATAGCTCGATGCGTGTTAATCAATTGACCAGCAAGTACAGCAGGCTGTGATAACTATAACAACCTCGTCTAACGAGTTGGTTTTGTGACAGGGCTGCCAGTCCTTACGGTTGTTGGATCGATTCGGACAACCGAGCCAGCGTACTAATAATCTTGGAGCATCTGCCTTCTCCAGTAGTGTTACAATTTCTTTATATCAGTATGATATAACCCTTCGTGAATGCATTGATATACATTCAGGGAGGTTTTGCGTTTTTACGAATGCTCAGACAAACTAAATGTTGTGTTAATTTGCCTTAATGTAATATCAAGACTACTTGCTACATTTTCTACCGACAGCACACTATTGTTATGCACTTCCTAAACACACTCATGTAAGAAAGTAGCAGAACTTGGTGGTGGACCGAGGCTAGCCGTTATTGAGCCGATTATAAGGATGGACTGGATAAGAGAAGTTGCTGATGCAAATCAAATACTCCAAGGTATAACGATGTGGATTATGCTCGCTGATTATAGACATCACAGGCCAAGCACGTGTCACATTTAAGCTACACACTGATGTCGAGCAACCATTGGACAATGGCTAAGAAAGCCCACATGTAGCGAAGAAGAGTTTGTTTTGCTCAAATGTGGATGATCACTTGAACAGTACGGAAGGTTCGTGAAAACAAGTTCGCAATAAAAGTTCACCAAGACTTAAGAATATTAACTAGAAAAATGGGCAGAATTGGTAGCTTGTTGCGCTAGAAACGTTTTAACCGGACAGATTATGGTCATATGAATGTGCGGCTACAAAGCATCGCAAATGCTGATTGTTCATTGGTTGTGGCCTGGATCTCAAACATTCAATTATTGCAGTAACTTCAATGATTCAATTAGTGAATATCTATGTATTATATAGAAAAAGAGAGCTGTGGCTGTCAAAGTATTTTTTTGCTAAAAATTATCAAAGAACTTCAAAGCTATGAGGGTTGAAATTATTAGAATATATTGACGATCGGGAATCTTCAGTGAGGTGAAATCACACGACAAAATCACACTGTAGTGAGAAGAATACAACAATTATTCTGGAATCAAGTCTTGGAATGATAGCGATGCATATGGCACAGTTTCGATAAAATTCTATCACTGTAAAGTTGTAAAAAAAATTGCGTACATTTTTGGTGTGAATCACTCCAAAGCAGACCTTATAAAGAGAAAAGAAGTATTGACACAGACTATGCGGTAGCAGATCACACCTCGATATCGAGAAGAAGAAAAAAGAAACATAGCACGACATATGCTTCATTAAGTCTTTTTTCTTCTTACAGTATCACATGTATTTAGAGAATTTCGATATTTAGCAGCCAAAAATAGTACCTTAACGCTGAATGTGATGTCCTATACTATAATTAAAGAGTATATTAATACTTCCGTTAGTTCAGTTGAATTTTTTTCTTTGCCACCCAGTTATATTAAAATTGTATTTACCGAGCTGACGTACTTTTCCTTCGTAATCATTGGTCACAAAGTACCTCAAATGATTGTAGTCGAATACTGTCGGAGCCAGTCCCGTAAATGCCGCGGATAGGAATAATCCACAAGAAATAAAGCAGATGCATCCAGTAATCACAGGAACTTACGTGCTTATAATTCAACTTTCCGGAGCGTTTTCCAAAACCATCTTTAAAAACGAAATCCTTGGCGCAAAATCCTTGCTCTTTTTGACGCTACCGTTGGCGCAAATCGCTATCATGACCACAATTTTCTCGTTTCGTAATTGCTAGCACGAGACAAGTTTTGATATTTACAAATCCACCGCGAGCATCTCTCGCTCGCGCGTAGTGTGGTACCGGTGCTCGAAACTAGGATAGCGTCCTAGTGCTCTGTTGCCTGTATTCAGTCCTAATTCTGTCGAATAGCTTCCGGACAAAGCTCGTTCTTGTAGAATACTGTCAGATGATCGAGTTAAGTCGCTTGAGCTGTGTTGTGAACGCACGGGAGCGAGACCAACCATTAATCGTTCGGAACTACCACTGTTGGTCGAACTTGCGTACATTGGCTTAAAGTCATTCGTAAGACTGCTTGAGCTAACAGATCGACGAGTGCTCGACGGTGGTCCTGAGAATACCGCCGGTGTGGCAGCCACATTTGACCCCATAACATCTTCATGAAAACGAGATGGCGGTCGCTGATAATAATTGACATCTGCTTGATCATCTTCGTTTTCAAATAAACGATTACGGGCTTTGCAGTAGCATGAAAGCACAGCAACAACAGCTACTGTGAAAACGAGGACACCACAACAAATAATTAACGCGATTTGCCAAGTTTCGAGACTGTCGCTACCATTTCCTGTAAATATCAAAAAATAGTGTCAATCAACACGATAGTTACCATCATATTAATTTTGCTGGTTCTCACCCTGACTGACCGAGTCGCTCCCTATATTTTGGTTTGCATTACTATTACTCGAATCAGAGATGTTGGTATTAGTTATTGTTGGAATAGTAGTCGAGCTATTGATCTCTTGAGTCACAGCTGGCGCCACAGTAGAAGGGGTATCTGTGTCCGTATAAGACACCCATCAAAACATGATTTCAATATGTGTCAGAAGAAGAGTCAACAACTTTTCAATAACATTGTATCAAAGTTACCTGGCGTAGGTGTGACCAAAGTAGGAGATTCTATCGTTGGTGTTGCAGATGACGGAGATGTCGTGGTACTGGAGTTGCTCGTTGGAGTCGAAGTATTCGATGTTCCATCGGGCGAGTAGTCACAATCGCCACAGTCCGTTCCAAACGTGCACGTGCCGTCGCTGCTAATGGCGTACCCAATGATGCCATTGCCTGATGCTGAATAACACTGACCACAGCTGCAGCTTCCATCACCAACACGTGCCCCCTGCCGTTGACCACTGCAGGTGCATCCAGCGCTTCCTCCCGGTCCAAAGCCTGTCAGCTCAGTCGTGTAGCAGATCTCGGGACATGCTGCTGCTTCAACTAGAACATTATGACCACTACTTTGAGTTTCAGCAAATTTACATAACAATACACTATACATACCGTGGACATGCCCCAAGTCGACAATGACCATCATCAAGAAGCACCACGTAAGCATGTTGCTTAGTAACTATCGCACTGAATAAAAAGTCTTGGCTCCAGTGACCCGAATCGTCGCAAAGTATACAGACGCAAAACACTTAAGTAGCGAGTTAGTGGCTTGAAAGCCTATGGCCTCCTCTATGCAAACGCTCGATGACTGCACCGATCACAAAGCGACGACAAGAGACGACAATAAACTTTATAGCAATAAGCGTAAGTTATAAAAACTGATTGCGTATAAAGCTCAAGGGCAGTCAAGAGTGCCGCACAGTAGCACTTGCTACAAAAGTGTTACTTCCAGTGCAAGAGCGAGGAAATGGAAGACAGCTTCGATGCGTGGGCACTGCGCCAAGTAAGTCAGAACATTCGACTCAGAAAAAGGCCGAACCAGATGGAGAGCGAGAAGCCAATGAAATTTGGTCGTGATCATTTTGTAGAAATAGTGCTATGTTACAACAACTAAAATAGAGTCTACAAATACTCGTTTGTACTATTTTAATTCGTATAATATTAGATGAAGTATGAGAGCTCAAACAACATAAGGCTTAAGTTTCTCACGATTCCTTACCTGCCAGCCATAGAGATTCTTAGTGGTTCGAAGACTTATGTGTGTATTGATACTTTAATTTATTCATTTTTATACGTATGTCAGCTTCACGAATGTTGAATGAAGTGACAAAGACATGGAAAGTTACAATCTCATCGAATGTTGAGGACAGGAACTCTATACTTAAAAATTCTATAGACTAAAATTACGTCCTATTGCGACATGTTATAGATATGTCTACTTAATGAGCGTAATCCGTCCTTCAGACTTTTTGTAATCCAATAATCGCTTTTTCATCAGAAATTCGGCCACAATATCAGGAACTTGAGATGCTTCACGTATAATTTCCCCCTTAAACCATGCCGAACAGCCATCTCCACCACCAGCAACAAATTTGGACGTAGCTACAAGGAACTCTTTTTCCAAATCAACTGATTCGCCATTATCGTGAAGCATTTCTGTAACACATGGCGGAGTGACGTTCACATCGATTGTGATTTTTAATCCAGACACATGTGGATGTGAACCACTCTGTTCTGGGTATTTGTACAAATGCTGAACAAAGGCATCGCGTAGATTACGACCTGTAATACGAACGAGGACTGCAGGTCTTGGAAATGGCATCTCGTGTTTTAGTATCCCAACAGTAATACTCGACTTAGCAGGATATTCTCTGTCTCCACGAATAAATCCTCCATTAATGAACCCTATATCTGCTGTCAATTCAGCACGCAATGCATCGGCCACTAAATTTCCACCATTGCATTCTCCAGCTCGCAATAATGCTGTTTTTGTACTAAGTGGAGCCAACAATGTTGCCAATACTTGGTCATTTCTAGCATTCGCATCTTCAATAGCCATTTGTTCCATGTATTTGTACAAAATTTGTTGACATGCTTGCTGTGGTGGTACATTTGCATTTGCAAGCATACTCCATTGTGGAAGAATATTCACTCCTTGCGCTGAATCTTTACACGAGCGCTTTATATCAAATTCGAGTCTGGCTAGCCACAACGCATTCTGTCCTGACTTGTGAATTAACGTCTTGCCTTCGTACATTGTGAAAGGTTCGTGGTCGTGGCCTCCTAGAATCAAATCGATACCAGGCACTTGACGAGCAAGCTTCTTGTCTTGTGATACAGAAAGATGAGTCAGTGCCACAATAAAGTCTGCACCTTGAGCTTGCAACTGGTTTACACAGCGGCGAGACGTCAGAAAAACATCATCAAATTGTACGCTAGCGCCTGGGAACGACAGCGTCGGAGTCTCTTCGGTACACACTCCAAACAATCCCAGCTTGAGACCATCCTTTAAAGGGATAATTTCAGTATCCACAACACCTTGAAACAATTTGCCGGAAGCCGAATCCCGGACATTCGACCCAAACCATTTCGCAGTTGACTCGCGCATTCGCAGCTTGAGTTCTTCTGCCCCAAAGTCAAATTCATGATTGCCTAATACGACATATCCAATATTCAAGTGATTCATAAGCTCAATCATGTGTGCGCTGTTTGAAAGCCATTATAGCGTTTTAGACGTTTCAAAACTATAAAAAGTAGATACTTCATAGGACGTACCCTTTAAACCGCTCAGCCATTTCTGAGCCCGATAGAAAATCTCCATTTACTGTAACAAGCAGCGTAACATCATCTTGAAGCGCAGCTTTCTGTTGCTCAAGCAGAGTCGCAAACTCTGCGATACCACCGTGTCCGTGTTCATTGGGAACCATGTCATACACGTCATTCACTGTAAGAATCACAAGTTTTGCACTTTGATCTTCTGACGAATGTTTTTCATACTCGAGTGCTGACGGATCATGGTCCGGTAAGACGCCGCTTGTAGTTGGCGAAGAAGATTGCAAGTCGGTCGTCTCTGTCATCGAATAAAAAATATAATGAGATGATGTATATAATGATAATAGACGTGAGTAAAAATAAATTAGTCAAAGCTTTTAAATATTTCAATGATTGCAGAATCATACACTATTCGTAAGCTAAAGTTTGTGTCAAAATTATCAACAAAATTGCATTACATTCTGTCATTTTCATAAGCTACACAACAAGAAATAAATGAAAAAAATTACCGCCAACCACATTACAATCAAGCCGCATAAGTAAAGCATTGTTCACCATCCGACATGGAGATTTCTTCACAATTTGTCGAATTGAGAAACAGACAATGCGTGAAGAAACTATTGATGCATCAGTTGCCTTTCAGGATTAACTGTATAGTATATGTACCACCGGTACTTTGTTCTATCCTATTGCGTAGGACTCAATATCACAAACGGTTCAATGTCTCATTTCGCACTAGGACAGAGTGTTGCAAGATTGATCTGTTACAGTGAATCGAGAGGTAAAAGCACTAAAACTATACTATCACTTTAATCACCGTTAAATTACGGCAACCGGTGAAATACTGATTGTGTCGGAATTAGGCAGGACGGTGCTATTGCAGCGGGGTTGCCGTAGCTCTTTGCTGAGAGGAAGCTAAGCTAAGGTCACCGACCTTACGTTCTTTCAAAGAGCCAATACAAGTGTAGCGGATCGCAATACTTCTAAGTATTAAGGTTTTACCAAGGCAAATGAACACTTCTGTTCAAAAACAAAACTGTATTTAATTGTTTTAGTTGCGGCAGAGTCGCCAGTTTCTAGACCATAGGCTTTCATAATTAGTATATTGATACCTAATTAACCTAAATAATATAGTATTATCAAGCATTCTGGCAATCCTGCTACGTAGTGGCTTCTTGTTAACGTGTAGCCACAGCACTGTGTAATACATACCTATCAACGGTCGCACAATTTTATACGACCCACTCTTTCTCAAAGGGCACATCTAAACCCGTTGCAGCTATGCTCGTGCCCGCGACCAGAAACGCACCAGCATCAGCATCGATAATGCCACAACCAAGAAATGTTAAGCGGATTTCGATCTGTTCCGAACTACAAGTGCAAGCATTGCGTCTTTGTCTCGCCAAACTTCATGGATAGACGTCGCTGTCATACCTGGTTCACTGCGTTTGTAAATCGTTTCAATAAATGTCAGAAAAATTATTGCGATCAGCCACTAAGTTGTGTGGCAGTGAATTAAATCAGCCTTGTCCGCACTATTTGATGGATCCTCTACCACAACATGCGACAACTATGGAAATTGCTGACCAAAAACGTAGTACAACCCTTCTTCTCAGCTTTCCCTCCAAAGTACTTCTTACAATAGGCAGCCATTTTTGTCTCGTTGTCATTGGCCTCACACGTGTCATTTTTTGCTAGCTCCTAAAACATTGCTTCCATCATTTCTTTCTGGAATTGCTATAAAGCTTTACTAGCAATGATTCAGCTTATTATTAACGATCTAGGTATCTGCTTTATTCGGCAATGCAATTATAAAACTTGCGAGGTGAATATGCGCTTGTTGTCGTCAATCAATTAAAATTCTCTATATACTTTGCGGTAATTGTGACTCGTGCTTTCATCGACCTGGTTTGAACGTCTGGTACGCGATAGCTATATTGTTAGACAATATAATAGACAACAGTTGATGAGAAGGATCAAAATAAGACAAGCTCAAAGATAAAAATAGGATTAGTCAGCATTTTGGATTTGTTTGGCAGGCATAACGTATCTGGACACGCCATCTACAGCATGATCACCCTGCCATTTGCTGCACTTTGTTCACATCGCATTTACTTTTCAGTCCCTCCAGTTTTCTATTGATACTATGAAATCAAGCAGTTAAGACTTCTGATGAGGTGCAATATCTTTCTCAATGTCGTCGTCGTCACGGTGGTGAATGAAATTGCGCAAGTAGGCATATGTAAAGACGGCTGCTCTACTCCCGTGAGCTCACAAGGAATCGGCACTGCCCTCGACTTCGTGATTAAATTCTTCCCATACAATTCACTTCATCATGTTATCCAGAGTCCTCTGAATTGCGACCCATAAACATTATGCCAATTAATATGTCATACCTCAAATCGTCACGATAGGCAATGGTTTCTAAATTGCAATCTGGGAACATTCCGCCAACCAAGTTGGCCCAATCACAAGCTATTTCGCCTTTTGAAGATCTAGATTTCCTGTCGCGAGCTCGCTCATTATTGCCAGATTTCTTCCAGGCCTTAATCAATGATGACAGGTCATCTTCAAACAAATGTCTCCTGCTTGAACGTATGAAGTGAATCCTCCCAAAAACATATCCAAACTGATTTTCGGTGCTTTGTATCAGCTTTGACATCGTTTAAAATGTTCCTGCAAGAATCCCACACAAGCATTCTCCTTTAGACTTGACTGTGACGCGCAAAATTACATATCCCTTCCATGAAATCAGTATTTCCTAATTCACGCAGGTCTTGCTTTGATGTACTAACCATATGACATGTTTATTTGAATAGGTGAATCTTTGCTCTTGATGAAGCGTCACTTCGCTGCCATCAACCTTGACGGTGAGCTCAACTGTTATTGTCACAGAGGCAAATTCAATGATTTGTAGAAGAACGTGACGTACACCAGTTATATCCTCTGTTCTGCGCCACGGGCTTCCAAATGAACAACAGTATCAATACATGAGCCTCGTGTTTGAAGGACCGCAACTTGATCTGAATTTGACCAGATATTTCGTTAACTAAAACGCACGATTCGTTATCAAACCGACAACACGAGAATCAATTGCTTGGTCAACCAGCCATCAGATACCGTGAGCTTACCTTTGTATTAAGTTATCCAGTTTGGTCACCTCTTGAGCAATGATGATATCAGTCAGGTCGTCATCATATTCAGTAAAGTTGCCTGTGCACCCGCCGCCGCTTAAGCGCCTTCTTTATGGGAGTCTCGAGAATTCTGGATCGGCTCGCCTACCGGGTCCACACCGTCCCTGGGGGAGCTTAATCTTCTTTGCAGCCGGTGTAGAAATGACACTGGCGTTATCACGAATCCATTCGACTACTTTCAGTTTAATCGATTCATCATATAACTTATATTCTGAAATCGCTTGAACTTTGCACTGGAGGCACGGCCAATAAACATCGCCGGCGCGCTCTATGAGGAGTGCATTTTATTCGGTACATCGTAGTCTTATTATGCCCACTAAAAGAGAAAGCGCACTATTAGTTAGTAAGCTATAATAACCAAAACGTTTTTTTAAGCGAGTATGCGGCTGTTGGTGGTGATATCGGCCTCATTTGCGCAGTGTGCGGACCTGGAACGATGTCACGGCATTTCTGAAACTCACATCACATCATGATATAATTATGAATGTTTGCAAGTACCAAAAAACAGCATCTACGAAAATGATGGAGCTCCAAAAAGGAAAGGTCTACGGTGTACGTGGGCTGCTAGCCGCGCGTCAGACAATAAAGGCGGTTCGTTTTAGGTTAAAGTAACCCAGATATAATGGGGACGCTCGGTTTCGCTTTTAATTAGAATCGACAATTCAAAAGTTTGTGAATGCAGAACATTTGAGACAAATCGTCCTTAGTGCAAATGCACGACAACCTCGTTGTACAATGTATAACGACTAATAATATAAGATTTTGACCATAAATTAACTTTATAGCCAAACACATAAATATGATAGTGCGACATGACAACTGGTCGTTTAAATTACCACGAAGAAATTGCATGAGATTGTGTGTCAAAGTACACGACCTTGTTACGGCTCTCCAACTTAGCCAATGAACGATTCTGTTCGGACACATCCAGTCTTTTACTAATGGAGGCCTATTCACGTCAAAAATTCCCAATAAATTTGGATATTGTCGAGCCATTGGACGGTGTCGATTTGGGAACTAGACTACACAACTATCAAACATTATACAAAAATTCCGTTTGGGGTATTTTCCGCTGTAGCTTAACAAACACACGTTATATATATAGCATGCAAATCTCAGATGTATCAGTATCGATACGGAAGAAGATTTGTATCGGAGAGACCCGTGGGTCTCGTAGGCTGCTCGTATCAAGTGGTGCAATACATACTTCTATTATTGAACATAGGAAATGAGTTTGATTTCACAAAAGTCATTGCTTATTCATACTGTCCACCCTTTACGGGGAGTGATGCAATGTTGAAAGTCTGTGAGCCGTTATCGCCATGATGGCGGCAGATTCTGACCTGGATGCGGCAACATTACCATATTTTAAGAGTCTTCAAACGAGTGCGGCTCGCACTTATCCTTTCCGCGTCAAAGTCTACGTATTTAGGAGCAGCGGAGGGTGTTGCATTAACTGTGGTGTTCAGCTCCTGTACCGCGCGGGCCGGTGGCAATGTACGTGTTTGTCTGACCAACTGTCTGCGGATGGTGACCGATGGACATGTCCAGCTTGCTGCCGAACACTCATGTCAAAGATCACCAAATTCTGCCAGAATGCGTGCCGCCACAATGGCCTTCGGTGGATCCTCTCTTCGAGGCGGTCACAGTGACCGTTTTTATGGAGGGCCTCCGCATTGCCTACACACGTGTCGAAGATCTGACCTGATGACACATTTTACACATGCGCACATATGTGCTTATCCAATGGTTTATCTTCGACCTCCAGTATATGGCGCTCGACGAACCGTACATCTTCTATCTACTAAAGTGGTATTCGTGGGGGCATCATGTACACCATACAGTATTCGTACTCGAATAGTCCATGACGTACGCGGTGAGTCGGTTGGAATTCGATAGCATTGACACAAAGATTTGCAGGGTAACCGGGCAACCAAATGCTTCGACAAAGTGACGTTTAAGCTTACAAGCGCATTGCTTTTCAAAGCTTTTCAATAATGCAATACATTTTCGTTCGACACACAAAACCCACAAAATGTTTTATTTCTTCGCGGCGTTGCCATCGTGAGATACTGAAATTTATAGTTTGGGAGTGCATCTACCGCCACATTAAGCCGCATGCTCATATTACCTTTTGAAGGTACACTCAGCATGGAATGATAGCTATCTTGACATTTTCTGCGACAAATGTTTTGAAGGTATCGCTTAGCTGGTGTGACCTAGATGCAATTATCTGTCCTTCATGAACCTTCTTGACATAGTTTCAGATCATGTTTAGGAATGGCAGAACTAGCAAAACGGCATGTGTGTATTGTTTCAAAGTCTGACTAATCACTTGCTTTCGAATGTGACGTAATAATCTTTGCCATATGCTGAGATTTACTTCTTGCAGATACGTATCGGACAAGCTATGTCAGCTTATTTGCACAATACTTGTGGAAGTAGCTGGTCAGGTTAAGCCATTTCAAAGGTTCATATTAAACCAGTGGCACTTAAAAACTCGCACTAGATTATCTCTTGCCTTTCAATCCGCAGACTCTTCTCCAAAATAAGCAGCCCAGAAATAAGTCTTCGCTGGCGCCTCAAACAATTTTTTACGCTGGCAAACAGCTTAGTCACCTTGCTGGTGTATAATATGCATGTTCGCATCCGACACTACATACTCTGCACGAATATCAGCATATATAGACAAAAACATGGTTAAACAGTCGTGTCACCAGACGGTTGAGCGTCGCCGCTGCATTCAATTGTCTCTAGGGCATAGCCTGCCACTTCCGGCACATCTCACTCGGGTTAGTTACTGCACTGAGAGGGGTGTATTTACATGGGTAGCCCATCAACTAGGTCAAGAGCATTGATCAAGGATAGATCAACCAAGCTGTTTCGTAACATCCTCTTTCTGAAAATTATCGTTTGCGTCGAAAAGATGGTCGCAATTACCGAGTTGTGCACACGCACGATTTACCCCTTGCCTTTTGCCTATCAAACTGTATGCGTCATTAGATTTACTTTGGTTTATCAATCCCTTTTTTGCTTTGCACTCAAAACGCATTCACGTTCTCAGGCTGTTCTCCTTACTGAGAATTATTGACGTGTGCCGTAACATGCACCACGTCATTCGAAACCTCCCTCCCTCATTCTAGTTTACTTCTTTCTTCGTCGCCATGGATCTTCAACAAAGTAAAGAAGGCATTCGTTGTATTTTTGACGATAATCGTCTCACACGTTGCACTCAGTGCTCTGTAAGTTACTTGACTAAGGGATTTAGTCGAGAGCACCTCACCGTCTTGGAATATCTTGTGCACATCCTACAAAGGACTTGTCGTGTTCCGCACACAGATAGAGATTATGCATTTGGAAGCAAGTCGATCTTAGAATGGGCTTGCAATGCTGCTACCTCCATCTCAAAATTATTTTTGAGTGTGGAGAGAATTCCGCAACTGAGGAAGCAAACTGTTATTATTCCAGGCTTTCTGGAGCTACTTGTCTGTACTCGAATAAATAGCATTCATTTTATTCGATCAAAAACATGGCCTAGAGCTCCACTAAGATCAAAAAATCAAAACATGACTGTTTGAATAAACGTCAAGCTGTCTATCAGATTCTGCTGCATCGGTGCAATGATAATCAACTAGAAGACTGTGCCATTACCTAGACTTCTCCCAAACTTACTTAACGCAAACAGCGTATTGGTAACATCTGGAAGCAAGCCCAAAAAGGGATTTTTCAGTTATCGATGTCAGATCGAGACCAAGCAGAATTTTTAGGTCGTCAAGAAGTATCCATACCCTTACTGGTAAGGATTTGAAGACTGACTCACAGGTCGGCAGCAATTAACAAGCCGGTGGCGACTGTACATGATATCCTTAAAGAAGAAAAGCTCAAACCGATCTCGAGCATTCTTGAACCGGGATTGACGGGGTGAAACAAGTCCAATAGAATCGATTTCGTTTTGTCTTTTATCGACAGGAAAGCGTTGAAGTTCTCTCATCTTATCCATGCCTAAGCTCACCTCGATGAAGTTTTTTTAAGTAAATCAAGCAGAATTATTCCCAAATTCTCATATCGCGTCACTCAAGCAAGCGCTACATCACCAAAGTGATCCACGACGAGGTCCTGACAGAAAACGATGTTCGATGCAAAGCTGGGCATTTGATCTTTTGTTTTAAGAAAGAGGCAAACGGGCCTTTTGTTTGTAACCTGTCCTCGTGGCGCGATGGCCACAAACACATTACAGCTGTCAACCATCAGGAATACGCGAAGGTGTTGCTTCAAAGTGTCATTTCAACGATCAAAAACAAATGACCGAAAGGCTGCAAAAGCATGTCTATCCATACTGAGCAGGACAATGCAAAAGCGCATTGTAGCCCAATTGACCCAGAAATTGTCGAGCCATGGAAGCAGATCGGACGTTGCATTAACCGGTCAGCCTCTTAATAGCCCTGACTGCATTATCCTTGATGTGGGATTGTTTCAGCGTTTCAGTCTCAACAGTAGAGGAAGTCTTCTTCAACGATCAATCAGCTGACTCAAGAAGAACGAATCGAGTGTTTGAATAATGTGATCTTATCGCTAAAAGGCATCTTCGAGTGTATCATGTAAAAATTTATTCGAATTCCCACATAAAAGTTAGGCGGCTTTACGGCGAGCAAGAAATCTTCCTGAAACATTATATGCAGTTCTGGACCAATTGGGAGTGCAATGGAGGGTCTTTTCAAGTGCATTTTCATGCAGTGTAAAGTCCCTTTCCAGACGAAGAAAGTATATGAATTACCCAGCAAAGCGTACTTGAAGCAGTCAATTTACGTTGTAAGTACAGGTTTATAGACGTGAGCACGAAGTGTAAGGAGAAAAAAAGTTTCGACAGAAGATCGTGTGCTAGAACTCACTGGCGGATGATGATTTTAGCTTGGTGCTGATATTTTGTTCCAAAAAGGTTCAGCCTTCATTTGGTCTTCCGACTACATTACGAGGAACAGCAACATGTATGGACAGCACCAATGCTCGGAGATCATAAATTTCGCACGTTCGACCCGTGACCATCCATGGTGACGGAATGCGCTCGCGCCAACGCTTTGATAATTTAGTTAAAGCTGCAATGAGAAGAAGGAAATGTCCGACAAGATGTAACTATGGATCTACATAGTAGCTTCTTGAAGAATTTTTTTTTCAAATGTTGGTCGTACGGTTGGAATAAAATGCTTGTTGGACAGGCAAGACTGCTGGTTGGTATAATCGCCAATGAGATAACATCGACCATGCTTCTCCATCCATGTTCTATCAGATGTACACATATACCTGTTGTCCATAGTAATCAAACTAAATGTAGGACGTAGTATTGTGATCTCGATAGTTTCCTGGCGGGTACTGGTCCTGCTCTCACGGTGATCACACCGGAAGATAATTGATACCTTTCACAAAAATCCGATTGTACTAACACGCTTGACGAATAGCCAAGATGGACGAATGAACCAAAACAACAGACGCATTATACTTGAAAGTACCAACACCTATGGTATGAAATGATGCTTCACAGTAATTTTCTTGTCTAAGACGAAAATTACATTTCCACGTTAAATTTGAAGTATAATATAGTGATGGTAAATAAATGTGGTAAGAAGTACGCTACGGAAGTCAAAAGTAGGAGCAGCATATATCGACTATATAGCGATGACGCTTGATCTAGCCATCCCAATTTCTACCTTAAAAATGAGACCAAAATGGTGATTGGCAACCTCCTTCCCTGTTTGCAAAAGGTCTAAAGCATTGTTTATTACTTTTTTTGAAAATGTTTTGAGAGAATCGTATATAGGTTATGAATTCACATTCGATAGTTCAATCTAGTGAGGCATAATAGCCTTAAAATCTTACGTGATACAATATTTGAATTTGTTAGTAGTTCATTATATTATGTATATTTTTGCAGTGAATTAATAATAAAACTTCAAGGATGAGTCCGATCACTATGGGTTACCAACTTGTGCTCTTCTTGGTCTCAATTGCTCTCGCACTGCTGTCTATTGAAGGGTCCGATTGTGTTGTGCTCGTGCATCTTCACCCGCGCCTCGACGCGCGAAAATTAGAGCTTTCTCCGCACCTTTCGCGTTCTGAGAGACGCGAAACAGTGCACAAAACCTTTTCCAGTGTTGTGATTGACGTCCAGCGTAGTGTCTCTAACTTCATCAGAAGTCAAGATGAAGCTAACATTTCTATCTCGAGTCTTTGGCTACAAAACACATTGATAGTCAACTATCAAGAGGTTAACAAGGAGCTAAAAAACTTTTTCAAACAAGATCTACCAGGGTTTCCAGGGGTGGTGGAAGTGGAGGAAGATGCTCAGATTTTAAAACTTACTGGAGCTCAACGAGAAAAAGACATAAAGGGGAACGAGGAGAATGAAGCTGAAACTAATATTAAGCTACTTCATGCCCCTCAATTATGGAAGGAAGGAATCAAAGGGAAGAACGTGGTAGTCGCAAGCATTGACTCGGGTGTTCGTTACACGCATGAAGTATTAAAGCAGTCATTTAGAGGTAGATGCAAATTTGATCGCGTTTGATATCAAAGCGACTTATTTTGCTTGCATTTGGTGAATAGGAACGAAGAAAGATGGCAAAGTGAGCTTTGATTATTCATTTTGGTTTACGCCGGGTACAGATATGTCAAAGGAGACACCGGATACAGCCGATGAAGTTGGTCATGGGACCCACACAATGGGAACAGCAGTTGGTGGAAAAGGAGTTGGCGTAGCTCCTGATGCAACATGGATCACTGCGAGAGCATTTGATGTTTGGGGTGCAGCTAATAAAAGTGACTTTTTGATGGCGGCTCAATGGGTGCTATGTCCAACTAAAAGTGATGGCACTGGTACAAATTGCTCTCTTGGTGCCGATGTCGTTACAAATTCGTTTGGTGTGGATCGCTCGACACCAGAATATCCACATTGGACATGGCTGGGTAATGTTATTGATACATGGCGAGCGGCCGGCGTCTACCCAGTCTTTGCAAGTGGGAATACAAATGGTTTTTTGTGCGGAAGTGTGTATTATCCTGGGAGCCATGAAGATACGATAGCTGTTGGTGCATTAATCGGGGGAATCTCACTTTGGGGTGCGAGTGGAAAAGGTCCAAGCATAGAGAACGAGTATCGCGGAGAAAATTTGTATGAACTACCGAAATCGTACATCATCAAGCCTGACTTTGTTGCTCCTGGCGTTGGCATTCGGTCGGCTTCAAGCGTCAAGGACAGCGCCTACATGCGACTTACTGGAACTTCGATGGCCACACCACACGTTGCTGGTGCTATCGCTCTACTTCTCAGTTTGAACTATTCGTCCGAAGTGAACGCAGTGGAAAAATCTCCGTCTTATGAAAAAATTCTACTAGGTCTTGCCAAAACGACTTCGCGCAAATTACACAAACCTTTTTTGGTCCCTAGCAATTGTGGTAACACTTCCTATCATGAATACCCGAATAACATCTACGGCTGGGGAATGCCGAATGTTTGTGCAGCAGCAAATAGCATGGGATTCTTGTGCGTTGATCTCGCTTCCATAATAAACCTTGTCGATGAAAACAAAGAACGCGTTGAGAGTATAGCGATTGAGTGATCAAGACGACCGCACCAATATCTGTAGTAATTGCGTCTACTTAAGACAATCATTAAAGACTGGAAACTCATTTAATCTCTTGAAGTCACAAATTTCCATGAAGCTGTGAGCTGCATAAATGTTTTTAATGCGAGGTTGATATAACAAAGCCCTTGTAGCCGTTGAAGTCAGTTTCTTCTTCTTGTAAGATGTTGAGATGTATTTACGATGTCAGATATCAACACCTCAAATTCTCAAACATTTACTTTTTTGGCGCTAGCGTATTTCACTAAACATTTCAATAATGCATGTCTTGGTAAGGTGACGATATATTTTTTTCCATGATATTACAGAGGATGTAGTCGACCGAGGGTCGATTAGCGAAACAAATTGTAAGAATGGAACACAAGGTGTTCGATCGCTTGTTTCTGGGAAAACAAAATAGATCATGTGTATCGTGGGTACAGCGGGACTGCCGTAGCTCTTTGCTTAGAACAAGCTTACTAAGGTCACCGACCTTACGTTCTATACAATAAACGGTACGAGCGTGGCGAATCGTATACCTCCAAGAGTACTTAAGAATCTTAACAAAGCCAAAGACGCTTTACCGTAACTGTATTTCATTTTTTTATTTGCGGCTGAGCCGCCTACACCTAAGACATTAGGTTTTCCTAATTGAATAAATTAATATGCATAACTGCTGGCAGTCCCGCCATATAATGGCTTCTTGTTACGGTGTAGCCACAACATCCTGTAATGACACCAACTTGTGTACCTATGTACGGTGACACCATCTTGTGTGACACGCCCCTTCATACAAGGGTACGTGATACCCCGTTACACTCTCCCCCATCAAAATCGTGAATATTCACGATTTACATTTAATCGTCGCCTCATTCGAGGCTTGTGTGTCGGAGACACCGTAACGTCCCTACGGCAGCCCCGCTGCCGTAGTTTTGCGCTTTGAGGAAGCGTAAGTTAGCTCATCGACCTTTCGTTCTTTACAAGAACCAGTACGAGTGTAGCGGATCACAATCCGCTACATCCTAGAGTAGTTAGATTCTTAACTCAAGGCTAATAAACTCTTCGGTCTAAATTCAAAACTGATTTCATTGATTTTATCCGCGGCAAAGCCGCCTAATTCTAAATGAATAGATTTTTCTAAATATATATAGAAAAATCTAAATACATGCATAACTTCTGGCTACCCAGCCACATACCGTATTCTTATTTGGGTGCAGTCACACCATGCGCATCTTGTGTGACACACACCTATTACGAGAGAACGTGTAACTCCGTTACACTCTCCCCATTAAGATTGAGAACATTTACAGTTCCAATCGATTACTGCCTCAACGAGGCTTGCGTGTCCGCTAGACACTGCAACTTGGTTCGTTGGAACAAAACGACTCTCGTGCTCAATAATCCCTGTGTCAACGACACTGAAGTCACCAAGTCTCACTATTCTGACAGCGTGGGATGACGGGGAAGACGAGCCGCGCCAGCGGCGTGAGACGAGCCCTGCTCGCGCCTTGCGGACCCCATGTTCGTTTTATGCTCATCACCTGAGGGACGTGGTGTCATCACCAATGACCTCAATGAGGCACAGAAGCGGCAGCTTGAAGCTGCCCGTAAGGCGGCTCTGATGCGCGCTTATCCACGGTCAGTCATTGACCCTCGTGTGGGATATGGCTTCCGCCCGGCGGATCCCGCTGTGAAAGCAAAGGACCACCGGGTGGGTGCGCATCCGTTTCAGAAGGTTCAGCGCATACGCTAGGCCTCGCTTGGCCACAAACTTAAACGGTCCGATGAACCGTGGACGAAGCTTCGTCCTGAAGATAGCAGAGGCGGTACGTGTAGGCAGGTTTTTAATAAAACCAGGTCCCCGACCTTAAAGCCTTCTACTTTGCCTCTTTCTTCTTCATCCGCATATTTCTTCT
>NW_020187732.1:202742-202895 GCF_900000015.1 Plasmopara halstedii | reverse complement strand
TCATCAATCGGATGCTCTGGGTCAAGGGAAGGTGTTGGAGATGACCCCGCTCATCCTCTAGCTCATGACTTGTCAGCCATGATTTAATTATCTGGTATCAGCAGTGTTATGGTATGCCAGTAACGGCTCAACGGTCATGATACGGGGTGCGGC
>NW_020187732.1:202352-202469 GCF_900000015.1 Plasmopara halstedii | reverse complement strand
TGTTTGCATTGGCAGCAGAGAAGGATCTCGAGATATACCAGTTCGACGTGAATACAGCATTTCTGTATGGCACGATCGACACGGATATTTTCATGGAACAGCCAGATGGGTACATAC
>NW_020187732.1:201947-202342 GCF_900000015.1 Plasmopara halstedii | reverse complement strand
TGAAGTATCTGAAGACTACCAAAAAGCTATCACTTGTGTTTGAAGGCAGCATCAAGCATTCGATGGTGGCTTATGCTGATGCCAGTTGGGCAAGTGACCAAGACAGTGGAAGGTCGGTGACAGGATATGTTATCATCATAAACGGGACAAGTGTCAGCTGGAAGTCTCAAAGGCAGCCTACAGTGGTCATGTCAAGCACTGAAGCTGAAAACATGGCGCTATTCGCTGTTGTTCAAGAAGTCATCTGGATCGGAAGACTATTGAAGCAATTTGATACAGGCAGTTAAGGACAAGCAAGTGAACCAACAACGGTGTTTCAAGACAACAAAAGTACGATTTTATTAGCAAACAATCCAAGTCAACATTCAAGGACCAAGCACATCAATACCGAGTTT
>NW_020187732.1:162783-201937 GCF_900000015.1 Plasmopara halstedii | reverse complement strand
ACTCCGAAATCCTCCAATAGCCTAAAACGGTTATCTTTGCGTATCGGCTCGCGAAATGGATATCGACACGCCACCATAGCATAAAGCATTACTCCAAGCGCCCAAACGTCCGCCGCCATTGGATTATAAAAAACGTCATGTTCTTCCTCATACGCCATTGCCGCATAAACTTCCGGTGCCATGTACCTTCGTTTGCCCACAGGTTTGACTACGATACTCTCCGCGCTCTGGGTGGCCAGACCAAAGTCTGTAATGTAGCAGCAGTCCCGCTCATCAACGAGAACGTTCTCTAACGAAAGATCGCGATGAGCAATCCCACTGGCGTGCAGGAAGGTCGCACCGCGTAGGATCTGTGTGAAGATGTGCTGCACGTTGAGCTGTTTGCCGCTAACCCGCTGTGCGTTGAGCACATTGAGCAGCTCACCGCGTTTGCAGAACTTAAGTATGAGCAGCACAGCATCTTTATCAATGATACAGTCGAGCAGTGGCAGCACATTTGGATGACCGCCTAGTAACTGCACGTGCATATTTATCTTAATCTCGGTTATCAAGTCTTCTTCAATATCGCGCTCTGAGCTAATACAGCGCTTACGCGCCGCGGAGTGCAATTCAATGCGCTTGATGGCCACATACTCGCCTGAGGGTGTGTGTTGCCATTTCTGTACACTACCAAATAGCGCAGGCGAAAGCATTTCTAGTGGTTGGTAGTGCTGCATGGCAACGAGTGTGATCAATGTAAACAGTGAAGTGTCTGCTGTGCTTTTTGCTGACTGGGCACAACTTTGATAGAGAGCTACACTAGCTTGCATTCGAACCCTACAAGAGACACTTTATGGACTCGCACTGTCTGCTGTGGCTTTTCTGCTATCTGTCCGACAACTTGTCGCACGAATCTCTGATGGAAGTGCCCGGATATATTTCTCCTGTTAGAGTTGATAAATATGAAAACTAATGTTTATATCTTTTGTTTGGAATTTTTCGTCGGCACATTTTGGCTTACTTTAACCACTCAGATTTACAAGATGCTGTAAAATCCTCGCGTCGTTTTTTGTGTACATTTGACTGGGCAATTTAAAAACTTGAATGTTAAAGATTTATACAATATAGTAGCTTCCATGTGTCAGTGGAACAGTAATTTGATGTATTAAGTTAAAGAGTTATTGTTTAGAAGTTTTAATTAAGGCAGGGCATTTTACATATTGGTATTGTTATAGTTTCAAAGGCCACTCATGCCGCTATATTTTAAATGAGGTTGATGGGGATAAATTGCCTTATTCTTCTACTGAATGATGTGTCCGTCAATCCTAAACAAAATGATGATTGCCGTTGATTAGCAATTCATTGGAGATGGACGGAGAGATGACAATTTTTTGAAAAAAAAAATTGACAGCTTAACCACTGCGACGGTCACAAAAATTCGTTCGAGGAAAAAGGTCAGGGGTTGCTGAAAGAGAAAGTTTTTGCAACAAAAAAAGCCTCTACAGTCAATTCTAGGCTTGAAGTCTATCTTTGTCATAACTAATCTAAACGTTAGGGTCGGGCAACTTGCTCTATTTGTTGGACAAAGATAGCGTCTCCCCTCGGGACTGTACTTTAATTGTTTACGTACCTAATCCAAAGCATGAAGCCGTAAGTAAGCTAAGTGTCCAGAGTGAAAGACCTTTTTATAAACATGCAAAAATATCACAAAAATACTTAGTATCAGCAATCAACACTGATACCAGACAATTTACTTCGGTGTAACAACCATGTATGAAGTTTGTAATTGTAACTTCGTAAACTTGGTGGTGGCCCTTCTTTACGTAAAAAAACGCATAATATTCTGACTTGAAATATTCCATGAAAACTTAGAGGAAATCATCTACAGAATATTAGCAAGTAATTTTATACTGCCATTTCCAGTAGAATACATAATGCTAGTGAGTTTTACTTACACATAAAACGATTGTCGCAACTGGAGCAAGTCTCAGGAGTAACATTTTAAAGCAATCGGGGATTAGTACTGGTACGGATGGACTTCTAAAAATGGGCTGCTCGCCGCATGCCATGCATTGCATAAGGTGATTGCACTGTACATAGTAAGTAACCTGGAAATAATATACAGTTTTCCCAGAAAAGGAGCCACGCCCAGATCGTACTTAGGAGTAAGATTCATCTCGGAATGTATTCCTGTTTAAACTTATATAATACGTACATTTTTACACTGTTGCTGGAGAACACGTACATTTTTATACTTTCTTCGTGCAACGGATTATGGTAAACATACACATTACAATATTACTCCTCGATCTCATGAGCGAAGCTCAATTTATTATTGTTGATGAGTGAAAGAATTTAGATTCGTTGACCTGTGTTCTGCATGGTTAATATATACAAAACATTGGGTTTTATATCGTTGCACACCCTCTCATAGAAGGATGAACACTGGAGTCTTAAAATTTTTATATGAGACGTCGAATAAAAGCGACCGCCTTGCGAGCTCCTACTGCCCCTGAAGCTCTGCTCCCTCACTTCTACCCTACAGTCCTATTCTCACGAGCATAGATTGTGAATTCTCTCCCTTACCATCCTATAGGGTCAAACAACTAACAAGACGGCGCAGCCCTAGTGACTGATGGCCTAAGAGGTTTACTTGGTGAGGCAGTTAAAGTGTATTTCAAAAATAAAAATCACAATGGCCGCCGTGTCCCGACCCGAACCCAGTTGTTCTCCCAGATAGATAATTGACAAAGCCGAGTTTTTCCGTTAGGAACTTCCCGAGATCAAAAAGCTTTCTAACATTCTTCTCACCTCTCCTTGAGCTGCAAAATCTGTACGGATGGTGACATTTTGCCGCGGTACTCACGACGACGTATAGCTTGGTTTCGATGAGCTATATCTACCTCAGCGAGTCGTGTTTCCCGTCTGCAAACGCTCAAGTAGAAAATGAAGAAAGAGTTAGCACTCGACCTGAGAGTTTTTTTTTGTGTTTCCTCAGGTAAAAAGTTTTGTCTTTGCCTAGATCAGCAGCGAACGAAGGAGGTGACGTCGATGTTATCCGTCACGTGAAGATTAGAAATCCTCCAAGTTCAGTGAAGAATTGTTCTCCTTGCTATTGTTAAGCAAGAAGACGCTGAAGCGTAGACTTATTGTTGTAATCATACAAAGTAATTACATACTTGGCGAAAGGCAAAATTTCGCAGTGTGTGCGATTGTCGAAGGAAGTATCGACGATGACCTCAAAACTGCGGAAGTATTTGATGAGAAGACACGGAAGGAACGATGCGACGATATCTGCCCAGACTCCGGTTCCACGCAAAGGTATAATTTGGAATGGTTGGCAGTGCTATTCTCACTGCGATCGATTCGAAGATGGCATTTAACAGAAACGAATACGCGAAAGTGATACACCATTAACTGCAGTCAGAACCTCCAGTGGTATGCTGTGAGAATGATAAGTGATGCCACAAGGTGTGAAGAATTCTCCCACGACTTTCAACAGAATGCTTACGAATCTGCTTTGTCCATTGATAGTATTTGCACCGAGTCGCTTTGACGATATATTCGATCAAGTAAGAAAGTGGATGAGAAGTCTGACACCGAAGGTCATCTTGGTCATCTTCCTCAAGTCTTCCCAGTTATGCGAGGGCATAAACTCTACGCTAATCTCCAAAAAAGGCCTGTTTTGTATCAGAGACTCCCGCTCCCGTTCTCGGCTGCTTTGGGGCAAGAATGGCGTTCGTGTATCCGGAAAAAGCCAAAGCTATCAATGATTGGCCTGTGCAGAACAATGTGAAACAGCTGAAAAAGTGGCTGGGCTTGGCCAACAACTTGCACAAATACACGCGCAAATATGCAGCGTTGGTGCAGCTTCTTACGACTCTTTTAAAAAAAAGAACGGTGAGTGGGAATGGTCAAAAGATCACCATGCGGTAACTGCCGAAGTGAACAAATGCTTGAGAGAAGCTCTTCTTCTTGCGATTGCAAACCACGATAAGCTTATCATGTGGTCTGCGATGCGAGTAATTATGCCATCGTTTGTGCGTTGATGCAACGCGATGATGAGAATCGAGAGTGAGTTCTTTCGTATCAGTCGCGACATCCCCAGCCCGCGGAGCGGAACTATCTAGTTCATGACAAGAGCTTTTATCAATGAAGTATGCTTCGGTTGATTTTCGTTGTATTTGCTTGGAGATGAGCGCTTTGCGATCTATACACATCATGCCTCACTACTTACGGCAGTAAAGACTCCTCATCCATCGCAAAGAATAGCTCGATGGATTTCCTTCTTTGCGGAGTATAACTTTGTTGTATACTACAAGCCAGACAGGACGAGCATCTTAGCCGATGCGTTGTCAAGACGACCGGACTATGATCCAAATTTTAAAGCGAAAACATGCACGAGTCATGTCGACAATACGAAGATGTTTAGACGATTAGAGTGCAAGCTAGGACTACAGTGCGCGAAGAGATTGTCGAAGGGTACAAGTCTGATGAGACATGTCAGAACTTGTTGAGGTATTTCAATAACCCTTCCGACTAAGCACTGCAACGGCTTCCGTAGATCGCGAGTTCACCGTTTTGGAGTTAACAACGGATTGTTGTACTTTGCTGTTGAACACGGGGATACAGCAAGAGTTGTTGTTCCAAATGACTAAGGTTTGCGTCATCGTCTCTTATATGAGAACCATGACAGCGCTTCGGGTGCCCATCATGGACGTGAGAAAACATTTCTCAGTCTTTACCGGGATTACTATTGGCCACATATATATTAGTGGTTGCGCAAGTATGGGAGAACTTGTGAGATTTGCCAGAGAGTGAAACCATCCTATTCCACTCAGGCCCCACTTCAGTCGTTGGCAGTGCCAAGTGGCAGCTAGAAGTCTGTATGTATGGAGTTCATATTCGGACTTCCGCGTGACACACATGGACGCAGTGGCATCCTTGTGTTATTGGACCGATGGTTCATCTTGCGCCAGTCTCGGACAAGGTTTTAGCCAAGAATATAGCTAAGGTCTTCGTAGACGTTGTTTTACGTCGGTATGGCCTTGTTGTTGGGATCGTGTCTGACCGTGACACCCGTTTTACGTCGAAATTTTGGCGTACACTGTTTGGACGATTGGGCACCAAATTGTCCACGTCAACAGCGGCACACCCCGAAACGAACATTCAAACGGAGCGTGTGAATCGAGTCCTGGAAGACGTACTGCTTACTTACGCTTCGTCGTTCAGAGAGTGGACTCAATTTTTTCTTCTTGCAGAGTTTGCGTCGAACAACTCCACGCATGCCTCGGCAGGTCATTCACCATTTGATATGAACTATGGTATCTATCCTAGAGTACCTGCTTCCATAATGGGCAAGGCTTTCACCTTTAGTGGAGAAGGGAGAGCCACAGTCGGACCTAAATGCTGTCACAGAGTTAAAGCGAGTTTTGACTTAATGAGACCGCTAGACGACATGACAACTCGTGATGAACAGCGCGTCGATGACTTTATTGCGATGAGACAAGCCATTGTTCGGTTTGTTCCAGACGCAATTGCGAAAGCTCAGAAGCTGCAAGAAGAACAAGCAGATAGAAGCGGAAGGAAGAACGAGAAGGCATATAAGGTCCATGATCTTGTACTAATTTCCACGACAAATCTGCCTGAACATGCACTGTCCAATTTGGGAAGCATGACGCTTTTAACAAGGTTCATAGGGCCGTCCAAGGTGATGATTTGCATTGGTAATGCGTATACATCAGCTATCCCTACACGCATGCGCCTACATCCTACATTCTATGTGGCTAGGCTAAAGTCGTATCTTCCTAATGGATATGCCGATTTTACTTTAATTTTGGTAGATGATCGAGCTGATCATTAAGTTTGTCTATTTGTTCGCGAAGGGCAACCGACTCTTCAACCTGGAGATGCATTTCGGCGTACAAGCTTTGATGACATCGAAGGATTGCTCCTTTACTGATTCCAACGCTTGATGGCGGGATTGTACTCACAACGGAGTACCTCGAGAACAAATCCTGCCTCTCCAACGGGTGCTAGTGAGCCATTTCACGAGATTCATCGTCCTTCCGGAGTCAAACAAATTCATCATGAACCTGTTGATCCGTATTCCAAAACGGGACATCTTAAGCCAAGCATTAAACGGAATCATCAGTCAGAACGTCGAGTTTCGAGTTCTGCTACGCAACAAGGTTCGAAAGGCTATCCAGCGGTCTTCAAGCGTCGATCAATGCTGCTGCAATGTCTCGATTTGCCCACGATGATCGCTCTTCCATTTAAAGTCGCTAAATCGTTTTCACGTTCAGCCCCACCTCCTCTCGTAGACTCTCGTGGAGAGTGGTCAAAACGATTGTAGATCACGAAGATCGATCCGCTCGTCATCGTGGACAGAAGCAGTTGAACCATGCTCGGTCGAGACTGTGAGCCCTGCCATCGCTGACTCGGCAAAGCAGACGTACCACTTTGTCTTCGTTCTCAAGGCGATCAAATGTCCGCCAAGAGTCAAGCTTAGCTGCCGTGGGCCGGATCGGATCATCACGGTTGCTATTCGACGCCAACGAAAGAATCGTTCCATGTAGAACCTCTTGTCTTTATTCCGGCTGATAATGAAGGAAACGTCAAAGAGCTTTGAAGCTGTTCTTTGCCATTTAGGCGAAGAACGTTCTCCTGTTTACTTGATCACGTCACTGATCGGAATGTGAGCTCCTCCAAAAGGTCTGCAAAAGTATCCAAAGTACTTTTTCCTATAAGGAGGGGGTGATGTAATGCTTACCCTTACATAAAGGTACGTTTATGTGCCTTCTGTATGTATCTTGAGAATGAATGAAAGAATATTACAGTATGGCGTTCCCAATTGCATACGTGATTTGTTATATGAAGTCTCAAACATCTTGTGTGAGACAGAATGCTGGTTCCTACTGGGATCTGTACTGGTGACGAGACCGACGTGTCTCTGTCTTTAGAAGGAGGTGGCGTAACTTTTACTGGATACTAATACGAAAGTTGAAGCTCAAGGTTTTGAACTGAGTGGCGAAAGCAGGTCACCTTTACCGAATTCCTTCCACGAAAGTTTGAGTTTAAGCTTTCGAGGTTCAAGCTCTGTACGTCTAAGATCTTTAATAAGTTGAAGCTGAGATTCAACCTCAGTACACCCTTGATTGATATCAGGAGCCCAAGTTTTCATACGTAAAATCTTTAGGAGCCCTTGGGGTGTTTTACATGTAGCTAGGAGCAATAACTCATTTTAATTCAGTTGCAAATCTACCTTCAAGTTATTTAGTCGTACTCTTTCCCTCCAAGTCGGGACTGTCCTTATTCCTCCACTTCAGGAATCGATTTCTCTTCGCACAAGCGTGTGTTTTGTATTTGAGGGACTGTTTGTGAGCAGCAACCTGTTTCAGAAATATTTTTTACAGCGGAACTAGCGCGTTCTAGCCGACCATATATTTCTGAAATTTTGCAATTTAAATACTCAATTTGGTGTCGAATCGTGGTCTGTTTGCTTAACCTTCGCTGCAAGAAGCGGATCTTTATCCGATACAATGAAGTCTGGTAAGATAAATGGCAAAAAATTTTGTTGAGGTGCGACTTTGCAGTATCCTCACAGGTCAGATTATCGCTGACAGTAGCGAGTTGAGCGATCTTAATCAGACATTCCTAAAAAACACAATGCCGAAATTACCAAACGTGTCTTTGTCTTTGAAGACCAGAATTAAAGTCTTGTATGATGGTCTGCCACCACTCTACCGGCATCAGCAGCTGGCTATAGGTGTTGCTGCCGCGGTGGGGATTTGACTCGTCGACAAACTTGACATGCGTGCATTTATGTGCCTACCCAATTAGGGATGGTGAGCCATCAATAAATAGAGATTACCAAGATGTATGTCCTTCCTCTTTCGAAATGGTCACCAAAAATGGTATCATGTGTCTCGTACAGTATTTATTATCAGGGTCTCCGTCGTGGGTATCACTAAGCTCTGAGTGACATGTAGGTCAGATCCATGACTCACCATTGACCAATACATAGCGGTGTATGCGTGCACCCGTGCGCTTCGATAAAGCGACGTCAGGGCTCTCAAAATCCTCGCAACTCAAACCTTTTAGCAACGGAGCACTTGACTTCTGTGCATACGATGAACGTATCGCCTCATAAATTTGCGACGTCACTATTGTGACATGTGTCCCAACTGCTAAATCAAGCGGGCATTGTGCCCGATGATAATCAAGCATCCTGGGTGAGTTTTTCTTTGTTGGGAATAGCCAAAGTGATCCTCGAGTCTCAATGCACCACGTCCACCTTTTCCATAGGATACATGGCTGTGCCGATTTTTGTGGCCCTTTGGGATTCGAGCGTCCTAATATCTATTTAAACTCTGCACACCGTGCATATTTTCCGTTGTGGAATTCAAGAAGACAATCTGCTATGGAACTGTCAATACGGACAGTCTCCACTACCAACAGATCTTAATGAACTCGTCTTGTTTGTGAAACTCTAGTCACAGTGTAATGTAGTCGTTCGCAGCCATATTGAAGATCGCTGATATATATATTAAGCATGCTTCAAGGGTTAATAAAAGCACACTTGTTACCACATAAAGCCCACTTTATCTCAGAAGATTAAGCAGTAAGTGCTGTTGTTATCTTCGGCAAGAGTGTCGTGATGATGTCGGTGATTAACTCGACGCATGATCATATTGATCACACATGAGTTTAAATTAATCAGGTTCAATAAGGAATAAAAGCTGCACACTATATCGCTTGAATCTTATTGTCATGGCAAGCTTAATTCTTTGCTGTACATTTCAGCTGGCAAGACTCGAAAGCGATCATGCGCTTATGCCCATTGGCGTCTGTGTGAAGTAGAGCACATCCTATGGCAAAACCTTAGTGTCCCGAACGACATCAAATTGCCGATATGGTTTCAAAGATCTATATTCTGGAATGTCGATTTCATTCACAGGGTTTGTGCCTTCCTTTTTTTGCCGAACCCTGACATTATGTGGCATTCTTTATTAACGATACTGGTGAGGGATCGTGATATGTGAGCATAGTTTGCACTATACCAGTGCAAGTACTTGGTCAGATCACGATACTTCCTCAATATATATCAAAAGAGACACTTTTCAATTTACAATGGCCATTGAACTCGTAAATTCTGCTCACAGTCTATCTTTTCCACTTTGGCAACGTAAAAAGGGTAAATTTAGCGGCGCCAAAATAACACAAGTAAAACGCTCAATTTGGCACAAACGCTTGACCGTTGTTGAAGTGATTGATGTGGCTCTTGGTATTAGTGATCTTGTTCTCTGCACTTTCGCCAAGTGTCTTGAAAAGACTTACGATATGTGAACATAGTGTGGTCCAAATCATAGTGGCGAAAGCTGTGATTGAGCAAGTACTGTACACAGCTTTACTAATCCGTGCACATTTGGTAAAATTGTTTCATCTACAAAAAGGTTAAACTGTGCGAAATCTACATTGCGCTTTGATGTAATTATGAGGCATTATAAGAAAAGTAACAGCGGTATGTATGAAGTTATGGAGTTCTGGAAAGGAGGAGTCCGTGGAACACGCGGTGTCCAAACAGACTTCACTAAATAGAGATTTTTTCTCATTAAAGATGGTTAAGCGTATAGAATTCATTCAAGTGAAATAGCATTGATTCTCAAAAAACGTGTTTTTGTAATAGAAGAGTTAACTATTCACCTTGTTGCTCAGCAATCTAGAAACTCGCTTTTGACAAAAGACGTCGTGATCATATTTTCTTGCGTGGGTGTTCAGCCCAGTCATTGCGCAAGCCGCGAGCACTGATTTCGCTTCATAAGCGTTTCTCGACATCGCAGATTAGGAGAACCGCTTGATGTTGAACCAGCAGCGATTGGAACAAGCCACAACCTTATTGCAGAGTGTACCAGACTCCGGCTTAAGCGCCGATGACTATCATTCCTACCAATAAAATGCAAGAAGGCGTGAAAAGTCGTCATCTTAGTCATTTTATGGCTTTACAAGACAGCTTGAACAAAACAGACGTTTAACTAGAGCGTTATCAGTGCTTGACTTCGGATAGTACGAAAACGACAACAACGTCGAGGCGGATACTTGCGTTCATTTTCAGTTCATGATGTAAGGGGTCCTGCTTATAGCCTTGATTCTACAGCTGCAGCTACAGATCATGTTGTGAAGTTGGAGCAAGACCGAGCCCCAAACAAAAAATGAAAAAGAGTTGCTCTATGCAATCCAATCTTACCTTTTGAGGAGGTAATTACAGGGGGCGCGACAAGTCGTAAGCGCCGATTGCACAGATTCAAATTCTTGCGGGATGAGTTACCGGATACTGATGATATCTCGGAGTAAAGATATCCCGTCCATTAGCTAGGTTTTACGTACATCGCCGGTATACACGCAGGTCCGCTGATGAGTCTGTATTCGAGTAGACCTTCTCCAAGTCAACCGCCATTTTACCGGCTATCGTGATTCTTTCAGTGTTCTAGCAGGACATTGACTTATGCCGGGAAACTCGACGTGATAATACTTTCTTCAGATGCTCTCGCAAATCATCTACCGCAGGTAGGCAAAGGAGACTTACGGCTCGTAGGACCTTATTGGTTATTATGTTCACCATTTGCATGTGGATTGCTACTGCTTCGCATGGTGGGCAATCACACGAGTAAACTGACTCGGCCGTCCGATTAGATCGGGACTAAATTGATCATTTGTTAGCTTTGGGGCTGGCCCTTCTATGCGCGACATGCATTCTTCCTTCAACTCTACCGGCTCAAGCATGGGAGACTGGATACCTTGTCGCCTCTACTAGTATCGATTCTGGAACAGAAGGAACCAACTTACAGCTGTCAATGATATCTCAGCTGCTGGAATACATTGAATCCCACGACATGCAGCCGCTCCCATCCCATGTTCACTCTGGAGAAAGCGATTTACAAACGCTTATCTCTAACTCATGTTGCTACGATATATCACTACCATTTTTCCGACCATTTCTTTAGGCTATTCGTAGACTTATTGCTAGTCAGTTCGGATAGTCTTCAAAGCTATTGGAGTTTTGTTCTGGCATCAAATGTTCCTCTGCTCCCTGTTATAGATTTTGTCATGACTTTCCACTGCACCACGAGGTTGGCAAGTAGCTATTTCGACTTTCAGCCGATCCTTGGCTCGTGACATTCCAGAACATCATGCATATGCATCAAATCATAATTAAGTCCAAGACGACGCGTGATTCCACCTGTCAAAGTTATCAGACTTAATGATAGGTTTCAGTAAAACCTTTGGCTTTTCAATAGGGCTCTGCATGAATACCGCATCTATCCAGCATCTGCAACGTGTCAGCATTTTTTTAACACGCGCGCCGTATCAATTGCACATCGCTATCAAAGTTATCACAGTTTTCCATAGATTTACAATGCCAAGACGTTTAATTGACAGCCAACGACCATTCTCAAAAAGGGTCGCTTTCTTTTGATCTGGCTATATTGACCTCAACCTGTATGAGGGGCTACAGAATTCAGTTCTTTATCAATAGACGCAGGGTGGTATGCTGGAGTTTGGTGTCCCCCCACGATGGGACTATTGGATGATCTGGCGCCGAAGCCATCCCTTCAATGTTCTTGTCGAGAGTGAAGGAGGTACAATCAACAGATGGTTTGTACCGCCACAGATGACACATGTATGAGTGCTACACAACAGATCCACATCCAGCAAAGTCTCTATCGTTCCACAGCATAACATGGCTGAGGTCAACCATCTTCAATGTTCTTGCCAAGCTTTTGAGTCCAGTATCCATTTCGTCTTTCGCGTTACAGAACGACGTCAACTCTTTGCCCGAAAGTTAGCATTAGTGGTCTCACTTATATAGCCGGATTCGCTCTCACCGACGCCAGGTCGATGCGCTTATGAGGGTGACTCACCAGAGCGAACCCTTCTCTTCCAGATGAGCGAGGACCACTCATAGCATTTGATTCGCCTGATGTGTAATCTCCTCAGGATTACCTAATTACATGAGTTTATTAAACGAGTTTATCTGACCCGCGGACAGATATCCGAACACTGTGTTTTGTCTTAAAGGACACAGTCTCTTAAGACTCTATCGCTGACTTGAGGACAGATGCTACCAAGTGCAAAAGGGCTGCCTTTCACTTTCAATTGTGACAGCTTTATCTCAACGAGCTCGCATAAAATACACACCAGCCAAAAAATTTCACGCTCCAATCAGGAGCGGAGAAATGAGCCTTTAGAGCGATTAGGTATCTAGTTTGCTCGTCTATTATAAGTGAAATAACATCTAGAATTGAGTCGACTTTTAGCATATATGTTAAAGTATTGTCCATGAAAACCATATGAACTTTACTGCGTGGTTGTGCAGCTCACGTGACCCACTATCCGAAGTCTGTCGGAATCAGTAATTTTAAGCTTTGCTTTGATTTTGAGGGATCTTGTGTAATGTGTACGTACACCATGATACATTACACAGAAATTTCAAGTTATACAATCTGTAAGTCCTTATTATTCTGTACAATTTGACTCTGTGGGTTTGTTTATAGCCATCGCACATGCGACAGACAAGAAATATTATTTTCATGACGTTTGTGCAACAATCTTTTATATCGTAACTGATATATCACAATGATAGAATATCTAAAACTATGCTAACGACTTATTGATCATAATTGAATTTTTTTATTCAATGTAGAGGGTTTTGTATTCGTCAGTCGTCTGCCGGTACGCAAGCAATACCACCGTTTCTTCTAGCATGGTGAAGACGCTGTCTGCATCTGAAAATGATGCGCTGCTGCGTGGTAAATATCGGTGCGTCATTTTGCCATAATGAATTTTAATTGCAGTTTAAGATGCGTCTATCTGTCGTTTACAGCTCTTCAACGGTTGAGCATTCGTCGAGTTGGCACTCTCGACCACGGTGTCGTAGACTTTCCACTTTGCTCTTGTGTCTCTGTAGCTGCTTTCAGAATCCAGCGACTAGTCCTTGCTCCGGTCTTATGGTAGCAATTGCCGGTCTTTTGGTGCTTATTGGGGTGGCTTGTTCGATCATTGCGCTTGTGGGCAGCTACAGTGCCGATGAATACTTGTTTCTAGGAGCTATTGTCTCTGGAGCTTTTGCTCTGGTGATTATTGTCGCCTTCCTCACAAGTCCGGCCGTGCGAGCACACCCAAATCCACTGATTTTCAGCAAAAGCCTCGTTGACTTGATGTTGGCTTTAATTTATGTGGCCGAGTTCTGTGTAACAGAGTTTTCCGATTCAGTAGCACTACCGTTTCGCATCGCAGCGATCACACAAGCACTACTCATTGCTGGCGAATTCTGGTTTTTCGCCATTCCAATCGACATGGTACAGTCAATTACCAACCCATTTACGTCTTATTCGCATAACTTTCGGATTTATTGGTTTTATTCAGTGCTTAGTGGAATTGTCTGTGGTTTGGTTTTGTGGTCTCTTGGTGATGCAGAGGCAGAGTGCATTAAGACAGATGAGTCGAATCCCGACTGTGAAAAGATTGCCGACGCCAGTGAACAGCGTTTTATTTGGTTTCATCATAATACAGATATGCCCGGCTTTTTCTGGCACCAATGGATCTTGTACCACATGTGTGTCGTCGTATACTTGCTCTTTGGGATTGCGTGTATGGCATATGTTCGTAGCCGACTACGTCGTGGACTGGAAGAGACGTTTGAAGTACGTCGACGGGTCTTATCAAATGGAATGCTCTCTTGCGCAGTCTTTATTTCCTGGTCCTTTATAACGATTTGCCTCTTTGCTATGACCAACAGTGTGGCAGTAAAGGCGGTATTAAGAAAAATGCTGTTTAAAGAGCTCATTGATTTAAGTGCTTTTTTGCATTCGTCTCGTGGCTGTGTTAACATTATCGTTTGGATTGTGGTAAATTCACCATACTTTCCATCGCTATACTCAGAACGCTCTAATGATTCGATACTTCAGTGCCAGTATGGAAATGAGCTACTGACGGACGATTCGTTTTCACCTGGATTCGAAATTTATGAATGCAATGAATATAGCAATAATATGAACAATCATTCCTATAAACACGAGGAAAAGCTGATGAATCCACAATTGAACGTTGCATTGCGCAAGCAGATGATTCACATGGCTACAAATGGCATCATCGAGTCCATTCAGCATCACCATCGAATGCGACGTGAAAATGGGAATAATCATACATTTCAAATGGATTGGCAACGATCTCCTCAGCGTCGTATTCGGCAATTAGTGTCCTCTTGGTCAACTGATGACGCAGTGGGCTCACAGACGGTTCCACCAAGATCAATGCCCATTTTACGCGCAATGAGGAACTCGACGATTCGAGTGGTAGAGGAGCCTCGTGACAACCCCAGTAATCTTCGATTTTCCTTTATGCCCATGACATTGACAGAAATGCAGTTTTATGACTTTCAGCCTCGTGTCTTTGCGTCCATTCGTCAGCTCTATAGTGTTGATGATGCTGAGTATATTTTTGCGTTCCGTTCTACGATCAACGAACGCATTAGCGAGGGTCGAAGTGGTGCGTTTGTCTTTAACACGTGCGATCGCAAGTATATAGTCAAAAGTACAACGTCCAAGGAGAAGGATGTGCTTCTGCGGCTGTTGCCGTCGTACTTGAGGTATCTTAAATGGAATCCGGAAACGCTTTTGCCTCGCTTTTTCGGCTTTCATGCCATGAAAATGTATGGCCAGATCTTCTACTTTATTGTAATGGGAAACGTCCTGAGCACCACAGAGGTCATTCATCGCAGATACGACATCAAGGGCTCATGGGTGGACCGCAATGCTCCCGCCTGTGTCTTGGGTGAAAAGTATCGCTGCTCGAAATGCAATCGATTCTTTACATTCGGCGGTGCACCAGAAGAACCGTGTTTTTTGCCGGACGAAGAGCACTATCCCGACATAACTTTACGAGACAATGATTTGAAAAAACGACTCAAGCTGGATCCTGATACGGCTATTAAGCTTATGAAGCAATTGACTCGCGACAGTGATTATCTCGCTAGTGCGGGCATCATGGATTACAGTCTTCTTATTGGTACGCACTACTCGCATTTTACCATAACGACAGAGTACAAGCGTGGGCTTTCCCATCGCAAGTCAGTGGAATATACAGCACATTGCGCTGATGCTCATGATGGAAAGCCAACTATTGATCTCGTCTCGCATGTAGCTGAAAAGTGTCGGTCGTCAAGTGAAGATGATGCAATGTCCGAAGCCACAAGACCATCCGATTCTTCAGACTTTTTTCACGAAAAGCGCTCAACGTTATTTCTTTCGTCCAAACTGCCACTGGGTGAGCGTAAAGAGTATTTTCATAATCATGCGTACCATGCACATCAAGTTTCGGGGCCTAGCAAATATTATTTCGGCCTTGTTGATATTTTGCAGGAGTGGACGATTGAAAAGCAAATTGAGCGTGCCTATAAAGTGCATGTGCTTCGAAAATCAAGTCAAGGTGTTTCGGCTGTTCCACCGACATTATATGCGCATCGCTTTCAGAGAAAAATGAAGCAGCTTTTTATCACAATGCCGACATATCCACTCGAAGATGATGCGCTAGGCGAAATCCCTGCGATGTGTAAATAGGTCGATAAAGAATAGAGAGTGGGATATTGTTCAGTAATAAAACCTAAAATATGATATGTGACTATTATTTATTGAATGATTGATGTGATAGAATATTATAAAAAAATGATTTTAGGAAAAGTCATAATCATTAAAATATAAGAAGCGAAATGTCATTTACGCTCGAAAATGAAAAAAGACTGCGAGCTGTTCCAAGACACGCGCTGATTGTGTACTTCACGCACTAATCGAAAGTGTGGTGATTTCTGAAGCGCGTTCTTGTAATCAATGACCAGCGTTCCTGACTGCAGCTCAAGCTCGAGTTTGGTCTGGACCTGCGCATACAGTGCTTCGTCCCAACATTGTGACGTGAGCAGAAGTATCGACACGTCGTGGACTGACACAGTGACCATATCGGCGCATTTAAAGCAGCATTTTTCTTTGGATATTTGTAGGTTCAATCGAAATTGTTCTGCCACGTCGTGAAGAAACTCCAAAATCTCAACACCTACTGATCGAAGACCAAATACCAATCCTGCAAAGAAGACGAGAGATCCAATAGATGCACCGAAGACGGTCAAATTCACTTGTCCACTTGCAAGTTTGTCTAGCACTGCTTGTTGGGTGAAGACGTTTAACCACGTTGTAAACGGAGTGCTGCCGTATGCGAAGTTGTCTACCGAATAGAGACTATTACTTCCTGAGAAATGTTGCTGGGCTTTTGAGAGCCCTTGGTGAAATACGAGCTGCTGCTCTTTCTGTCGCAATTTTGTCACCAACACTTGCAAACTTTTTTTGTTCTTATTGTCAACCAGCGGTAGATTATGACGCGCCAAAACCTCGTTTACTTGAGCCACCGCAGCAAGTTCATCTTGATAATTTTTAGAACAATTTTGCTGGATGTGTTTCATGGTAGGTATCGTGCTTTGGGTGTGGATTTTCGTGGCAGCAAGTAGTTTTCTAATTCTTTCTAGCTGATGTTTGTCAAACTCACCTTCAGACCTGCAAAGCTCGGGCTGAAACGTATTTTCAGATCCACCCTGGAGAAAAGTTATGTTGATTGTTTGACGAAACTCGCGAAGACATGCTAGAATCCTCAGTAGGAGACTACGCAATCTCAACTTTCTATCAGACAGAGAATCTTGACGTACTTCGTTATAAACAGCATATGCAGCAGTCTGGAGCTGAATGTAAAAGTAAGTATGATACGAAATATCTATTGGACTTCGGCGTACCTGCTTGAGAAGACAGCCGCATTCTTCCCAAGTCAATAAAACCATATGATTATCTTACTCTATGACAGCAAGAAACATCAGCAGACATGGCGACGGTTCAAACTTTTACTTTTGTGATGAAATATTGAGGTTAAACATCGCAAATTGTGGATTACTTTAGGTAAGTTAAAGAAAAATCACGATAGCCGTAACATTGTCTCCACTCCCTCGTGCTAAGGCCTCCTGGACAAGAAACTGTGCTGCACGAGACTGTTGAGAGACGGGTACTGATTCTACAAAGTCTACAACTTCTTGGTCACTAAATACATCCCATACACCGTCGCATCCCAACACCAGAATTGAGTAGTCTGTCGATGGATCCAGCCTGGAAATAGACGACAATGTCAGATCTTGAGGCGAATGTTATCCTCAGTATCCTCGTTACCGTGTCGCGCTGATGTGCGGTCTTGCAGCAACAAATTGCTTGAGATCACTATCCCCGAAGCTTCTACAATCGATTTGGACAGAGTAAGATCGCTTTACTGAATAAACTACCACGATGTTCATGGTAGAGCCTTACCGAGAGACTGCGAGCACACCGGACACTCGGTCTTGAATGACGAAACCGCCCTGCTGAACAACGCGCTCCAATTCGCTTGGATCACTAGCTTTGTGGTCCTGTGTTCAATCACGGATACACGCTTCAGCTATTTATTGCTGTCATGTATTACATTCATTTAATAAATTCACCTTAGATAATCTTACAGCTTTTTGTTTGCAACTAAGCACTGCACGGCTGCAAGAATGAGTAAGCATTATTAATTTTATGCATCCGAATGCTAAGCACACATCAAAAGTCGCACCTATCGCCAACATTAGCGACGTATAGCGTAATGACACCATTTTCTTCCAAAAGCAATGCAGTCACTGCCGTCGCACCGACTGTCCCAGGATATAACTGACAACACTCCATATCCGAGATCAAAAAGCTCCTTTAAACCAGATTGCATCGTAAATCCTCTACTTTCTCAAAACAAATAAGATCCTGGACGTATACCGCTCAAGGCACATTTCCACTGTTGTGCCAAGGTCGGCCCGTTGTATTTCCGTGGCAATGTTTTCGTGTAGCACCTGTTGTAAGTATGTCGAAACGGAACGACCTAAAGACGCTAAAGTCACTTGCTTTGAAAAGCGTTGCATACATTCTGAAACTAATAACGCAATTCGTCGCAACGTGTGGTCTAATACCTCCGTGTCCATCATAAATGGCAAAGTAGCCGTTCTTGTCATGTTGCAAGTAGCCGTCCACAACGCAAATTGTATCTTCCATAGTCTTCCGAAACTCGGCATTCTAATTACTGATGTCAAACCGTTGTTTTATGGAGTTAACTGCTGCGGGGCAATATGTTGATGTACCATTTCCTCGCAGATGCTCACGCTCCGGCAGCTGCTAAACTTTTCGTTCATCCTGATTAAAAAAATGAAATTTATCATCACACCTTTGTATTATAATCACTACTATTAAATTGAAACGTGAAGAATGGGTCGTCCAAAGATTAGCGTTGCCGCTGTCGGGCTGTCGGCGGCTACAGGCATGACGGTAGCGGTCGTTTCAATGATGGCGTACTTTCGTTTTCAGCATCCACAAGAGTTTGTGGATGCTACAATTCGAATGACACATCCAGAGCTGACAAGTGATGTGAACCGCAAGTGGGGCCTTTTTGGAACTGGCATTATGGACTCTGTGCCGCAGAGCGTCAGAAATCTATTCCACGTGCCCGACATGGCCGAGCGCTTTGAAATGCAAAAGAAAAAACGGGATGAGCAGATTCGTCAAACTATCGAGGACTTACGCCCTAAGGGCAAGTAGTAAGGTGTAGAGAATCACGTCATGATCTCTCGTAGTACTACAAACGATTTTTTTAGGTAGAAAATGTTTCTCTATACGGCAAGTGACAATAAACCAAAATGATAATAGCAAAGTCCGATTTTGTTAGCTTGCTTACATGGCGATCACCAGACAGAATTGAAACAAGCTCTAGAAGTAAACTAGAGCTACATCTACGAGCGGTAACGACGCAGCGAGAGTGTGTTGCGACGCTTCCAGTTCTGCCGGAAAGAAGAACCAATGATTTTGTTGGCACGGTGGCCACGCTTGCGCAGACCACGACCCTGGCGGCCAGCAGACGTAAGACCTCGCTGTTGGCGTCCCTTGTGCACAGCGTTTACGATCCAGTTAATACGTGGGTCGCGACGGATGACCTTGTGCGAATGGTCTACCATGATGATCTCAAAGTACTTGTGAGTGGCATCCTGGTTCACCCAGTACGAGTTAAGCACGCGCAAGTTTGTGAATTTGTTGCCGGCACGCTCTTCAGCCACAGAACGCAAGTTGCGTTCGAACTTAAGCTCGTTAATACCGTGGTGCTTGGGCTTACCATAGACAATACCCTTCGAGTTCGGGCGTTTACGGCCACCACGACGCACGGCAACACGTACAATCACAAATCCCTGTTTGGCTTTGTAGCCCAAACGGCGAGCCTTGTCGAGACGAGTGGGGCCCGTCACACGGTGAATGACCGGTAGCTGACGGTATTCCCAAGCACGAACACGCAACAGAAAGCGCAATACATCCGATTGTTTGCGCTTCCAAAGCTCTTCCAGGTACTTGTAGGCTCCCATAATTCTATAACTTTGCTAAATGAAGTAGATTCCACGATGGCGGCGTAGCTTAGCCAGTCATCGCTACAACGGGACACAATAATAATACTAGTTTTTACTGCTTTAAGTACGATACATTTTGTGCTTTACATAACTTTCTCAGTTGAAGTTGCTATTGGCACTTACCTACTTCGACGAGATCGATGATGTTGCTCGGGAGTCTAGTGCGAGCATCCACGCTATATAAATCTAAGGGTCTCACATCTCGCTGGCGAAATACTCTTGCCAAAGCGACACAATTTAAGGTGCAGATGCTTGATGGTGAGGACGAAGGCATCGTGGTCTTTAACATGGACCGCCCTGAGGCGCGCAATGCACTGGGTTCTCAGTTCATGGCTGAGTTCCGCCAAGCTCTCGACCAAGTTCGTTACGATCCAAAAGCTCGCGTGATAGTTTTGCGAAGCGTCATTCCCAAAGTCTTTTGTGCAGGGGCGGATTTAAAGGAGCGTCTCACCATGACGCAATCGGAGGTTTAGTACTCTGCATTTGGTTGTGAAGGTGTTTTAAACACTAAATCGAGTACATGGGTATCATTATAGGCGGCAGCCTGTTCGCGTGGCTATCGTATTGGCTTCACGGATCTCGAACAACTTCCAATGCCGACCATTGCTGCCATTGAAGGAGCTGCTCTTGGTGGCGGCTTGGAGATGGCGCTTGCTTGCGATCTTCGCATTGCAGGCGCTAAGGCGATTCTTGGATTTCCAGAGACGTCCCTTGCGATTCTTCCAGGAGCTGGTGGCACTCAACGCGCATCCCGTCTGATCGGTATGACAAACGTTTACATATATAATCTGGTTAATTTGCTTTACACTTCTTTCGTCCGTGTTGTGATTGCAGGCATTTCTAAAGCCAAAGAGCTTATTTTTACGAGCCGCCGCCTTGATTCTAAGGCTGCTGAAAAAATCGGCCTCGTCGACCATGCCGTGCCTGAAGGCATGGCATACGACAGAGCGCTGGAACTAGCACGAGAGATTCTTCCTAACGGACCGATTGGCATTCGCATGGCAAAGGAAGCCATAATGAGAGGCTCTGAGGTAGATATATCATCCGGCATGGCATTCGAGAATGCCTGCTATGCTCAGGTAATTCCGACAAAAGACCGCATCGAAGGTTTGAAGGCATTTAAAGAGAAGCGCAAGCCACAGTATACTGGTGAGTAATGGATTATCGTACCCGACTATGTTCACAAAAACTCGAACACTTCGGAAGTTATCACTTTTGGTCTGTAAAGAACTCTAGTACCCATAAAAAAATACTTTATGTAGTGGCATTTTTATAAAACATACCAATGGAGCTTTCGCGCCTAAGAGATAATATCTCTGTTGGGAAGCTAATATTATTAGCTTCCCAACAAAAGGCATAGTTTGATGACTTCAAAAGAGATCTGGAAACAGTTATCGATAAAGTCGATGGTATTTTGTCAATATGAAGGCGTTAGCAAAATTAATGATCACTTCGCCATGTGTGAATGCCTTCGCGAAGAATTTTCTTTTCAGCCAGCAAAAAAAATTGGAAAAAGCAGCAAAGTTGCTATGTCGGGTGTAGCACGGCTTCAACGATTGTCCTGAATAAACAAGGACATATAGATTCATGACAAGTGTTGCATATCAGGGGCAAGATCATACCCCGCAGTGCGAAGGGTATATGTTGGTATTCATCGTTGCTTTTCGGAGAAATTAGTTTGTAATCTTATTAAGTGTTTGGCCTCCAAAATGACATGATTTCAGTCGCAAAATCTAATAAATCATCTCAACCCTTGTCCCTCGCCGATCCAATCGCAGTTATGCTAATGTTTTCTACGATATTGTGCCGGAATTAACGATACTTAAATATATCACTATCATGAGTAATTTCAATTTCAGCATGACATTTTTGGAGGAACAATGAATGCACAAGCCAAGCAAAGTGAAAGCAGAAAAGGGTCCAGCATTAGTCATACCTATGTTCAACGGGGTTGCCGTTATATTCGCACAGAAAAAGCTTTAAATTTTGGAGTCCACGTTGACAAACTTATAGATTGTTGCCTGTTCATAAATGTAGCATTGATGCGTCCTTAATTAATACTAAACATATATATCTGCTCTAAACCTTAGTTTAAAAACGCATTTATTCTCTGCCGTGCCGCTAGCAGCAGCCACGTGTACCCTGGACCTCTCCCTTTTGAAGTTCCTTATTCTTCATGAATACCGATAATGTAGGACTTGTAGATATTCACCATTATTCCAAGTGTGATGTGACAAGCGTAATATTGTACTAAATTTGCCTGGGCTAGCGCAAGAATGCATAAGCGCGCCCAGTCGTTCTAATTGATAGATGCAAAGAAAACATTGAGCGCTTGCTTACGACCACGCATACCATGATGACGAGACTCGAGAGGCTCTAGGGGCATTCTCTACTGGCCAGAGTGCACGAACAATCCCCCGAACTAAGTACAATCTTCATAATTCCGTCGTCGTATCCTGCGTCAAACTTAAGACCTCTTCCCACTGCATGAAAACTTTTGAGGATGGCTGCTACTGCATTGTTAGGTGCATCTTTCGGGGCCCCAGAAAAATCACACAGAAAGTCGCTGTCCAATACAATTGGGCACAGGTCACCATAATCTCCATGATTGTTTCCAGCGTATTCAGCGTATTCAATGATTTGGTGTACAGTGGATCGACAACATGAACGCTCCTAATTTTGTAGAATTTCATATCTGAACCCTACTTCACGTTCTTCTACCTTACTGCACTTCTCACAATGCTTAGTTCTTACCTTCTCCGACTGCAATCGATTTATTTTGGCAGAATAGATAAGAGCGTGCTCGCTAAACATTCATTCACATGTTGCAGCATCTGTAGAAACGCTCAGGACTGCAAATGCAAGGCGTGCGAGGGTGGGGTATTTTCAAAGCACTAGAAAACTCAGGAGGAGTTACGCCATTGAAATATATATCAATACTGAATCAGCCCACTATCTCTTGATGTAGCTGTCCATGATCGTCATCAAGCAAACGCACGTAGGAAACGCCAATTTCCGACATCGCTATTAGTGAGGTCAGATTTGTCCCAGTTATACATAATGGATGGACCAAGTTCGTCATAAAGACAGCTGTCACAATAAATTATAAATATGATTCTGAATTTCAGTACTACGCTGCAGTAGTATTCTCATCTCGTTGCAAACACAAGGAAGCAATTGATAAATGGCGAATGATGGTTTCCGAGTCTTTGAGCTGTATTAAACATTTAGCAGCTCAAAACATAATATTTAATCAGTCATAACTCATATCAAAAATCCTCGTTCTGTGGCTCGTACATAGCAACAGAGAAATCCACCTTAGTCCTCCATCGCATAACATACATTTTTCAAACCGTTTTGGCACGTAGGATGATGCGAACATCGCCTGGACTGAGTCATAACGTGTTTCCGCCATCTTCAGCGGCGCAAAGTGAGAGCCATGAAAGAATCTTATTTCCTCTCGGCTGAATGGCAGCCACTTAGCTGTTGAAATGTTGAAACATTTAACGATATTGTATTCGAATTGTAATCGTGAGCGGAGCATTGATTAAGTTCTTGACCAATAGTGCAGCGAGGCTGCCGTGGCTCTTTCGCTTGGAGGAAGCTTGGTTAAGATCGTAACTTTCGTTCGATACTTCATTCTATACTTCGGATCAGTACGAATGTAGCGGATCGCAATCCACTTACTCCAAGAGTAAGTGCAACCTAATTAACTCTGTCGCCCGAAATGTAAACTGTATATCTCGGTTTTATGTGCGGCAAAGCCGCCTGAGTCATCTATAAAGAAAAATCTAATCAAATGTATAACTACTGCCACGTACTGACTTTTTGTTTCAGTGTAGCCACGCCATTGTGTGGTCACACAATCTTGTGTGACCCACACTTTTTATATCAGGGCACATGATTCCCCGTCACAAATGCTCAGTGAAATCGAAGTGTGTTGGCGTTGTTTACCGCCATGTTTTCGTGACAGGTTGACATGGCGGGCGGAACAAAACATGTATATCATCTTCGGCTTTTCTAAAGCCAGGATTTATTCACACACGACCGCAGTTTCCAGTGTAGTCAGTAGCAGTAGATCCGACAGTTTAACTTTCACTAAGTATTTTCATGACCAATTCTTAAGCTGTTCAGCGATTGGTGGACTGTCTTGACAATTCGGAAGAATAACATCATCGAAAGTCAGAGAGCAACGTTCAGGTACAACCGAACTGCCATTGTGTTAGATATTGAGTAAAAAATTTCCATGCATCCATGAGCAGATTGGCTCTAGAGCCTTCACCGTGAACCTCTGGGAGAGTATCCTGGTTGCCAGTCGATGCTTCGTCAACAGAATCTTTCCACAAAAAATCTTTTGTCGATGTGGCAATGAAGGCGAACCAAAACAAATACAACGTGGATTCTCTGTCAACAAAAACAGCAGGAAAATTGATCTCTTTCTGAAACGCAAGGAAAAGGTTATAAAATTCCTGCAATAGACCGTTATGTAATGGAGCAGGGCAAAATCTGAACATTGAAGGCTGGCACACTTGCATATTGTTCTTGGTTCTGGTGCCCGATCGAATCGTGGAAACATCGTCCGAGTTGTTGCTTGTATCGGCAGCATCGCTACCACATGACACGTTTGCTGTCGTGTCAATGAATCTTTTATAATGTTCGCGAACACTTAAACGAAACTCAAATACTTCTTTGCAACCAATGACGTTTTTAGGAGAGTCCAGCGATTCTGGATTCTGATTCTGGGGAACGTTCGCAGTGAATACAGATATGTTAATATTTTGAGTCGTTGCACTTCTCGCTCATCTTGATAGAATGCAGTCTTCTCTCTACCGCAAGACGGCCCTTAGTCCGCTTCTGAGATCCTAAACCATTGTGATCACGAAAAGTGAACTATCGATGATGCATTACAATTTCCAGGTGATGGCAGACGAGGGGGGAGATCAGAGTGCAGAAGAGAATAGCGAACCTCGTTACTCTAATGCGCCTGTATGTTGTTACTATCCGTAGGTTATTGGCCAAAAGTTACAATTATAAAACAAGCTTTCAACATAAAACACGTTTGATTGTTTGAGAAAAAACATTGCGTACCACCACTGGTAACACCCCGCGTATGTAATGTCACATTCAGTAATAATATTCGCTTTTTTATAGATTTTAATTCTGATGTATATTTTTGTGGATTAAGTCCCGTTGCAGAATTTTTCATGATGTTCAGCGTTGAACAAACTGAAAAAATAATTTAGGCGCAAATGAACATTATATGCAGATTGGTTAGCCTATTCACGGGTTTCGTGACGCGGAATTCATTCCTCTATAGTGGGTGAGTCAAGTCCATCATTCGACAGTTTGCTTTGACGATAATGTACGTTTCCATTGATCAAGCTCTGCACGCTCAGACACACTACTCTACGTCTTATCAAAGGCGTCAGCAAGTGATATAGGTTCATGTGAGCAATAAAGTTCTCTTTGCGTTCAATCCTTTGACATAAAGCTTACCTGAAAATTTTAACACACTAGATGCTGCGATCGTCCAAATCTCAGCTTAAATCTTAGTTAGCTTAGTCACTGTTATACAGCTGTCGGAAAGAGAGATGAACATTTTCACGTCATCATACGAGTTCAAGTCTTCGAATATTATTTACTGTATCAGCCGTCCCAGAAGTCGCAGTATGTTGCGTTGGCAACTTAAACTATATTTTTTTCAGATTACTCATAATGACGTAATCACGATCGTGGACAGTGAAAATGTAATACTTGTACACCAAACATTCATCTGTTTCAGATGAATTGTGTAAATAATAAATTAATCGCCATCATTAACTTCACGAATTTAAACTTGTGCCACATAGCAAAACAACGAATGAATCATTCATGTAATATTGACGGCATAAGTCTCACATCTCAATTTGAAGCTTTCAACCTGCAGCGGGGCTGCCGTAGCTCTTTGCTTAGACGAAGCCAAGCTAAGGTCACCAAACTTACGTTCTTTACAAGAATCAGTACGAGTGTAGCGGATCGCACTCCGTTACCTCCAGGGCACATAGAACCTAAACCAGGTTAAGTCGCTCTTCTGTTCAAAATGAAAACTTTATATAATTGTTTTAGTTGCGGCAGAGCCGCCAATATCTTAAACCGAATATTTATCTAAACAATATAGTAATATCTTATCAATAAAGAAAAAAACATAATTAAAATGCAGTATTACTGATAGTCCTGCCATGTAGTGGCTTCTTGTTAGTGTGTAGCCACACCAATGTGTGATTCACCAACCTGAGTAATCCACACCTATTTACGGTCACACCATCTTGTGAAACCCGCCCTTTCATTCAAGGGTATGTGTAACCTCTTTACACTCTCCGCCATCAGAACTGTGAACATGTAGCGGGGTTACACGTGCCCGTGTGAAAAGGGCGGGTCGCACAATCTTGTGCGACCGTACACGGACCCTTGTATAAATTGGCAAGATTGTGGGACCCTACATATGTGCTGATTACGTAGTTAGTAAATTAAACAGTGGTGTGGCTACACCGTAACAAGAAGCCACCACGTGGCAGGACTGCCGGTAATAATGCATGTCAATTAGGTTTCACTATATTAATCAGGTGTTTCTATATTAATTTGGAGAACTTAAGGTTTAAGATATTGGCGGCTCTGCCACAACTAAAACAATTAAATACAGTTTCAGTTTTGAACGGAAGAGCGTCTTTACCGTGGTTAAAGTTTAAAGTGCTCTTGAAGGTGGCGGAATGCGATCCGCTACTCTCGTACTGGTTCTTGTAAAGAACGTAGGGTCGGTGACCTTAGCTTGGCTGCTCTAAGCAAACAGCTACGGCAGCCCCGGTGCACTTGGTAGCACTCGTTGTCAATCTACGCTTGGGTCGTTATGACCGATCCTCAGTGAGGACGGAGGAATACTCCTATTTGCCCGAGGGCATACAAAACGGGCTTGATAAGCTGATGTCTCTGCTGGGCCCTGAGGGCATGGTGCACCACTTTGCGCAAGGGCTTGAGGCCATGAGTGCACACCTAGAGGCGTTTCTAAACTATGGAAATGCTCTGCTAAAGCACTTACAACAGAAGCTGTCACTGTCGACTGCGTCTATGACGCCACCGTCGACGACGGACAATTCCTTCCAACCCAGGCCGCTCATGGTGAGCGTTAAGACCTTCGAAAGAAAGAATGGAGAATGGAGAGAATATCCTGCTGGGTAAGAGAGGCCGAGATGGATATGGCATCCGTCATGCTCCAAAACGAGCAACAAAGTGTAGCGCTAGCTATTTCCGTGCTCGGGGTCCGAGCGCGAGAATGTACACTAACGTGTAGTACTTTGGTTGAAATTGCATTCTTTCCTGGATAGAGCGGAAGCGTCAGCTTTCGCGAGTGTTCTTGCCGCCTAACCACGAACATCGCGTGCGTTCGCGTTTCCTTGCTGCAAGAAGGATTTGGTGGACAATTTGCAAGAGTTAAGAGCTCTCATTGCCGGAACGGCAGCCGATCCTCTCCCCGAGGCGGTCGCAGTGACCGTATTTATGGAGGGCCTTCGCACTGGCTTGGCAAAACTGAAAGTCTTTAGCATGCATATGTCTTCTTTTCAAAGAGCAGTGAGCGTGGCATTGAATGCCTAATTCAACTAACAGTCGGCACGACTTGGTTGGAATGCACACCCTCGGCGCTAATCGAGTGGGCCTAAGCCAAAGGATCTCAGCTATGCTGAGAAAGAGGAGCGATAGCTTCGAGCTGCTGAGCAGCGTGTAAACGCCAGACGGTGCTTTGTCTGTGGGTACATCCTTCAACTTTGAACTGGTTGTCCCCTGCGCAAGGCGCGTAGAGGTTCGTCGACCCGACATCCCGCTTCTAGCCTATCTGGTATGTCGCGGGACAACGAGAAAACCCAGTTGGCGCAAGGCGCCGTACTTGGGAAGAACTGAGTTCAGTTTAGCCTCGAGGAGGTAGAGAGCAGCAGAGCCCAGCCACAAAGAGGTCCGTGCTCTTGAACACGGAATGTGTATACAAGCCGGGCTTGCTAGTCGTAAAAGCGACGTGAAGGCTTGGAGAAGCCATGAAAAATCCTTATCAAATTCGGGACGTCGGGCAATTATGCTTGACGTTCCACGATCGAAGGAAGGCAGCTGTATGCTGAGGCGCTGGATACGCGGTTGAGTAAGACCATCACTGTTCGCTTAGGGATGAGGAATTGCGTCACTGTGCTGAGGGTCCCTGTGGACCTCGGTGTCAAGTGTGGGCGCTGCTTAGTATTAGCCTTGGGAGCAAGGTACAATCTTATCCTCGGAATGGCATGGTAGAAAAACCATGAGCCATGGATTGATTGGAGGTCGAAGACCTAGGGCGTTACGCGCACGTTACCTGGTAGAGCTTTGGTGGGTCAAAAAAGCAAAGCGCTTTTGTTGCGGGTACTAAACCAGGACGATCAATGTGCTAGATATCGGAGTATCCGAGTTGTCAAACTTCCTCTCTCGTTATACCGTTAATAAGGGTATATAGCTGTGCACTATCGACTACGGTAGACACACCCTGGGTCAGGGGTGACGATCTGCGTCTTGCAGATAACAAACGGCTTCGCTGTCTCCACTCTATACAGGTTTCACAGCTCATCAAGGCCAGTGGGAGCACGCACTCAACGTCGTCCAGCGTCCTGCTCCACCGTAGCCTTGATGTAAATAATAACTTCCGACGAAGAGCTGCTATTTTTTGCAGTCTTCGTCCAGTGGATAACGTGCCACGCCACACGCATCACATAGGCTTTACCCAAAATGCCTTGACCCTCGTCCGACCAGGCCATAGTTGGCACGCAGCAACTGCACGAAACATGAGCAGTGTCAGTAAATAACGTGCCACACCACGCGCATCACAAGGGCCTTGCCCAAAACGCCTCGGCCCTATGCCAACCATGTCACTCTTGGCATGCAGCGACTGCTCCAATTCTTGAACAATGCCCAGTGGATTACGTGCCACACGATGTTCAGCCCACGAGCTATGCTCGAGACTCTCGTTCAAAACACATTTGGTGTTTGACTTGACATTAGCACTTTGCCACACAGAGTTGGAGCCAAGAGGGTGGATCCATTTTCTCTCAACCATTTTTTTCTTGATACGCACGAAAAAGCGTCTCTAGCGTCATAATGCTTCTTAAGTAATCGGCATTGACGTGTGGCGCACTATGTGGTAACTGGAGTCAGAACAATATCATGTTGCACTCCACGAACCTTGAGCAACACCGGTGTAGTATCGTTTGTCATCACGACTTGAGTATTCTTTGTTCGAGCAACGCGAATTCAGATATTACTCGAGATGCATCTTTCTACTCCTCGCACTCTGTTCTTGACATGTGTTCGCAAACGGTCTCACTCGTGACGAATTGACAGCTCCGACGCTCCCACCCTATGGGCCAGACCAAGCCGGCGACTTCACCGTCCTATAGCATCTTTCATATATTCCCCAGCAAAACTCTTCATAACTCAGTCAGAGCTTCCGCCTGGGGTAGTGGGGAGTTACATCACCTGGTGACTCTCATCATGATTGGATATTTTTTACTAGTTAGCCGAGAGGCTTCATTTTTCCACACGATAGTGCTGATCGACGGATATGGTAGGATATCCCGAATCAATTTCTCTTCATGCACAGTACAAACGGATCACGTTACCAAAATTACTTCACCACTCGACTCGTTAATGTGTGCTCCAAGCTACCTTTATGACCGACATTGAGAATTTTCAGATTTTGAATAGGCACGTAAAAACACTCCGTATTTGAGAAGTTTATTGTAATATATATCAACGCAAGGGTGTAGAAAAATAACTCGTACTGTAATCGAGATGAAGCCTCTATGATTGTTCGCGTAGTATACGACATCAACAGTTCTTTTACCCAATGCCTTACCTGCACGTGACCTTGCGCAGTGCTTCGGATCTTCCGTCAGGTGATTTTAGTTTTGTGGGCGGTAAAAGTGACCCGTACGTCACCTTCAGCGTCAACGACACCAAATACCGCAGTCCATGCCTTAAGAACACGCTCGATCCCGTCTGGGATCCTCCCGAACATTATGTTTTTCCCGTCGCTGATGCTCTTAGTGCTGTGCTTAGTGTGAAAGTCTATGATATGGATACGCTTAATCCAGATGACCTGCTTGGTACGCTCGTTGTGCCCGTGGCTAAGTTCGCAGACGAGATGGATGTGTCAACTCTTGAACATTATCCGCTCTCGCTAGCCAGTGAATTCACAAGCCAAAAGCGTGATAGCATGCTGCTCTTGGAGATATGTTTAAAGCGTCTCGATGATCAGGAGCGCCACTTATATGTCTGGGAAAATGAAAGTTGGTGCATCAACAGTGGTTGGAAGTCCACAAATGACTCAGAACGGCAGCAGTGGTCATCGTATGACGACTCGGCCACATCTGCTGCCTTTTCGGAGGTAGCACCGCGTGCACCAGCCAATATGGAAGGATCAGGCTGGCAATACTGCTTGAATCGTGGAGACGTAGAGGGATGGTTATACGCCAAAACTTTTGCTGGGCCGTGGACGCCCAACAAACTGACGTTCAGCCTAGTCCGACGCCGTTTGTGGGAAAACACATTTAAGCTTTCAAGTGACTAGATGAATGAAAGCGTTTGATCAATATGTACTTAATGTGTTGAAACGCCCAAGAGACTTGAAGCGTCGCGAAACACTGATTAGAACGCGCTGATTTCTGCCATGGCCTCAGAGCAATTTGATGAGACTGCAGACCACACTGAAAGGAATGAAAAGAACAATTATATTGAAAACCATAGCGAGAATAGCACTACTTTTGTTAGAGCAGAGATAGGAAAAAATACTGGTGCTGTAGGTGGTAATGCCTTGAAACTTGCTTGGACATTTGGATTCTCAAAGGATCTAGTCAACGGAGTGCACAATTTATCGACTGGAACGCGTCGAGCTGTATTTTATGCAGCAGCACACACAGGTGTTATCTACGATTATGCAAGTCGAGAGCAAAGATTGCTGCAAGGACATTGTCATCTTATTTCCTGCTGTGTCGTGAGTGAAGACAAACGTTTTATTGTTACGGCCGATCGCGGTCTCGATTCAATGCTTGTAGTGTGGGACGCTCTATCCGGCAACCCAATTCGAACCATTTTTCATCCGCATACAAATGGTGTCCAAGCTATTGACATCTCCCCCGATGCGCTCTTTCTAGCCACATTAAGTGCTGTTGATCGTGATAGTGAAGATGCTTCCAACAGCAAGACGTCCACTCAGCGGGGTTTCGATCAAGAGCTGGCAGTATGGGAGTGGGCAGCATCCAGTGGTGGACCGGCAATTTCAAAGCCGCTATACTCGTCATTTGTAGCCACGGAGGACGTTCAACACACTGTGCGCTTCAATACTTACGACGTTCGAGAACTTGTCACAACTGGTCGCCAACGGGTTATTTTCTGGAGCTGGGCCACGCACACGCTCCTGTTCTTTTCTCCATCACTTGCTCAGAAAAATTTTCGTCAGACGATTGGTGCCTTTACGCAATCATTGTTTATACCCGATTCAGCACAAGCTCTCACTGGAACAGAAGATGGCGACCTTGTGCTTTGGGATATAGTACAAATGGATAACGGCGCTGACGACCCCACCGGCAGTTTTCCAGAGCGTAAAGCTGTCAAAATCGTACGTCTTGCAGGTGGAGCAGAGCCACACCATAAAGTCGCGCTCACTGTTGTAGTCGATATAAATGGTTATCTTGTTCTTGGCTCGAACGATGGTGCCGTGAGATTTTATGACTTTGACTTCCGTTTAGTGGCTTGGTTTGAAGACGTTAATGCTGGTCCTGTAGCGAGTGTCTCGTTTGCTCAGATAATGGATCCATCAAACGCTGAAAACGACGACTGTCTGAAGAATGACGAGTCACTTAATGTCCCGGACTTTATTGTGTCCACAACGTCTGGATTTATCGTCAGTATGAGTGCGTCATTGTTTGCAGAGCACGAAACTGATCGACGACGCGGTACACTACTGCTGCAAGGCGTTGATGACTCGATCCTTGGACTTGCGACTCACCCACATCTTACACAGTTTGTATTAAGTCTGTTTTCTGGGGTCGTACAGCTCTGGGACTACTCAACAAAGAGTCTCGTGATGGTTCGGCGCTTTGATGCGGAGAAGCTTCGTCCAGAATGTCTAACATTTGCTCAAGATGGTCAAAAGCTACTTGTTGGTTTCACAAGCGGCGTTGTCAAATTGTTACACGCCCAAAGCCTTGATGATTTGGCCACCTTTCGACTTGGAAAATCGGCAATTACTGACGTGAAAATGAGTCCAGAGTCGTCAGTGTTTGTAGCGTTGGACGCGAACTTGTTTCTTGGAATGTGGCGTGCAAAGCAGGTTCCAGAGGGTTCTGACGTTGTGGATGAGTGGGTGTATTTAGGACGTTGTCGAGCTCATTCGAAGCCCGTGACGGGGCTTGAATTTTTTCGGAATGGTGATGGGCAACCGGTGCTCGTGTCTGTGAGTGAAGATCGGACTCTAGTGGAATACTCTTTAGAGCGCTCAAGTATCTTGGATGGCGTTGTCTTGAAACAATCTCCTACCCGCATTGAGCAAAGTGCTGTTCCGACTGCGTGTTGCTGGCACCCGGAATTACAGGGTGTCCACGAAGATTTGGTCATTGTAGCTGATGACGAATATAAACTCAAGCAATGGAACATGGGCAACCAAACTTGCCGTAAAACAACGCTAGGACCATCATACAGTGGACCAATCCACAAGTTGGTGCCCGTGCCGCTGCGTGATGAGGAAGAAATTGCCGTAAAAGCTGCAGGTGACATCGCACAACGATACTGTGTCTATAGTACTTGTGAAATGGTCGTTGGATTGCTTGAGCTTCCTCTTGATGGGAACCCCCGAAAAGCAATGGGGCTTATTGCACATCCGGGCAAAATTAGCAATGTGGATGTGACTTTTGATGGCAAATACTTACTCACTGCAGGTGGCAATGATCTTGCAGTAATCATGTGGGAGATTCATCCTCACGAGTTAGATTTGATGGAGGCTGCATGCACACTTCAAAATGACGGCTGTAAAGACAGTAATGACAATGAGGCGGCTCTTGCACCGTATCTGACACTTCTAGAAGGGGGTCGGGACGGGTCTCTCTACAACGAGATAGTTGACTATTTCTACCTTGCCCAACTTCGTGTGCAGGGTGAGACATCGTCTGCTGTCCGCAAAATAACTTTCCAAATCCCGCTAAGAGAGATTTCAAATGTTATGCGAGCATTAGGATATTACCCCACGGACGAGGAAATTCAGCATATGGTGAGCGAGGTGCGCTATTCACGCTTCACTGAGACCTCTCGACCTGTGGAAAGTATTGGACTTAATGATTTTATCAAACTTTTTGTAAATCATCGACCAGTTGTAGGAGTCAATAGATCACAAATTGAACGAGCTTTTGCTATTCTAGCGATGACAGAGAAAGGATCAAGTAATGATATGGTTAAAGGGCCCGCGACATTAAAATGGGAGCAAATTGAGGCTCGATTGCTGTACAAGGGGGAAGTCATGAGTAAAGAAGAGCTGCAAAGTTGTCTTGCAGCATTACTAGCTTCTGAAAATGAAAGAGATGGACTGTCGATGGAGTCGCAATATACGGCGTTAAGCTTTGCAGATAAAGTTCTTGGATTCGACGGCTACAGGTTAGCAGGAAATGAAGGGTAGAACTTATAGACAAATAGCCAAACTTCATCAAATCGTTATTTTTTTTTATTGCTCAGATGCTCATTTCGTCAGCTAAACAACGATAAGTACACTCCATTTGTCGTTCATGTTCTTCTTGCACGATCCACAAATCGTCTTTAACTTCGTTAAAAGCATTATTACCAAGTGATAAGGCGCTGTCGTTGACGCTGCTGATATAAATTGCTACCGATTTTGTGGCTGCATTGGATCTCGCGCCTTGTAGCAACCCGCGAACTAGATCTGCCATTGAATCTTTGCGAAGCATCTTCTCAAATTTACTAAATGCACGCTCGTGAGAGTTTGGTGAGAGGCCTTCATCCATTGTCGTATACGCTGTACCAGTGTTGAGTTCTTTTGACGTTGGAGAATATAGCAAATCTGAGTTGTTTGATGGTGGAGTGAACATGATGCTTACGAAACGGTCAGGAGTTAGATCGATGATGGCAGGTGTCGATTGGCGTTGAAAATCAATTTTGTCAATCTACGACCAGCGTTTCAAGACTTTCGTTGATAACAGTTGTGGGTACTAGATACTTCGCGATATGATTAGGAGCAAGAGATTGTGCAAATGCGTTGAAAGAAAAGTACTATAATCTGGATCCTAAATTCTGCGCGTCCTACCCGCCTCTGCATTTATTCAATAGAGTTTGAGCTAATGTTTGATTGGGTGCCTTAATCTCCATTATGAGCAATTGATGTTGAGCTTGCCGAGGTATAAAATCACTACCTTGTCGGCGCGAAAGAGAGCTCAGTTCTTCTCCCACAAAAATACAGATAATTTCTAAGACTTACAAGCTTTTAATTACAAGAGCTTTACCTCAAAAACTTTATTTGCTGCAATTATCGTGCTAGATAGATGCATAGCACGATGTAGAATATGATGTAGGATAGTAATCTGTCGCTTACTATTGATTCGGCGGAATCGGCAAGATTGTGCATATACTCAGATTACTCATGTAACAGGGTTACCGAAACTTGACTGCGTTATAAACGCACAGAGGATTATTTAAAGGCCGGGACTAAGTACTGACATAGTTAAGTAGTCTATCTAAAGTTTATAACCCACATATCATCAGCAATAAATTTAGTGTCACACATCGACGTATCAAACCTCGGTGGACTTGAAACGGAGCTCGACGTAGTACCTTTATTCAGTATCGTGGTAATATAAGACTGAACAAGTACTCAGCATGATCTTAGATTTTTGGTACTTTGAAAAGTTTTGTCGAATATGTATGACCAAAGTATAGCGGTGGATGTATTAGTGGTAACGCGAGGTGAGCCCACTCCTTTTTTCGCTACTACGAGCCTAGAATGCATGCATCTAGTAAAGTTGTATGCTATTCAGCGAGCAAGCCTTCACAAATAGAGCTTCATCAAAATTCATCCATATACAAATTCGAGCATGTCTTCGTTGCTGATGATGCTGTTTCATAAGTTCCTGGTGAAAAGTTATCCGCCGTGCATCATATTTTTGACTCTTTTTGTTCAGAGATATACTTTGCCACATCCTGCTGCAATACCTCCTGATCATACTTGACCCTTCGACCCTGCGCACCGTCAAGCGACGATGTTAGCCAAGTTGGCGATGACGCCACCTCGTGAACCTGCTCTTCAGCAGCGAGCACAGTCAGTGCTGCTTCAATCTTGCTTTCACCAGCATCTACTGCCACCTTTAAAGTCTCCGCGAATTCGTTATCTTTCGAATTCTGTGCAGCATTCGTTACCTTTGCCAAAGTATCTCGACAGGCAATAGTTTCCTCCTCTAATCGTCTAAGACGGTCGCGTATCTCCTCAAATGCGGCAGCCAAGGCAATATTTTTGTCCCGGCGCTTCTGAACAACACTTAATTCGTTTCTCACTTGCTTCAAACGGATCGCCTCATTCTCCTGCTCCATTCGTTGCTTCACTGAGTAAAGATACAATCCCAATAAAGTACCAGGGCCAAAGGCGAAGAGTCCGTATATAAGCTTACGCTGTGGCGACAAGAGCTTTCTAGGGCAGAAATAGAGGTGTCAAGCATGAAAGATCAATAGTGAAATTGCCGACTTGGGATCTAGACAAAGCATTGTCTTTGAACGCACTCATAAGCGTCCCGAGGAGCGTCTGAAAAAAGCATCTTAACCTTGCCTGTCGCCATTATTGCTCTTGATAAGTGATAAAATTTGTTAATGAAGAACATAGTAATTATCATATGTTTCACGTACTAGCATATGTTGCATAAAAGTACTATTTGCTTTGTTTTTATAGCATAAAAAATAATATTCTAGTATGCGCTCACACTTTGCCTTCCATCACTTAAGTAGCAAAAATGATTGCACGATCGATCTGTGACTTAGTGTTTTTTGTACGAGAACTCATTTGATAACCATGGTGCGCCGGAGTTGTTGGAGTTTACCACATCCAATGTCCTATTGCGAATCTCATCGGCCTTAATACGGCTTAAGCCCCGCAGCCAGATTTCATACCGGTAGTTATTGCCAGAGTCCTTCTTGTCTTTTTTATTATTCTGTCAGCGAAAAGCAGCATCAATTGATAAGTTTGAAGTTACATATCATTTCAACCAGTGTATACCTTATGAACTACACGAACGCCAGTCACTTCGTTGCCTGGGTCAATCAACTCTCCGATGGCTCCAAGCACTAACCTTTCCCAATATTCATCTAGTTCTTGAGCCCCCACATCTGAGTGTACAAGTACAATCCAACGGCATGGACATAATGGATGAGCGTGTTTTAGACACCCTCACGCAAAACCAAACAAACCTTTTCGAATTGACCACTCGCCACCATTCTTATTCTCCGGGTCCTCCCACTCAGGAACGATGCCTTCTTTAAACACTGCAAAGCCTTCTACTGTGCGGTCTGCAAATTTCTTGCGGGTGAATCCATCAAACAGAACCTGGCTACTCAGATTTTTTTGTATGTTATAGCACAACAAAATACATTGCAATGATTAAAGTCTATAGCTTTATAGCTTTATATCGCAGCCAACCGACCTGGGTGATGGGATGTTATTCCAGTAACCCCAAAATTCCTCAACTGTGCGAAATGTGCAGAGCTTAAAAAGCTTGTCACCATAAGACATGTTCTTTCCTTGCTCACGCTGCTCCCATATTGCCCATGGCTCGTTAAGTTCGTGCATCTCGGCGTCCCCCGACGCCATAGCTCACTATATCCCGAAAATTTGCACCGCACTTAGAATCCTATTTTGTATTGCTGTCCACAAAAAGTATTAGCAAACCAGAATTCTAGCCAATGATATGGTTCTGGAATAATAAAGTTATTGTATACATTTTTATAGTGATATCTTCCTCCATTATACCGCGGTAATTGCTGCCAATGATGTTTGTGTAATTTCGTCACCAGCATTCCATTAACAGGTAATGTTAACGATATCAAAGAAATAGCCGAGCGCCTTTGCTCAATGCCTCAAGTGAGAACATTACTGGGCTTCCAGTGACTACACCCTTGCCGAGAGATTTTTGGAAGCACTCTCCACCACATTTTCTACAACTTTCGATTAAATCTCCGAGGAAAATGTACAACCTCTTATATAAATTTACACTCTCTTGCTTCGACCAGACCAAGCGCGCAAACAAGTTCGTTCACGTAGCGCTCTCCACGTTATTTTTATATAGGATCTTGAGATGACGTCTCTAAAATAACATCAACAAGGTTTGAGCAGTAATAAAAAAATACCAATTTATTTCCGTGTCTATTAAGCCTACAAAGTATTGTGATTTATTACATCCAGTCCTAAGCTCAATTGTACTCGGACATCTTGCTTCCACATACGGCTTTTCCAGTGACACAGAGGCATGACTACACTTTACACTGAATTTACTCGATCGCTTTGCGCTTGATTTGATCGCGCAAGCCCTGAAATTTGATGCGATATCATCCGATAGTGTAAAGAAATTGTCTGAACTAATTCTCCCCATTGAAAATATAGCAGCTACTAAGAAATTGGAGTATGACATAAGAAAAAGTTTCATCAAGATTATTTGATCAAGGTGAAGATCGTATAACACCAATTATTAAAATGACAAATGTACGTGCAATGTCAAAGAATTTAAACCTAGCATCGCACCTAGCAACCTACAATCATTCCTACATGAACCAAGCATTGCACCTGTTGCTTCACAACACTGCAGCGGAACTGCCGTAGCAAATCGCTTGAGGAAGCGTACTTTAGGTCACTGATCTTTCTTACAAGAACCAAGTATGAGTTAGCGGATCGCAATTCGCTTACTCCAAGAGTGATTATTGCCTTCCCAAGGCTAATCGACTCTTCGGTCTAAATTTCAAACTTAGTTTTTATTTATTTTTTATCCTAATTTTTAAAAGGTTAGATTTTCCTAAATATAATAAATATATATAGTGAAATTTAAGTACATGCATAACTACTGGCTAGCTAGCCCCGTACCTTATTCTTGTTTGGGTGTGGTCACACCATGCACATCTCGTGTGACACACACCCCTGTCATTAGGGTTCGCGTAACCCCGTTACACCCTACCCCATTAAGATTTACAGTTCCAATCGATTATTGCCTCAACGAGACTCGCGTGTCCGCTAGACACTGAAACTGAATTTGTTAGAGTTTAACAACTTCATTGCTAAATGGACCCTGTGTCCACGACACGGAAATCATCAAGTCTCGCTGTTTCTGACAGCGAGCACGGGCAGAGCCTAGCTTCGTCCCCCGCACGCGGTGCGATGTCGGACAGTGCGTCCGCGCCAACGGGGAATGTATATCCTAGGCTCGACCACAAACGTCGCTATCTGCGCACGGTTTTAGTGCCGAGTGGCCTCGCTGAGGATGTAGTCGACTGTGGGTCTGACACCTCTTTTCCCGCATGAAATGACGAGAAAGGCGAGCTGCACCAGCAGCGTGATACGAGCCCTGCTCGCGTCTTGCGGCCTCTATGTCCGTTCCCTGAGTTCTCGTCAACAGAGGAACGTGGTGTAATCACCAATGATTTCGACGGGACTCATAGGCGGCAGCTTGAAGCTGCCCATAAGGCGGCTCTCAAGCGCGCCCATCCACGGTCGGTCATTGACCCTCGTGTGGAATATGGCTTCCGCCCTGCGGATCCCGCTTTGGAAGCGATGGGCGTGGTAACTCGATCGGTTCGCGTCCACATCATCGGGCCCCCGGCCAGAACGAATGATGAACTTGCCACACGGAAAGCTCTTCGAGCTCGTTTTTTGTTCCCACAAGAATTTCCGTTAGACGTTTATCGCACTCGTCTAAGTGCTCAACGAGGTGGCTCTCGTGTACCCGCAATGCTTCGTCATCTGTAGTGTTTTCGCCAGGGGCGAGCACTACAGGTATTGTCCGCGCTCTTTGAGCGATGAGTGCAACGGCACCGAAACCTTTCCTCACTGCATTACATGCAGTTGAGCCACAAGGAAGAGGACGTGTCTGGAGCGACACCACCAATTTGATTTTGATAGACTCAAGGCACGCCGTCGACTTCCTTCGGATTGTCTCCCTGCGACGTATGGGTTAACAACCCCTAATGCTCCCGCGAGCTCTCTGTCTTAGACCGCAAGAGCTCAGGGCCACTGCTTGAGCAGCTCGTGGTCTTTCTATTTTTCTGGCTATTGTCGGGAAGCGCGGGGCGTCTGATGACGCGGGACGTCCTAGTCGTTCCGATCAAAGCGTCCACGGTACTGGGCAATCTTGCCGAAGTGGCGCCTTAAACTCCCACATGTTTTCGGAGTCGGGATATCTCCGCCACTTCACAAGATATTGGGTTTGACCCTGATGACAACGTTGCCTAACTAGACGTTCCACATGATAGTGAACGTCACCGTTCTCATCGAGAAGAGTGGGTGGCGGGTGGTGACGACCGGGTCGATCGCCGTCCAATGACTCGTAATGCTCTTCGTGCCCTTGAGGACAC
>NW_020187732.1:162529-162773 GCF_900000015.1 Plasmopara halstedii | reverse complement strand
CGTATGTAACGACATTGTATTGAACACTTGTTGTCATTAGAAACGGTTTGCTTAAGCCTTAGCTTTTGCTCTCACACGCGGTGTCTAGCTAACTCTAACATACGTAAGCACGTAGTCAATTCCATTAAAGCGGTTAATGGGTATCACAGTTCATGTCAGTGTAATGACAGTTTGTCAGCGGTTAATGGGTATCACAGTTCATGTCAGTGTAATGACAGTTTGTCTTCATCTACCACTATGGGAG
>NW_020187732.1:162074-162519 GCF_900000015.1 Plasmopara halstedii | reverse complement strand
CGGGCAGCTTCCAGCTGCCGCTTCTGTGCCTCATCGAGGTTATTGGTGATGACACCACATTCCTCAGGCGATGAGAGGTCAGGAAACGGACATGGGGTTTGCAAGGCGCGAGCAGGGCTCGTCTCACGCCGCTTGAGCGGCTCGCCTTCCTTGTCATCCCGCCCGGGAAAAGGAGTGTCAGACTCGTTGTCGACCACCTCCACGTCCTCAACGAGGTCACATGTCACTGATAGCGTGCGCGGAGCGCGACGCTCGGGCTCATCGAGCCTAGAATTTACATCCCTCAATACCGCGGACGCACTGTCCGACATTACACCGCGTGCGGGAGACGAAGTTGGGCTCTGCCCGTGCGCGCTGTAAGAACCAGCGAGACTTGGTGTTTTCAGTATCGTTGACACAAGGCTCATTGAGCACGGAAGTCGTTTTGTTCCAGCGAATCAAGTTA
>NW_020187732.1:161853-162064 GCF_900000015.1 Plasmopara halstedii | reverse complement strand
CTTCACTTGTCACGCAGCGTATGTAACGACATTGTATTGAACACATGTTGTCATTAGACACGATTTGCTTAAGCCGTGGCTTTTGCATCCACTCGCGGTGTCTAGCTAACGCTTTCATACGTAAGCACGTAGTCAATTCCATTAAAGCGGTTAATGGGTATCACAGTTCTTGTCAGTGTAATGACAGATTGTTTTCATCTACCACTGTGGA
>NW_020187732.1:161085-161552 GCF_900000015.1 Plasmopara halstedii | reverse complement strand
CAATTCCATTAAAGCGGTTAATGGGTATTACAGTTCTTGTCAGTGTAATGACAGTTTGTCTTCATTTACCACTGTGGGATTGCACTATAAGGCGTCTTGTTTACACGTCGCAGTTTGTATTCATCTACCACTGTAGGACTGCACTACAAGGCTGCTTGTTTACACGTCAGTCTAGCCAACATCGACCACTGTAGAAGTGCACTATAAGGCTGCTTGTTTACACGTCGGTATGTCACTTGTCACGCAGCGTATGTAACGACATAGTATTGAACACTTGTTGTCATTATAAACGGTTTCACTTGTCACGCAGCGTATGTAACGACATTGTATTGAACACTTGTTGTCATTAGAAAAGATTTGCTTACGCCGTAGATTTTTCTTCGACACGCGGTGTCTAGCTAACGCTTTCATGCGTAAGCACGTAGTCAATTCCATTAAAGCGGTTAATGGGTATCACAGTTCTTGTT
>NW_020187732.1:160377-160462 GCF_900000015.1 Plasmopara halstedii | reverse complement strand
GGAGTGCAATACAAGGCTGCTTGTTTACACGTCAGTCTACTCTTCACTTGTCACGCACTGTATGTAACGACATTGTAGTCAACGA
>NW_020187732.1:159182-160367 GCF_900000015.1 Plasmopara halstedii | reverse complement strand
AACACGATTCTGGGTTCATGCTCGTTGGTATCTGTTTGCAGTAAAGCGCAGCCAATTGCAAGGACAAAGCGTCACAGACGACATGGTATGACCACGGAGGATTTACTTACAGTTGGAGGCCTCCAATCTCACCGCATCACAACAATTTCTCACATTTTTCTAAAGAGATTGATAAGAGACCGCGTCGTGTTGGTACTGTTTGCACTGCACTTCGCGGGTAGTTGGCCAGCCAAGCCACTTCCTCAAGTTCTTTTGGAATAAATTCACCGATCAATCTACAATAACTTCTACCCCAGAAGATGTTTTCACATAACATGCTTTTGTTAAAGTAAATTTTTTTGTTTGTTCGGCGCCAAAAAACACACTTATCTATTTAAGCAATTGTATTTCTTAAGCGCATACACTCGTGCACAGATCGCAAGAGTTATCGTGGCACTCCTAATCCAACGACCCGTAATCTGCACGACTATGGACCAATACGTCGTTATAATAATTTTGGACATAGACTCGCTGTGGACGGAACCGCGATGTCACACGACGGTTCCGCGTCGCTGATGCGTAGACTTGTTCTTTCATACAACCAGCCACTCCCGAGTATTCACTTGAGCAAATCCTCGCAGTGAAAGTGATGCGCTTCTCTCAGCAGGTGTTGAAAACAAATATCAACTGATCTTAGAACTGCACAACTGCATCCAAACAAGCTGTTTTACAGTACATCGTTTCTTAAATCGACTTTGCGCTGGAAGCAGCTACATTATGCTTATCATAAGCACATACAATTAGCCGCTTGCCGACACCCCTTCTGATAAAGTAGATCGGCGCCGACTGCAAAAGCTTACCGTTTCCACCAATCCGCTTTATAATTCACACGTTCGAAGCGTAAGCAACGTCACACATTTTGTTTGGTAAGGGCCATTGTCATGTGACCCAAAATATGGGTCTTCGTCAATCTCATTACGCACTGGGGTATCTGCGTCGTGGGTCTCATGTCACCATGTTGTGTTAATCCTCAACATAAGATTTTAAATGTTCATGAATCGTTGATGATACCTGTCGGCTCCTCACACTTAGATTAATCATGAAGATGTAAGCTCGTCCTTCATGCGTTAGTAGTTGTCAAATCTCGGTAACCTGATCGTCTTGCAATTTCTGGCACATACTCCCGATTGACGATCCTTCCAGCTC
>NW_020187732.1:157225-159172 GCF_900000015.1 Plasmopara halstedii | reverse complement strand
GCATTTGCACACACAAGCACGCATCACTTCTACCTCTGCCCTTCTTATATCCTTTACATCGTTCTCAACAGTGATGGGCATTCGTAAGTTTAGGTGAAAAGTAATTTTGTTTAACTAAGATACATATTAACATGCATTTCGGCTGCGCCCAAGCGTATCAAACAAGCGACAAAAAAAACGACAGCACTATTTTATAGTCCTAATGGGTCTGTTGACCCTACAATCTTGAAAAATCGCTCAAGATCAATAGCACCTATTGTGTGACAGCTCTAAATCAAATACAAACAGTGGGCGACACACCCGGAAATAACATAAAGCGGCAATGATGGTGAACAATTGTCAAAAAATGACCACGTAGCTGACATCTAAACTTGGAGCTTTTTTTCTTACCGGGGTAGAAGGAGCGTGTAGAGCATCTACAATGCGGTATCAACAGCACAAAGTCAAGCCTTTGTGATGAAACAAGCTTACATTGACGCACCTTTTCTTGTCACTGAAGCATCAGGGCATCACCTCCAAAACATTTCTTGGTGGTAAAAGTTAGCTTTAAAGAAGCGATACAGTCTATCGCTGACAGTGAAGTAGCCATTTGTTGTGAGAATCATCGACCAAACGATATCAACATCGAGGTTGGACCGGCGTCTGATACTTAGTATATGATGCCTGTTCAGACCCTACGCGGCCAAAAGACAATCAATTTTTAACTTGGTTGGACTTCGCCGATAAATGCAGCCCATTAGAATTCTAGCGAGATGTTAAGGTGATGTGATTATTTACATGCACCAGGAACCACGAGAGATTTCTGCACCTGAGTTGAAATATTAATCAAACATAGTTTAAAACTTATCACGCCACCCATTTTAAAAAATGATACTTAACAATACTGGAACTGTAAAAACTACTAGAATTATACTGCTCCGTGAGCACAATAAACTTGTGGCTCAGCATGTATAAGGCGGTAAGCACATGTATGTGCATGAAGAGATGTCACAACGTGTTGTTTAATCCTCGCCGTTTCAGTCGGTATATTTGGACAGCCGCTCTGTTCCGGCAGAGTGTTGGCCGACCATAAAAAATTTTTACCTTCAAATAACGTGTCTAATGATCTCGACATTGTGGTAGAGAAGAAAAGGGTGTTGTGGACTGCCTGAGCGAGAAGGTGTTGAAGTAGCGTCACGTAATGAGAGCTGGACGAGCCAACTGACTCGACGAATGATGACTGGGATTTGTATGGCAAAATCTAATTGGTTGATAATGGAGTGAGTGCCGGATGTGATTGGATCACATCCAGAACTTCTTTCTCGCGACTTTCATCTTGTCGGGTCGTCGCAGGGAGAAGCTCGATAGCGGCTGCTACCAAGGAACAGGGAACAAGAAGGGCACACAGGAAGGAAATTACAGATATGTAGGAAGGGTAGATTGTGAAGCTGCTAATAACTCACTTTAGAATTCGCCTTCCACTACTCAACAGGTTAACAGCCGCAAAAGACTCTCAAGCTACAAGACGCTGCCTCGATGTCGACGAAGAAGGCCGAAGTCCTCCTGGGAAGCGACAACTATTTCCACTGGGAGTTTGCCATGCGCATGACGCTGGCGAGGAAGGGACCGCTGGCTCATGTGCAGACGGTGAAGCCGGAAGCAGAGATGACGGAGGCGTGGCTGCTGAACGACATGAAGGCGCTCGGTTTGATCGCCCAGGGCGTGTCGTTGGAGCACCAGACGAAGCTTCGTTCGACGACCTCGGCAATTCAAGCGTGGGAACTCTGGGGGCATTCCATGACCGGACCACGATGCACAACCGAGTAATGATGACTCGCCGACTTCATGAATTCAAGATGGAGAAAGGGGGGACGATGGCGAAGCACCTCGACAAATTCGACAAGCTCATCGTGGGTCTCCAATCGCTCGGCGAACCATTGGACGATGTACGTCAGTTGGTTAAATTGC
>NW_020187732.1:156676-157215 GCF_900000015.1 Plasmopara halstedii | reverse complement strand
GAAACGCAGCTTTGACCGAAGTGCCGCACGTCAGTGCCCATTCTTGCGCTCGACCACCTAGCTTTGAGATGGCTAGCGCCACGCGCTTTTGCTCGGTCTAAAGCATGGCGGATGTGATGGCCATCTTGACCTCTCTCAACCAGAGCAGGAGATTCTCTCCATCCTTCCCCGCAAAGACCTTAACGCTCACCGTGAGCGGCTTAGGCGGGGGAAATCATCTGTCACTGACGGTGGCGTCATAGACGTAAATGATACAGACATTTTGTGCTGCAGGTGCTCTAGCAGCGCGTTTTCGTAATCTGAAAACGCCTCAAGACGCGCACCGATTGCCTCGGGGCCTTGTGCAGCAAGGTGTTATACGCCCTCAGGGCCAAGCAAAGATATCAGCTTGTTAAACCCGTCCTGCATGCCCTGGGAAAAAAAAATTGTTCCATCCTCACCGAGGATCAATCTAAACGACTCGGGTGTAGATTGACAACAAGTGCTACCAAGTGCAGCGGAGCTGCCGTAGCTTTGCGCTTAGAGGAAGCGTAAGTGAT
>NW_020187732.1:155408-156666 GCF_900000015.1 Plasmopara halstedii | reverse complement strand
CATGTTTGTTATGATTATGGATAGTCCACGGCATGTTTTTGAGTTCAACGACGACACGGCTAGAGAAATGAAAATGAAATTATCGATTCTAACTTACAAATGGTTGGAAGAAATGATAGAAACGGACGGTGTGGGTAATCAAGCAACGAAGACTGAAAAGGCTTTGGTCAAGGATGATGCATAGCTAAGTTTGACGAAAGCACAGTCATTCGATTAATGGAAGCCACCAAGGGACCAAGTTAAGACTCAATGAGGTTGCGAGATGTAGAAGAATTGTGTGTTTCGCTAGTTAATCATGCACGTTAAGATGCATCGATCAACAACTTTTTTATCGCCGTCATGATACGATCATAGTCTATTGATTTTGACCACTTCATACCATATTTTTTAAGCACACCACAGTTCTTCCTAGTTAGATGACAGAGGTCAGAAAGATGATTAAAAAAGACATTTCAAGTGTCAAGAGATGTGCACTAACGAATGTAGACTTATCGAAGAGGTTACTTTATATAGTCCAAGCAAGCTAAAATTCCCGATTAATCTTCGAAATCTTGACTGTTGTATATTTCCATTTGACGCATAAATTATCAGAAGCGAGACTAAGTTGATACCCGTCATGTTCGTCTTTTTTTTTCGTGAAGGTTTTGCGGCTATTGAAGATGTCTGCATGACCCGGTAGCATGGGTCAAGTGGTCAATGCTTCTGGGCGGTGCGGGTTCGAGCCCCTCAGCGGACAAAATTCGTAATCGAACCAGACATGCAAGAATGTGGGCTGCATGCTAATAATTACCGACTACAGCCAAAAATGGACTTCGGGGTGGCGACTCGTACAAGAAAAGTAAAGAAAAATCAAGAAAAATACCTCAGCGGAATGAAGCAATGTTATATTTTGGTCAGGGCGGAATAGGTATAGATAGCCCTTGTAATAAGAAATACATAGCACCTTTCAACGGAATATGTCTGCATCATCGAAAATTGCAAGAAACAGTACGTTTGACAGTAAATTGGGTATAAGCGTAGACATTTGAGCATAGCTGCCTTGGAACCATTCATAATGAGGGTTATTGTTGATTTAATGGTAAAATCCAACGATAATAGTATATAATGTCCATGAACGCCGTCTCACTAAACTTGACCCTTATTCAGTGTGAAGCTTGCACACCTTAAACACTCGGTAAATCTGAGTTTGGATTCTGTATGAACATATGTAAACCTTATGCATATATAGTCGACATACGGCTGCATTATTTTTGATAAA
>NW_020187732.1:144762-155398 GCF_900000015.1 Plasmopara halstedii | reverse complement strand
GACACGCAAGCCTCGTTGAGGCAATAATTGATTGGAACTGTAAATGCTCTCAATCTTATTAAGGGAGAGTGTAACGGGGTAACACGTACCCTGGTAACAGGGGTGTGTGTCACACGAGGTGGGTATTGTGTGATTGCACCCATATAAATATACGGTACGCAGCTGGGAAGCCAGTAGTTATGCATGTTTTTAGAATTTTCTATATATATTTAGAATAATCTATACATTTAAAATCAGGCGGCTTTGCCACAGATGAAACAAATAACCACAATCTACATTTTAAACAGAAAAGTTTTTATTAGCCTTGAGTTAAGGTTCCAACTACTCTTGGAGGTAGCGGATTGCGATCCGCTACACTCGTACTGGTTCTTGTGAAGAACGTAAGGTCGGTGACGTAAATTATGCTTCGTCTAAGCGCAAAGCTACGGCTGCCCCGCCGCACCCTACGTAAGGCGCGTAAAGGTTTATCGAATCGAGATCCCGCTACTCACCAGTCTAATTGTCACGGGGAAACGACAAAGTCCAGCAGGCGCGAGGCGCCCTACTGGGGAAGAACTAACTTCTGTTGAAACTCAAAGAGGTAGAAGGCAGCGGGGCTCAGCCCCTAAGAGTTTCGTGCTCTTAAACACGAAACGTGTATGGAAGCCGAGCTTGTCGTAAAAACACCGTGAAAGACTTTGGCAAGCCTGGAAAGATCCTGATCGATTTTGGAGCGTCGAGTTGTTATACATGACGCTCCACGATCGAAGGAAGCAAGCTGTATGCTGAGGCGCTGAATGCGCAGTAGAGTGACACCGTCACTGTCCTTTAGTGACGCGGACTTGTGTCACTGTGTCGAGGGACCCTGTGGACCGCGGTGTCAAGTTTTTTATTTCGATAGCGTGAAACGCTGCTTTGTCTTAGAATTGGATGCAAGGTATGACCTTATCCTTGGTGTGGCATAACTTTACTCTTGAACGGAGTAAATGGAAAGGCTGTCAATCCCTCTCACCATCTTCGGCAAAAGCGATAAGATCCACTTCGTTAGTTTCAGTTCGGATTATGTGCAGGGAATCCAAAACGGTGAGGCTTCTGAACGATATGACTGATCACGGAAAAAATGCTGGAGTTTGTCATCCATCATATACAATTCTGTAACTCAAGGCTCTCTCGATGCACTGAGTACGAGGGATGGGACAGCTATGTTATGCCTCTTATTTATGTTGTAAGGAAAAGAAAATGACGTGGTGACGAGGAGTCCACGATGCGTTTTACTTCGCTTGTTAGAAATATGCACATTTACCACATGCCGTTAGCAATTCTAATTCAGAAATTCGCTGCGAAGTGTGCAAAATTTCCTTTCACGCACCAAACCCGATTAGTACTTTAAACAAAAGAGAGTGTTAATACTGCCACATTGATACCTTTGTATTGGGCCATCGCCGGTAAATGCAATGTTCTGGCTCTGAGGACCAAGTCAATTACACGACAAACTCCCCTGTCAGGACGAAAACGCCGATTTTCTGTCGAGGGCTATACTGCAGAACAGCATGATCGACAGCTCACTATCTAGTGTTCATGATATGACTGATGATCAAATTCAATGCTGATAAGAGACAGAGATACCCCCCTCAATAATCCGAGCGGAATGCTCTGGGTTAAGTGGTTTTGCCAAAATTACTATCTAATACGGTAGAAACCTTTGATTGTCTGGTGAGACGCTTATTAAGGCTATATCGAAACTAAGCACGAACCTATTCCGACGATGCGCCTATCGATAGTCATGTAGAGCACGAACAAACGGATGTAAAGGACCACTCTAAGATCTTGCGAGTCGTCATCAGCATTTGCGCTTAAATAAGTTATTCGCATATTTAGACAAGTGTTGGCTAAGTTTTTCATCGGGAATCAGGACCTGCTGGAAGATCCCGCATAAAATAAGGCCATTATAGATTGTCTAGTGTCTCTGTGTTGAGAAGGCATGGTCTGACCAAATACTTGCACAAACACAGTGGAAGCTTTGCCAAGGTGGCTCAATCTATTGTTTAAAAGAATGTCGAATAGTATCGAGGTGCAGCGAAGAAGCGACCTCCCAAACAGTGAGGATGCCTCATTCAAGCTCCGGTTCTAGCTTTTTTGAACCCAGATCGTTCAGTTCACGTCGTCTGTGACGTTCAGCGCGTTGCGATTGGCTGCACTTCGCTACAAGAAGATGCCAACGCCGATAAAGACCTCGTTCAGGGCTTTTTTATTGAGATGCAGGACCTACGGGAAGATCCCGCAAAAATGACAACGATTGCTGATTGATTAGTGCCTCAGTCTCAGGAAGGCTTGGCCTAGCCAGCTGCTTGCACAAACACGATGTGAACCGGCAATCGTGCCTGAGTATTACCAGAAAGCTGTCAAGGGATTTTAACCTTTCTATGCCAAGACGCTACTCAAAATGTAGAACACCCTCGTCAAAGTCAGGGCTCACCTGCTTGGCTGTAAGATGGTTGTGATCTATACAAATAATGCAATATTGCGTCTAGCTTCGTCGTCAGGACATGTATTTAGATAAGTACGAGATGATTATCCTTTTTCACCAAGCATAGCTTTAGGGTAAGGTAGAAGCCGGGTGTGATGGCGAGTTGCCCTGACCATAAAAGATCGCATGTAACGATGGTGACACCGCCAAATGATGAGGCGATACTTAAAGCGTACTGGCTAAACGCAACATGTGGTCCGTTGCCGAAGCTTTGATAAGTTATCTCGATGAGGTAGAGATCGGGCCATTCACGGTCGTGATATACAATTTTTTTTGCGGACACATCCAGGATTTTACTGAATCCATACCACAATCTTGCACAGTCGGATGCGAGGAGCTCGGCTGCAGAAGGAGCAGCGTCTTTACCATTTAGTGTAGGTAAGCTACGCCCCAATGACGCGTTTCTGAATCGCTGCTGGTGCCTCAAGCTAGGCAGTGCGATGGCAAAACTCAATTAACGATTTCGGGATCTGGGTTAACACAGTCTTGGCCGTACGCCGTGTTTCTAAAAAAAAGTTTAAATTGCCGCTATACACGACAGAGCTGATGTGAAAGAGTGAGCCTTTGCCGGCACTGATTGATGATCACAGAGGGCATATTCCCTCGTAAAACGTTTTGCAGGCCGCGGGTGCTTCAAAGATGCGTTCAGTTTCTGGTGAAACAAGAAAGTAACCCCGGCCAAAATTCTTGAGGGAGTTTGAGGTTCCACTTCGGCAAGATTGCCTTAGTGCCTTAGTGTCGTGGTAGCTTCAGACCTGTCACACATTCAGTTTCTTAAATAAAGACAGGATCACTCGTTGTGTCGCGCTCATACTAGAAGGGGGCGACTGATCTTGCGGTAAGTATATATTTTGGTCGGAAGCTGTTACAGCGGTCACTTGGAGACGAGCGTGGTTGCAGATGATTGAAGTTAAAGGGAATGGGTTGTCACCTCGATGACTTCTTTGTGCTTCGTACTTATCTAATCAATTATGCGACTACGAATTCCGCTTCGATGGTGCTGATTTGAACAGGTATTAGATAGAGAAGGCGGTGTACTTTCATTACCCAATGCGCGAATGTAGTCTGACATTCAGTGGCAATGTAAGCAGTCTCTAGTACGCAAGGGGCATTCCTTATGGATCGTTTGGGTTTGCTTAACCACTGCTTCCCCACGGTACTCTTGCGGAGTCATTAACTGTCAGTAAAATAGCACTTATGGAGCGACTTTTTTGCGCTCGTTTAGCTCCAAACGTCTAAGCCCGTAGGAGCTCCGATCTTCTATGTCTTCTAAGAGCCCTTCACGATCGCTTCAACGACCAGTAAGCCCGGCTTGTATACACGTTCCGTGTGGATGAATTTGGATGGATTCAAGCTGTAACCACAGTGTGTTTTGGGCTGTCGTCGTCGTGGTTCTTGCGCTTGCAGTAGAGCTAGCTAGCTCCATGAGGCAGATCCAGCTCGTTGGTGACTACTTGAATGTCATCGTGGTCTCAATGGCAAAGTGTCAAAAGTCCGAGACTCGTGCAGCGAATATGCCGAGCGCAGCGAGCGCCCCCTTATTGTGGAGCGGCATGGCCGTATATTGCCGGGTGATGGCGGATGTGTTAGGTCAGTACTTGGAGAAGAATAAAGACCTTTATCATCGGATACTTTTTCAGCGTCTACACCGAGAAATCTCCTAATAGAGCCTGTCGCGGCGACCGTTGCTGCTGTGGGAGCTTGTTGAGCCATATTTATTGGACCATGAGGGCGGACTTCTTGTGTAAGTATGCTTAGGAGAGCAAACATGGTATAGTACAGATTGGAATGAGAATTCAGACGAAGCTGTCACATTTGCACGGTGTCTCAAAAATCAAGTGTGAATTTCCTCAATATAGTTTGAGTGTGCGTAATCAGGCGAGTATTTCCGTACAATCGTATCAAGACAATATAGCACAATCATTTATATTTCATACAAACGACAAAACTCTGGTAGAAGAGGTTCGACCCACACGTGGGCTGCTAGCCGCACGTCAGACAAGAAAGGCTATTGCGTGAAATAATAAAGTGTTCACAAGAATTTGAGTCTACAAATTATCGATCCTAATTATGCGTACTCTTGAAGTAGCACAGTGAATCAACCGTGCTAGTAACTTTAAAGTTCTCGGTTCCACTCCCGGTAGGAGCACAATAACTTAACTTCTGCGCGTTTGTTAATGCGGACTCCGAGTATCAGAGTTTTCTGAGCAAAAAGCACCGCAAACCCAACCGACGCAGCAGCTGGCCCTCCACGCATGGTACAGTTGCTCGAAATACCACTTTTCATGAAGTCTTCGATTCGCGCGTTAGACATTGTTCGTCTTGCGCAATTCGAGGAAGATGTCACCGGCGATCATACGTCTTGCTGGTACTTGATCCTAATATCTCACAGTGCAACGTGTAAAAACGATGTATATTTGGCAATACGTGTAACTCGAATTTTCTTTTTTGCGTTTGGATCTGATAGCGCATATCCCTCTCATTGACGTTATTTAAATTATCCTAATATTGACGCAAACCGTCCTGCTGTTGTATACTAATTATCTTATCCTATATTATCACTCAATAAGTAAAAAGCGGTTCACTCAGGTTTGACCTTTGAACCCAGGCTTTGATTTCATTTTGCGTAGACTCGCTGTGTCAAAGCCTTTTTTGTGCAAGGCGCACGGTAGGATCTGATTTGATAATAAAAAGTGTCATGTTCACCGTTTGTTTTGTGAAGCGGTATTAGCTGCCTCATCTTCGGTATATCCGAGAATACTACGCGCTGAAGACTTTTTCATCCAGATGTTTTTTATGTAAGGAAAATTTAATTGATGCACAATAAAATGAGGCATGTAGTACTCTGAAATACTATCGTGATGAAAAGAATAAGTGCATAGTGTATTTCGTATACCTTGACTGCACGAGGTTCAGACAGAATCGTATGATAATATAGTACTATTACATTATATTATATTTTTTTACGTATTACTTCTCATCTGTCTGACTTCACTTTTTGTATATGTGCTACAACTCAGCTTCTGAAAAATATGTAGCCTTTCGTCATTTTGAAATCAACTTTAGGAGTGTGTGCAACGACGAACTTCTCGAAAGGAGCCAGCCCCAAGCTATCGGCTGGAGAAAGATTACGTTACGCTTTTTGTATAGACAAAAGGCAACTACGTGAGCGTCAGCCTAGGCGCTGAGAGATGCCATTTCCATCGTCTCGGTGCGTAATGATCTGACTAACTCAACATCGACGTCTCTTATCGTTCTTTTCTTCAGTATTCCAAATCCAAGTAAACGCTCATCAAAATCCTCTTTTCTTTTGCCACCAACCGTAAGTTTAAGCGCTAGCAATTCTGAGGTGGCCAGAACAGTCAAGACACCGTCGCCTGGGTTTAAGCGTCCAACGAAGAGACTACAATTTTCAGTCAGTGTCAGTAATAAAACGCCGGAAAAAGAGACTCAAAAGAAAGCCCAAGTGTCATCAACTATCTTACGACCAATATCAGCTGCCTCAAGCTTTGTATCCTCAAGCTGTTCTGATACACAATCGGAGAACATCCGCGTACTGCTTCGTATCCGTCCGTCGTCCAGTCGAGACAAAAAGAAAGCGGTCGAGGTCGCACCAGATCACCGTGGTGTGACGTTGGCTCCGTCATCACAACAGGAGAAACGCTTTGGTTTTGATCGCGTCTTTATTGAGACTTGCGACCAGGACGAGATATTTCAAGATGTAGGACGAGTTGCGGTTGACAATACAATTCAGGGCTATAATGGCAGTATCTTCGCATATGGACAAACAGGTTCGGGAAAATCATTTACAATGCTTGGAGGACCGATGGTAGCTGGGCAAGACCTGCGACACTCACCGTTACGTGGACTGACGCCACGTATTTTAGATTATTTGTTCTTGCGCTTAGCAGCACTAGCAAAAGAACGCAATACAGCATTCTATGATGGACAAGAACAGGAACGTGCGCTTCAGTATACCCTTGCATGCTCGTATCTGGAAATTTACAATGAAAAAGTATTTGATTTGTTGGAACCTAGTGGCTCTGTTGCTGCGCAGCAGCCCAAAAATCTTCGAGAAGATCGAAATAAAGAGGTTTATGTTGATCAATTACGGGAGATCGATGTGGGGAGTGAACAAGAGGCATTGACTTTGCTACAGCTAGGTGCACAAAATAGACATATCTCGTCAACGGAGATGAACCGCGAAAGCTCGCGTTCACACACAGTGTTTTCAGTAAAGTTGGTAGTAGAAGAGCGCACGTCAGCGGGTGTGAAACGTACACGGCGTTCACGTTTACATTTAGTAGATCTAGCAGGTAGTGAAAAACAACGACAAACACGAGTCCAAGGCAAGCGTCTGAAGGAAGCTGCGCAGATCAATAAGTCGTTATCAGCGCTAGGCAATGTCATTATGGCTTTAGTTGATGTAAGCAACGGCCAGAAACGTCACGTGCACTATCGCGACTCAAAGCTTACGTATCTATTGAGAGATGCGTTAGGTGGTAATGCTATTACGAGTATTGTCGCTACTATTTCACCTGAAGAAACGTACTTTACGGAAACATTGAGCACGCTCAAATTTGCTCAGCGTGCCAAATTCATTAAGAATAATGCCGTTCAAAATGAAGATTCAGACTCGCTGGTACCGGTGCTCAAAGAGCAGATCGAGAAATTGATGCGAGAGATCGCAGTTTTGCGTAGCGACGGTCGTATTAGTGGTTCTGCCCCTTGTGACGATGTACCTAATGTGGAGCCGTCAAATGTTGTGCACGTGAATGGGTTTGCTGAGGCTGAAACAAAGTCTCAAGTTAATGATAAGAAGCAAAACCGATGGGAGCCAGCGTTAGATATAATGCAAAAACTTTTGCGTGCAAGTGGGGCTTGGCCTCCGATGGACGGGGGGGAGTTGAATGAAGAAAATTCGCAGCAGCTAGAGCGTGATGTGGTAGAAGTTCGCTGCGATCGCCTTGAAATGCTGCTTTATCGTATGATATGTCGCTTTGAGGAGTACAAAGAGGTCACGTTTGACCCTCATCGATTGAAGTATGATCGACGGTCGCAACAATTAAAACCAAGCAGGCTGCCAGCCCCACGAATGTCAAAGCTTCCAGTACCCAAACGATACAGCGGTGCTACTGTCCGTTACCATCAAATAGAAAATCAGGAACACTCTGCTGATGACGAAGGCATCAAGGGGAAGCGGGAGTGTGAAATACATAGGAAGCTTCAAGAGCAAGAAAATCAAATTAGGGAGCTATCGCAGCGATCACAAGAAGCTGAGGCAGAGAATGATCTTATTCGGCAAGAACTCTGTGAGCTACTCGAGTGGAAGGCATTTGTTGAGGAAGAGCGACGCCGAGCGAGTGATGGCGTGCCCATCGATCCACAGCTGGAAAGCGAAGATGACGAATTGGAGACGCCGATTCTCGAAGCTTCGACTGTACCAAGCGAAGAGATGCAGGAGATGCAAGAACTTCTCAATGTCTACCGTTCGCTATACGACGAAGTGACGGAGCTGATGTATACAAAGAGACCGATGTTATGCATTCCACCGAGCCCTAAATCAGGGTCATCAGTGGTCACCGACTCTGCCTCGACCTGCTATGCTTCTGGTGATGAGGAAGAAATTGGAGACGACTGCATATCAGTGGATGGCTTTGATGCAAGCGAAGACGGTGATGTAGGAGCCAGTGATACGTATCGTGAGATTCGTCGTGTAAATGCACTGAGCTTGCGTTTGGAGCGACAGCTTGATTATTACCAGGATGCTATTCAGCGTCTTGAAAAAGAGCTGCAAACCTCACAGGATGAACTTGAAACGTCCAGTGCTGCAACGAAATTTGCTGAGTTTCAGCTTCAGCAGTTGCGATCTCTGGCTGCTGATGAAGAATCTAAGCAGATTTATAAACTGCAAGCGAGACTCAAGGATGTTAAGCAAAGAGTCCGCTCGCAACATGAAGAAATTGCTCAAATATTGGACAAAGAGGCAGCGGAAGATGGAAAAGCTCTACATCATGAGCAATTTAGAATCAAGCGACTCGAAACCTCAAGTAGTTTTGAAGAGGGCAGAAGTGATAATGAAGAACTCGCGAGTGCACTCGAAAAGGCTCAAAGGCACATCAAAGAGCTTGAGCAAGAAATATTAGATACGCCCGAGGTAGCCATGACAACGACGAAGGTAACCAGTGAGGAGGCATCTCTTCAGCTTCTGACATTGTTAGATCAAGTTTTGAAGGATAATTCAAAGCTCTTGACAGCGGTGCGTGCCCTTCAGAGCAAGCGATTCCATGATGGCGTACATTGCCAGTTAAGTTCGCCCGTGCCAGCAGTGGCTACTGGGTGCGGAAAGCAATTTGATAGCGCAGGCGAGGACCGCAAAGCCGATCAATTCACTCCATTACGGCAAGAAATTTCCTCGTTACAATCTCAGCGAGATCTAGATTACAACACCGTCACTGCAGATGCAGACTTATGTGACCATATAGCGCCCGATCAATAGAGCAAGTGAGCTCACAGGTAGTTTATATGCTCCACACGGTAGCAATCAAGTGCTACATACGGCTCAAGAGGGATTTATTTGAGTTGGTATAAAAGAGATGTGTCATTTATTATTAGCCGTGATACACGGAGAATTTGTGATCGTTTAAGAAGCTCGTGTTGGAACAACCTTGTGGTATCTTCCCGACACATCAATACATATACATAAATCCAAATGTATGAAGCGTTTCAGGCATTCGATTTCATCACCAATCATGACGTGGCGATCTCCGGTAAGTGTCACAGCTACTGCACCTTCCATAATCATTCACGCATCACTTGTAGCCAAGCAAAAGATCCAGTCGATCGGCATCGCATATGCTCTTTCGCAACTTCTTCATCTTCACCGGTGTTGTTCAAGTCGTCAACCATGTCACCATCTTTGACCTGAAGAGGAAGTGTGCCCTGCCACTCCACCGGCGCAGAAAAGACTTCACCTCCACTTTAGTTCTTTGAAAAAAATTACCACTTCCACGGCATGATGATGACTTTTTAAAACAAGTTACAAATGACCTGTTTAATGTGATGAGTAAAATTTAAAATAGTCATAAACGAGGTCGATGCGAGATGTCAAACGACAACTTACCTTGCACTTTTCTCAAAGAAAGCTTAGATTTTTACACTCTCCATGCACCAGTCAAATGGCCCAATGAGCCTCTACAGTTATCGCGGTCTTCGCGACCGACACGCTTGATGATAGTATTTGTTAAGATGCCAAATTATTCTCGAACGAGAACGGTCGTAGTGACAGTCCAGAATCCCACCAAACACCACCGCCCTCACCCGGCGATTCACGGCCGAGTCATGCCCGAAAGAAGAGGCGATCACAACACTCAGCTTCTTGCTTCGGAAGTTTCGAACTTTTTGTTCTTATAAATCGATATTATTGTTGCGACACCCTGCCACAAGATCAAGCTCATTGTCAATAAGCTGAATCTTGCTAAAGGATTCTAAATTGCTTTACAGCAAGCGCAAGAGTCACATAGATTCGTGCCGAAATCACCAAGCCCGAATTACGGTATCAGACCTTTTAAATAGGCTCGCGGCGCTGGTGCGGAGCTCCTGATGCAGCGGGGCTGCCGTAGCTCTTTGCTTTGAGGAAGCTAAGCTTAAGTCACTGACCTTACGTTCTATACAAGAACGAGTACAAGAGTAGCGAATCACAATCCGCTACCTCCATGACTTCTCAAGAACTAAGCCAAGTTAAAAACGCTCTTCCGGTCAAAATTGAAAATGTATTAAGCTGTTTTATTTGCGTTTCACTCTCCCCCATCAAACTTGTGAATACCCACAATTCACATTGAACCGTCGCCTCATACGAGGCTCGCGTGTCTAAGACATCGTTACGTCCCTAGGATTCTCCGCTCAATGAGAACCTGTGTTTATGACACGAAAAACACCCAACCTAGCTGATTCTGAGGGCGCTTACGGGCAAAGTTCTTCTTCTTCGTCTGCACGGGGTGCATCTCCGAGCAGTACGCCCGCGGCTTTGCGCCAAGTCCTCGGCAACCGAGCGCCACACACCGCGCCCGCACTGGGTAACAATTTTCCTCGTCGAGGATTCGGAGAAGGTCGACTACAAATCGGATACAC
>NW_020187732.1:142691-144752 GCF_900000015.1 Plasmopara halstedii | reverse complement strand
CAGGGAGAAGCTCGATAGCGGCTGCTACCAAGGAACAGGGAACAAGAAGGGCACACAGAAAGGTAATTACAGATATGTAGAAAGGGTAGATTGTGTAGCTGCTAATAATTCACTTTGGCCTTTGCCTTCCACTACTCAACAGACGGTGTATCTATCTAGCTGTCAACAATGCAATAGACCGTGGGGCTCCACGCTGCTTATCAACATAGATTTTTGGAAATATGGCTTGCCGGAAGTGTCTATCGTAAGCGAATATTGTTAAGGTGCCCGCCCCCAACTGGGTAAGTCAACAACTGACAATATACAAATGGATGGTTGAACGAAGCGAGAGAAATTGATAATTAAAGATATTCTTGCAAAGAGAATTCGCGCTGCTCCATCGATTCACTATACATATTGAGTTTTTGCTTTAAACATCGCCACGAGATTTTCAATCGATGATTTGGATATCCAATATGTTCCTTCGACAATGACTGCGGTGTTAGAGATGGGAGAGCTTGCAAATCAACTTGATCTGCTAAAATGAGCCCGACTATACTTTGAAGCATAATAAGCGGTTTGTATTTCAATGCGTTTGAGCGTCGAGCGCAAGGTGTGTGTGACGTCAAAGCTATTAATCAAGATGTCTATGGGCAACCTGCAGATGTCAGAGGCTCAGAACTTTATTTTTTAGTTATGTCATAAGGTGAAAGATTTTCTCAACGTTTTCAAGCTACTTACATATGGTGTGGCTGCGATGGATGACACCTAATTGCGACCACGCTACATTCTAAAGGAATTGATCTATACTCTAAAGCCTTCATAAAAATGCGAGCACATGACACGTTTTACATACGATTTCTAAATACATATCACTATTCCGCTCATACAAGCTAGTCAGATGTGTTGCAGGCAGAGCATTCCTCTAACACCTTATGTAGCTAAGCGACACTGCTTTAGAACAGCAACGCTGCTCTGAGAGACGCTGGGTATGTATTGCGATGGGAAAGCTAAGAGGTCATTTTGGTTTGACTCATCTCCGTTTTGGATGTATGCTGAGACCCTTGCACAGAAGAGAGCCTGCCAAGAGAGAGCTGACCCTTGCCGGTGATGACTAATGACCAAAGAGAGGTTCACTTTTAGGTAGAATGTTCAATGTACACCATGGCTGCTGCCATAGTCTGGGGAGATTAGAAATATTTCGCAGAGCGTAGAAGGATCCGAGATCTAGCGGTCTTTAAGTCCGTTGTCGGAGTCATCCGTGACGCATGAAAAGCCCATCGATTCCTCGGAATATGTTTATATCAAGTGTGTTATGCTGCCGAAAATTCTTCATACCCCTTCGGTGATAGTATGTTAGGCTGTACATGAGCTTGTGTCTAATGTAGTGAGTTCAGATTGTCATCCGCAGGAGTTTCTGGGCGACTTAGTTAATAATTGCAAAAGAATATGAAATTTTGTTTGCACGGTGGGCACGTCACCCGGTGCTGCTGATCCGGTTGAAACATTGCCTTGTGATAAGAATCGACCATTCTAAGGCCTGGTCTTTCTACTTGTGGTCCACGGATTTATCCTGATAACCCATCATCCTGAGTCATTTCGAACATGCTCAAATCCAGATAAACGTTCCATACAAAAAAAAATAACTGCCGTTCCAACAGAGAATAGTTCCGGAGGTCCCAGATCAAAGCTGTGTTTATCTATCCCAACAAGGCTGAGTTCGATGACCTCGACATCAAAGGTCTCAGTCACTGATATCCTTGTAAATCGGATATTGTCCTGTAGGCTGTAGCTTATAGACGTTCTTGCTGTCCGAGCCTGTATCGTTGCTACTAATATTATCGATCCTTGTGAAAATTACACCGCTGAATGCATGTAGATGATCACGGATGCTGATTACGGACATCATTGGTCTAGATAGATAAGGTTACATTAAGAAGCTTCTAGAAAGATCTAGAAGGACAGGCTTAGAGGTAGCACAGAGTAGCGAACTAAGCACCTAAATATATTCACTTCGGATTTTGCCATCTTCTCAACAGGTTAACAGCCGCAACCAACAGCTTCGCTTCACCACACCTTCAA
>NW_020187732.1:139318-142681 GCF_900000015.1 Plasmopara halstedii | reverse complement strand
AACTAAACATGACAAGCATGTATTGGCATAGAATGAAGTTCTGTCATGGCAAAATGCAGCGTCGAAGGGTTTTGTGCATCAAATCGTCACAAATTAATTCAGTTGACTTCACATTCTAACGACCACAATATAAATCTGTGGTCGTCATGGAAGCACGCGTTGCTGCGATGCGCTGGGCGTACAAAATGCCGAGGACAATCACAAGCGTAGGGTTGACTTTGACAATAGACAGCCTCAGCTTGGCATCATCCTCGCTTCAATATTAAATAGCCAAATCTTGAAGATGAAGTCACACGACCGCAAGCAAAGTAAATGCTAAGCGCGCAGCTGTAGCATCACTGGTTCCTCTTAAAACTCATCTATGTAAAGTACGCAGCATACTCTGCATTTAAAGCGTTTCATGCAGAATGATGTGACAAGATTAATATGCGTGCAATTGAGGTCAAAATCCCGCTGAAACATTCTTGTGCTCAAGCATTTTTACACATCAAAAGCAATCCTTGGATGAAGAGGTGAAAGCGTGAAAGCCCTTGAGCGGTGGCGAGGTGATACAACAATTTTCAAGATCCAAGATGCCAAATGGGCGGCATGCCTTAGTTTGATGTGGATCGTTGACTCGAAGACAGATAACTTGGACTACATTTCTCGAAATCGTTACAAGCGAAGTGAAGTTTTTATATGAATCATAGATGAAACAACTTGTAAATATCAATCCATTTTGAGTCTTGACACTCATTGTGAGTCAAAATTAATTACCCAACTAATGATTAAGTTTTCTCATCAAACAACTAAAATTTTCCATGTGGCCCTGGCCCTAGCCCTAGCGTTTACGCTTGTAAGTGGCTGAAATGCCATAATTTTCGAATTTAAATGGACCTTTCACTTTTAGGTAATCAATGTATCATTGAATCCTTGGAGTGGAGATTGCATAGCAAGCAGCACAGTACCTTGAACTCCTGCTGGAGATTCAGTACAGCAAAACTGGGTTGTGAAAATATACCAAATATCGCGTCATCAGGAATTTCGGACCGGATGATGCCTGTTTCATTCGTCGACTTTGTCAGGGCGTGGTGAAAACCAAACCTTTTGTTATCAACCACAAGCCTACAAAATATACATTTTCTGCTAGAAACTTAAATTGAGATACTCACGTAGCGAGCCCTTCATGATTGTATTCGTGTCTGTCACCACATTCCGAATTTTCGAGCAGTAAGTCGCGATATCAATATCTCAATTGTAGCCATTAAATCGATATTCTAAGATAAATTGTAGTCATGACTTACAACACGCTAAGCCTTCTTGGCCGCCACTGCAGAGTCCAGATTAAATATTTTTAAAATTGCAGCGCTAATAACGGTGTGATTTGCCTAAAATTTTAACCAAGACACTGCCTTAGCTCTCTTAAGAGAAAGTCAAACTTCAATCCAGCTCTAATCCGAATCCGAATCGTTTAGAAGTTCGAACACATTGGTCATCTTTGCTACTACTGGAGTAAAAACCTTCGTCGGAGGTTTCGTACGCTTTGAACGGGGCTCAACCTTTCTTGCTGACGTATTCTCCTTTCCAGGACCACGTCCGCGCCCACAGTCGGAGGAGCGTCGATCACCACGACCACCGTCAGAAGAGCGACGATTGCCACGTCCTCGTCCAATGTCGCCATCATGATGGCCGTTTTTATGATTAACTGCCTCACTTTTTATCTTATTTTCTTCTTCGGCTTTCGCTTTGGCTTCTTTTGCTTCCTTCGCTTTTTCCTTCCGTTCACGATCAAGAGCCTGCTTGCGCTCTAGGTAAGCGGTCTCATCGCGAGGCTTAGCCTCGCCAAAAATACTAGGCTTGTAAGCATCTACCCCTTTTTCCTCCGACGAAGTGGATCGCGGCAGCAGCGTTAGCCGCTGACGATCCGGAGGCGGTTCGTTTCTCTCCCTTCACACCAAAACCAACAGCTTGGTATTAGATCAAATTCTGAAGAAATGACTGTTTGGGACTTACCGGCGATGGTTTAACCGCTCATTTCGCTTATTATGCCGACTATTCTCACGCGGCTTGCGTTCACGGTCCAGCGCCACATCCATTTTAACATGGCGACCATCAAGCTTGAGGTCATCGAGGTCGAGCGCCCGCACAAGATATTCCTTTTCATAAAACTCCACGTAAGCAAAGCCTTTCAGACGATTGTCGTGATCACGTGGGAAACGAATGTCCTTGATGCCATCTGGACCAATAAAATCTGCCAAATCGTCTTCCGAAAGTCGGAACGATAAATTGCCCACAAATAGCTACAAAGCCAATCAATCGTAAGCTCGGCAGAACCTCACAAACTAGTTATGCCAATCCTAACCTTCCACGGCCCAGTCTCTGGTATTGCGTTTTTGGATCGCTCTTCACGCGGCTCACGTCGACGTTCATCGTGGCCTCCTCGTTGGTCTTCATAGCCGTTGTGGCGGTCATCGTGATGGTGTTCGTGGCCTTGTTGCGGTACTAGTCCACCAAAAGAATAACAAATAGCCTTAATCACTTCTCTTTATCGTACACACAGTTTTTTAGGGTAAAGTACCATTGAGATTTTGCTCTTGGTGCTGGTTTTCTTCCTCTTCAATGGGCTGAGGCAACTCCATCCTGTTGATATGAAGTAAGTGATGCAGGTCTTTATGAAGTAGCTTAAGCGGCGCACCGAGCAGTTTTAGGGACCACAGGTAGTGGCTGGATGTCGATGTCGTCATCGTCGGCCCATGAGCTAGCGCCGCCACGAGCGAAGCTCAGATTATTCGCCATGAGTCTAGTGTATTTAATAAGTACCCCTCGTTGAAATGAAACATGTGGAGCTTGGCAGGTTGTTTTAATTATCAAATGAACAAAATTTGCTCAATAATGCAGGTTTACCACACATTTTATGCTGGCCAGGGATATTTTAGCCAATCAATAAAGAAAATCCATATGCCATTGATGTTCTTCCGAGGCAACTAACAAAGTATGATGGTGCATATTAAAGTAAAGATACTTCTGTACGAGGTGCTGCTTGCATCGATGTTGCCGCGAACCTCGCACCGAGAAAGCTTTCACCCTCAGAGACGGCGATGAATCACGCATAGAGGGCCACCTCTAGGGTGCCAAACCGAGAGCATCTCACGTACCTGGCACTTACAGTTGCTCAATCTAGAGAATCTAGATTTTGGGGCGAAAAAGAATACTATATTGTACACGTTTCACAATCAATGACAAGGCATTCATGACACGTTTGCACGAGGCTAGACTGGCAACTCACATTCTATTGATATGGAAGCACTACTACTATCATCCATGAGCAATATTCATGATAGTCACTCTGACATTTCTGAGTTTCGTTCTAGCTCCTAGGGACCA
>NW_020187732.1:138717-139308 GCF_900000015.1 Plasmopara halstedii | reverse complement strand
GCACTGCTCCTTGGGCAGGGGCCATTGGCGTGTTACGCAGTATTTGGTTTCCGGAACCGGGTCAATATCTCATGACGCACACCTCGGCCCGGAGGTAGGACCGAAGGCGGGTATTTGAAGACGATACCTTAAAATTCCTTTACCAAAGGATAGTACGGATCCAAGGGATTCCGTAGGATCGATGATCCACGTCGTGCGTTCGGCACTCTCTTGGTGTCTTCCTGGACAGCTTCACCCAGAAGCGATGACGAGTTTATCTCCTCGTCCGGTCGTACAATTACCACTTCGGCCAAATCGCCTGCCTTCAAGGCACTGCCAAACTCTTCAAGGGACATCTTGTCCAGCTCAAGAAGAGAATGTATTGCAGGCATAGCCTTGAGGCGGACATTGCCATCTTCCTTCCCCGTCATACCGTTGACGAGGGTGTGTTACTGTGCACCGTCAGCTACGGTAGACACCCCTGGATCAGGGTCGACGCCCGGCGTCTAGCAGCCAGCATACGGCGTCGCCGTCGCCTCTGTACAGAGGTTCTATGTCATGGTGACATCAGGGTGAAAACGCACTCCGCGTCGTCCGGTGCCACCGTCACTT
>NW_020187732.1:132583-138707 GCF_900000015.1 Plasmopara halstedii | reverse complement strand
GACCACTACCTCTTTGAGGCTCAACAGATCTCAGTTATCCTTCAGGAGGGCGCCCCGCGCCTACTGGGTTTTGTCTTTTCGCCCCGACAGACCAGAAGACTATTGAGGAGCGAAACGTCGGTTTGATGAAACTTGAGGCACCTTGCGCATTGTACAACTAGTCCGAAGGTGACTGGTGTCTCCACAGACAAAACACGGTCGGGTGTTTAAACACTGCTCGACAGCTCGGAGATCTTCCTCCTCTTTTAAGCATATCTAAGGTCCACTTGCTCAGGCCCGCTCGAAGCGCTGCTAGAGTCTGCATTACAACCAAGTCTTGCCGACATATAGTTGAATATGGCATTCCATGCCACATTTAATGCTTCTTCAAATGAGGACGAATGCACACGGAAGACCGTTATTCTGTCAACGCCAGTGCGGAGGCTCCGAAAAAGACGGACACTGTGACCTCCTCGGAAAGGATCGGCTACCATACCCGCAATGAGAGTACGCAACCCTTGGATAAACTCCACCAATTTCTGGTTGCCCTGTCTGGCGGCAATGCAACGCGATCGCACACGATATGCCCGGTTCGGTGGCGAGAACACTCGTAACAGCCGCAGCTTCAGCTCAGACCAGGAGGGTAATGCCACTTCGACCGAAGTGGCACATTTCAGTGTCTATTCTCTCGCTCAACCATCGAGCATGGAGTTAGCTAGCGCCGCGCGCTGTTGCTCGTACTGGAGTTTGCGGACGCCCTGTTTATCCCAACCTCTCTCACCCAGAGCAGGAGATTCTATCCATCCCTGCCCTCGAAAGTACGAGAGCGATTCGTGTCAGGGGGAGTCATCCGATTCACAAACGCAGTAGCCACTGATATATTCTGTTGTCAAAAGGCCTCTATGCGCGAGCTTCTCGCTTTAGATCCTTGGGAATCAAAATTTCTTATGCCCTCAGGGCCAGCAGGGCCAGCAGCTTTAAGCTCGACTTGTATGCTCTGAGGCAAATAGGAGAGCCGCTCCATCCTCACAGAGGGTCAGTCGTAACGACTCAGATGTATAATGACTACAAGTGTTACCAAGTTCAGCAAGGCTGCCGTAGCTTGTTCGCGAAGAGGAAGCTTAGTTAATGTCGGCGACCTTCGTTCTATACTTAAGACCAGTGCGAGTGTAACGGGTCACAATATGATTTTCCAAGAGTAACTACAACCTTACTTAAGGCCTATTAGCTCATCCTTTCAAATTGTGGACAGTATTTCTGGGTTTTATCTGCGGCAAAGCCGCCTATAGCTATTTCTATAGGTTTTCTATCTATATAGTAAAACCTAATTAGATGTATAACGACTGGCTGTTCCAGCCACATATTTATTTCATATTTAAGCGTAGCCACACCATTGTGTGGTCACACCATCTTCTGTAACCCACATCCTTGTATGGTCACGTTTTTCCATCATTGTTATCATAAGGCAAGTACATTATCGCAAACTGGCTGCATGCTTAATCAACCTGGCATCAGGGTCGATCATTTCGTCGGAAAAAAAGCCTAGTGATGTCAATGTGATCCCTTAAAGCCATCATGATAGTTGAGGATGGAGGCGCTTATCACTCTGCCGGTACATGCAAAACTTTTACTTACTGACATGTCGCTTGCTTTGGAGTTTATCAAATATTCCAGAATGATATTTGTAATGTCAACTATGAAGCGATAGCGACACGTGGACAAGTATAGCTGGGTATGATAATGATTGTCGCGTGTGAAAAAAGCAGATACGCTCGTGGAATTTCGTGGACGCAAAAGAGTCACCCATTGTAATTTCTCACGCTAATTTGCACCAGACGACTGCACCGCCGACGCTCTCAAATTATCCGAATTTGTCATGAATGTCGTCATCCAGATAACTTAAAATATTATCGCAATTGTGTCTGACGGATAAGTGGTTCGTCAGCCATCAGCTAATTTGGATTTTAGTATGCTTGGTTTAGCATGATTTGCGGAATCGCAATCGACATTTTTCGAGAGGTACGTATGTTAAGCTCGAATATTCGGTATAGTGTCGGTAAAAATGACGCGAGTGCTGTCGTTGTAAAAAATGCTCACAGATTGTGTATGGCTTGCAAAATCAAAGATCATTTTACCAAATCACACCTTCTTATAACAATAAGAGGATTATTATGTTGGCGAAATGAGATTTCCAGCTCAAACCACTAATTGAAGTAGGAGTTGTGCGTCTCTCTTTCTCGACCATCATCTATACAAACTTCTGTTGCCTGCCAAAATAACGTCACTATGGCGACTGCCTAAAGAAGCGTCACATCCTCCTCCCTGAGTTTTAAATAATTGACACAGTATGTGATGCCAAATCAGCGGCTCAAACTTTATTAGCATATATTAAAAGACGTGCGTCACGGATGGGCTGCATGCACGGCATTAATCAGAGCATTTTCTAGTCAGTGTTTGGCGCTGCAATGTCAACATCTAGGTTTTTTTATCAGTCTACACAAGTTCTTGAAGGACTCAGATGTGCAATTATTTTACCGTATTTCCACATGTTTTATTTCTAATTTGGGCTTTTAAAGACGATCGGAAAAGCTTAGCGAAGCACAGAATATTTAGCGACGACGGATGCAAAGAAATGTTAGCAATCGTCACGGCACAAAGTTCCTGCACTTCTTGAGGCTTATCACACGTGAGCATCTCAACAATATATACAAGCACTCGAGTGTGAACAAGCGGACCAAGGTTTTTGAAATTCCGAAAAATTGATCAGTGTAGTTGCCAAGTACTTGCGTATACTTCTAGAATTGGTACTGTCTTTTTGTCGTCTCTGTAGTGCTTTAGTATTTTAATTGCACTGTCCATAGTCGTCGTCTCTCGAAACCTTTGCGCATGTCCAAGAAGTTGGAGTATGCGACTTGGACGACAAATTTATACCCCCGAAACTGCCCCAGTATCTTTTGCACGTTAAATGCGGGCCCAAAGACGGATTCCTATCCCTCTCGTCGAGAAGCCGACTAGTGACTGAGCACCCATTCGACTAAAGAGTTGGAGCCACCACGCCATTGGTAAAAGTATTCGTGAAGATCAAGATAGCTGTATATTCGTTTTCTGTTGTGTTTAGAGCTGAAAGACTTATCAGATTAGGGAGGTTAAAGCCTATTGGCTATGATATCAAATGTCACTTCACCTTTCCTCCCTTCTACCAAAAATTAACGGCCCACTGATAGCGACCAATACTTGTCAGTTGATCTAAGCCTTCTTCGTCAAGTGTGTGCTCACGGACGGGCAACCCCCGTTACACGATCTTTGTCTATAGAAAAATTACAGCATCTCATCGAGTCGTTCAAACTGGGCACGCATCGCGCAGGGTAAAGGAGATTTATTTACAAAGAGCAAATTCTTTCCTTCGGCGTCAAGAGCGTCAGCGGGACCTGTGCTGGTCTGTATGATGCTTGAGATAAAGGTCTAGACGGAAAGAACCTTATTTCTTCACATGCAACATTTGTTGACATACTTAGGCTCTACATCGACTTGCATCACTTTCAGTTTATACTGGATCTGATGCTCGTTTAAGAAAGATTTTGGCTCAGTCGGTAAAATTTACCTGCAGCTAGGAGTGCTGGGAAAGTAACGTTGCCAGCAGCAAGATCCGGGTCGAGAAAGTAGCGAATTTGCGATATTTGGAAATTCCGTTGAATAGTCATCACAATTGACAAGAACCATATTTGAAAATTCAAGGGTAATAATTTGAAATTCACATTAATATAATTGGTTTTTACTCGTGATATACCATTTGTTAGAAGGTTTTATTTATCTGTTCGACTATGTTTCAATTTAAGCTATATAAATTGGAAGACGTGTTCAGCAAATCTCTTTTTTGCAGGGTCCTATCAACCTCGTCGGTGCCAGTCTTTTGTGCTTTGTACAATAGCGTTATCTGTACGCAAACAATAATACCGTTCGTCATAGGCGTGACATGTGACGTCATCAGCAGATCCTTTGCGAATCTCTCTCGACATCGTTACACATTTGTTTATATTTGCTTTCATTTGCTGGATTTTCTAGGCCTCGATTGTTTCTTTATAATTTGCTTAAAGTTTTTCCTCGCTCGGAATACCTTGAATGTAAAAATTCAAGTCACTGTTGTCGGCTAAAAAATTTGTAAAAAAATGCTGACCTAAAAATAAATAGGCGTCTTCTCGAATACATTGTGCGCACCTATAGAATGTTCGGGTCAAATGACGTCACAAAACTCGCCGATAATCCGGTCAGATAATTTAAAACAATTTTATTATAAATTATCTGACCGGACTATCGGCGAATATTTTGTAGGTCTTATTGCTCAAATAATTCTCGTCTTCGTAACCCCCCCCATCTATTATCTTGATGACATGATTACGAACTGGTTCCTTCGTCAATTTAAGTTTATATTTATACATGTACTTCTTTGTAACAAAACACTTTTTATCGCACGCTACGCTGTCTAAAATAGGATCTATAATATCAGAAGTTACAAGAACAAAAGTATACGGGCTATGTACAATAAGCATTGGAGATCCATGAATTCTTACTGTTACCGGTCAAGAGCATTGTCGTCAGAGTTAAACGATGGCTGTTTCAGGCCGACGCGGGCAACTTTTTGCCATCGAGTTAAAGGAAAAATTGCATGATGCAATCTGCATCGAGCCACTACTCTTAAAATAGGAGAATTTATACCACGGCTCGAATTGTATTGTTATTTGTTGATGAATGTCAAATATACTATGCATGTTGCACCTTAATTTTGCACGATACTAGAGGCAGGCTGAATGGATATCGTTTTCCAGGATATCATGCTATGTTTATTGTCTGCTGTATCCTTCGGTCCCAAAACAACTTCGACAGCTCGTTCTTTGATAGGTTTGCTTAACAGATTATGGCGTACGTTTCACGGTCAGTTTACACACTGTAACGGGTTACACGTATCCTTGTATGAGAAGGCGGGTCGCACAGGATGGTGTGGCCGTACATAGGTGTGAAGTACACAAGTTGGTGTAATTACACAGTGTTGTGACTACACCGAAGCAAGAAGTCAGGATTGCCAGTAGAAATGCACACTAATCACGTTTTACTGTAATTAATATATTAGTTAGAAAAACCTTATGTTTTAGATATTGGTGGCTTTGCCGCAACTAATACTATCAAATACAGTTTAAATTTTAAACAAAAGAGTTCGTTTGAGGTATTAAGTACTTGGAGGTAGCGGGTTGCGCTCGTACTAGGTTTTTTAAAGAACGAAAGGTCGGTGTCCTTGGCTTAGCTTCCTAGAAGCAAGAAGCTACGGCAGCCCCGTTGCATTTGGTAGCACTAGTAGTCAATCTACTCCTGAGTCGTTAGGACTAATCTTCTGTGAGAATGAAGGAATACTACTATTTGCCCCAGGGATGCAGGACGGGCTTATTAAGCTGACGTCCCTGCTTGGCCCTGAGCCTTGTTTCGCAACGACCCGAGGCAATAAACGCGCGCTTGGAGGCGTTTTCAGATTATGATGATGCTTTGTTACAGCACTTAAAGCAGAAACTGTAAGCGTTGACTGCGTCCATGACGCCATCGTTGACTACGAATGATTCCTCCCGACCCACGCCGCTCATGGTGACCGTTAAGACCTTCCTGCTATGGGCAAGAGAGAACAAGATGGTTATGGCATCCGCTATTCTCCAGAACGAGTAACAGCACATGGCCATGACTATCTCTAAGCTCGGGGGCCGAGAGCGAGAATGGGCATTAACGTGCGGTGCTTCGGTCGAAGCTGCAGCTGAAAATGAAGCTGTTACGAGTGTTTTCGCTACTTAGTAGGCATATCGCGTGCGATCGCGTTTCGTTGCCGCCAGACATGACAAAAAGGAATTGGTGGAGTTTATCCAAGGGTTGCGTACTCTCATTGCGGGTATGGTAGCCAATCCTCTACCTGAGGAGATCACATTGGTCGTCTTTATCGAGGGCCTTCACAATGGCATTGCCAGAATAACGGTATTTCGTGTGCATTTAAAGAAGCATTGAGTGTGGCATGGAATGCCATATTCAACTATATGTCGGCAAGACTTGGCTGGAATGCAGACTTTAGCAGCGCTTCGAGCGGGCCTGATCCAATGGACCTTAGATATGCTTA
>NW_020187732.1:132420-132573 GCF_900000015.1 Plasmopara halstedii | reverse complement strand
ACCCAGTATCCAGTCGGGTACCACGGTCGGCCCATCTTGCTCGGATCCCTATGCCGGCCCCGGACCTCCAACGGACTCTTTGCCAGCCACTAATTTGACCATGCTGTCGTCCCCCTCCCCTTCTCCCGTTGCCTCCTCTGTCTACGTTTCCAC
>NW_020187732.1:131740-131881 GCF_900000015.1 Plasmopara halstedii | reverse complement strand
CCAATCTCTTATATCTGCTTTTTTGTTCTCACAATCATGATTGATAGCGCTGCAAACCCAAAGCCATTCACATGCAGCCCAGCTATAAATTACTTACGTGATCGAGGTACGAACGTATTTATCCTTCTCTTGTCTAAGCAG
>NW_020187732.1:130955-131730 GCF_900000015.1 Plasmopara halstedii | reverse complement strand
GCAGTGCACAGCCGATGGCAAAGTCCGAAGTGTCACAGACGACGCTGAAAAGACGATCGGGGTCTGGCAGCGCCAGTATCGGTGCATGAAAGAGCTGTCTTTGACCATGTCAAAAGCCTCCTGATGTTCGGTGTTTCAACACCATTCCGCATCTTTTTAAGGAGATTGGATAATAGCCGGGCCATTTCTGCGTAATTTACGCTGTATTTGTGCAAGTAATTGGCAAGACCAAGCCACTTATGCAAGTCCTTCTGGTTCTTTGGAACCAGCTAGTCTACAATGGCCTTGACCTTAACGGGATCCCCTCGAAGGCAACGCAACCCAGCGAAGCACCCTAAAAGGGAATCCCTTCTGCACCAAAGATGCACTTGTCTGCATTGGCGTACAGATTGTTCGTGCGCATGTACTCGAGCACCGCTCTTAAATGGACGATGTGATTATGCTCATCTGTCCTTTCGTGCTCCGCACGACTATGAACGATAATGTCGTCTAAGTATGTCTGTGCATACACCCTGGGGGCCTGAACAACTGCGTCACAAGATGATTAAATGTTGCTGGTGCATTTGACAGCCCTTGGGGCATCGCCAGCCACTCCCAGAGCATGCCGCTCGAAGTGATCACCGCTGTTAGCGGAATATCACTCGCTCTTATGAGCAATAGGTAATCTCATCGACCAAGTCGAGCGCACTGTACTCGTATATCCCACCATGTTGTTCTGAACAACATCTCTTCTAGGAATCGGCGTCTTTGCCAGAATGGTGGCAGCGTTGAGTGC
>NW_020187732.1:128332-130700 GCF_900000015.1 Plasmopara halstedii | reverse complement strand
GCTCTCACATACTATCCCTGCGTCGTGCTTCGCACGGAAAAAGGCGTCAATGACGTCGCACTACTCCTTGGACAGGGACCATTGGCGTATTACGCAGTATTTGGTTCCCGGAACCAGGTCGATCTCATGATGCACACCTCGGTCCGGAGGTAAGACCAAAGGCGGGTCTTTGGAGACGATGTCTTGTAATTGCTTTACCAACGAATAGTACGGATACCACGGATTCCGTAGGATCGACGATCCACTTCGTGTTTAGCACTCTCTTGGTGTCCTCCAAGACAGCTTCATCCAGAAGCGATGACGAGTTTATCTCCCCGTCTGGTCGTACAATGACCACTTCGGCCAAAATCGTCTGCCTTCAAGGCACTGCCGAACTCTTCAAGGGACATCTCGTCCAGCTCAAGAAGAGCATCTACTGCAGGCATAGCCTCGAGGCGGACGTCACCATCTTCCTCCCCCATTATACCGTTGACGATGGTGTATAAATATGCGCCATCGTCTACGGTAGACATACCCTGGATCAGGGTCGATACCTGGCGTCTTGTAGCCAGCATACGGCGTCGCCGTCGTCTCTGTACAGAGGTTCTATATCGCGGTGAGCCCCGCAGTCTTCGTCCAGTGGATAACGAGCCACTCCACGCGCATCTGAAGGGCCGTGCCCAAGATGCCTCGGGCTCTGTCCGACCACGCCATCAATGGCATGCAGCGACTGCTTTGCAAAGAGAATAGTGCTCAGTAGTTTACGTGCCACTCCACGCGCATCTGATGGGCCGTGCCCAAGATGCCTCGGACTCTGTCCGACCATATCACGCATGACATGCAGCGACTGCTTTGATACTCGAACAGCGCTCAGTGATTTACGTGCCACTTCACGTGCACCACGGGGACCTCGCCCTCGAGGCCTCGGCCCTTGGCCGACCATGTCACGCATGACATGCAGCGACTGCTTTGATAATCGATCAGCGCCCAGTGGTTTATGTGTCACTTCACGTGCATCACGGGGGCCTCGCCCTCGACGCCTCGGCCCTTGGCCGACCATGTCTTGCATGACATAGAGCAAGTGCTCCGAAACTTGAGCAGCGCTCAGTGGGTTACTTGCCACTCCACAATCAGTCCGCGAACCACGCTCGGGACTCCTGTCCAATACACCGTTGGTGTCTACCAACTCGGACAATCCAAAGTCTAGCACGTTGACCGTCTCCAGTGCTCTCGCCAATAGCGTTTCTGCCTTCTCGCAGAGGTGGTTTATGACTCACCAAAGCTCCGCCAGAAAATGCGCGCACAGCGCCCAAGATCTTCGACCTCCAGTCGATTTAAGGTTCATGGTGTTCCGGTCATGCCATACCAAGTGTAAGATCATATCTTGCATCCAAGTCTAAGACTAGACAGCGTTTTACGCTATCAAAGTCAAGAGACTTGACACCGAGGTCCACAGGGACCTTCGGCACTGTGACACATGTCCCCATCGCTAGGCGAATAGTGACGATGTCACACAACCGCGCTTTCAGCGCCTCAGCATACAGCTGACTTCCTTCCATCGTGGAGCGTCAAGCAAAATTGCCTGTCAGACCAAAATCGATAAGGATTTTACATGGCGTATCAAAGCCCTTCAAGGTCGCTTTTACGACCAGCAAGCCCCGCTTGCACACACATTCCGTGTTCAAGAGCACAGAGCTCTTCGTAGCTGGGCCCTGTTGACCTATGCCTCCCTGAGGCTCAACAGAGCTCAGTTCTTCCCCAGTTGGTCGCCCGCGCCTACTGAGTGGTGTCGTTTCCCCGCGACGAACCAGACTGGTAGGCGTTGGGGCGATGGTTCGAAGAACCTTGACGCGCCTTGCGCAGGAGACAACCGTTCCGCAGGTGACAGGTGTCTCCACAGAGAAAACACCGTCGTGTGTTTGCGTGCTGGCCGGCAGCTCGGAGCTCTGCTCCCTCGTCCTCAGCATAGCTGAGATCCATGGGCATAGGCCCGCTCGACGAGCTGTTGGAGTGTGCATTCCAACCAAGTCGTGCCGACTTGAAATTGAATTCGATTTTCAATGCTACATTCACCGCCTCTACGAACGAAGACGAATGCACACCGAAGACTTCCATTCTGGCCACGCCAGTGCGCAGGCCTTCCTTAAACACGGTCACTGTGACCGCCTCCGGAAGGGGATCTGCTGCCATCCCAATGAGTGTTCGCATCTCTTGAACAATGTCCACCAACTCCATTTTGCCCTGTCGGGCGGCAAGGAAACGCGATCGCAAGCGATATGCCTGATTAGGCGGCGAGAACACTCGTGAGAGCTGCAATTCAACTCCGCCCAGGAGGGTTACGCAGCTTCGACCGAAGTGCCGCACGTCAGTGCCCATTCTCGCGCGCGAC
>NW_020187732.1:128045-128322 GCF_900000015.1 Plasmopara halstedii | reverse complement strand
GCAATTTAGCCGAGCTGGTTATTATAAGACCGAACGAGTAGATTAACTCGTCGTCGCTACTTGATGAAGCTGTCCTAGAGGACACCGAGAGGGTGCTGAATGCACGAAGTGAAACGTCGATTCTGAAGGATCTCTCGGATCCGTATTATCCTTTAAGAAAGAAATGTCAAGATGTCGTCTTCGAAGACCCACCGTCGGTCATACCTCCGGATCGAGGTGTGCGTCACGCGATAGACCTGGTTCCGGGAACCAAATACTGCGTAACACGCCAATGGCC
>NW_020187732.1:126123-128035 GCF_900000015.1 Plasmopara halstedii | reverse complement strand
GGTCGGACAGAGTCCGAGGCATCTTGGGCACGGCCCCTCAGATGCGCGTGGAGTGGCACGGTATCCACTGGACGAAAACTGCGGGGTTAGCAGTTCTTCGTCAGATGTTGTCGATAACATCGGAGCTGTAAAGGAGCGGCAAATGAGGGTGACAGACGTGGAGTGTGTGTTCACCCTGGTCTCACCGAGACATACAATCTCTGTACAGAGGCGACGGCGACGCCGTATGCTGGCTGCAAGACGCCGGGCGTCGACCATGATCCAGAGTGTGTCTACCGTAGATGACGGTGCACAGTTATACACCCTCGTCAACAGTATAACGGCGGATAATGATGGCGATGTCCGCCTCGAAACTATGCCTGCAGTAGATGCTCTTCCTGAGCTGGACGAGATGTCCCTTGAAGATTTTGGCAGTGCCTTGAAGGCAGGCGATTTGGCCAAAGTGGTCAGTGTACGACCGGACGAAGAGATAAACTCGTCATTGCTTCTGGATGAAGCTATCTTAGAGGACACCAAGAGAGTGCTGAACGCACGGAGTGGATTGTCGATCCTACGGAATCCCTTGGATTCGTACTATCCTTTTGGTAAAGGATTTTCAAGACGTCGTCTCCAGAGACCCGCCTTCGGTCCTACCTCCGGACCGTGATGGGCGTCATGAGATTGACCTGGCTTCGGGAACCAAATACTGCGTAACACGTCAACAGCCCTTGCCCAAGGAGCAGTGCGACGTCATTGAAGCCTTCTTCCGTGCGAAGCAGGACGCGGGGATGGTGCGTGAGAGCAAGTCGCCCCATTCGACACCCACGTTTTGTGTTTGGAAGCCGAACGGCAAGTGGCGTATCGTTCATGCTTACATTAAGCTCAAGGCTGCTACCATTCGGACACAAACTTGGAGTCCTAGAAAGGATGTTCTTCAGAACAACATGGTGGGTTGTACGAAGTACAGTGCACTCGACTTGGTAGATGGATATAACCAATTGCTTATGAGAGCGAGTGATATTCCGCTAACAGAGGTGAGCGCTCCGAGCGGCATGCTCTTAGAGTGGCTAGGGATTCCCCAAGGCCTGTCAAATGCACCAGCAACATTTAATCGTCTTGTGGCGCAGTTGTTCAGGCCCCACAGGGTGTATGCACAGACATACTTTGACGACGTTTTTGTTCATTCAGGTGCGGAGCACGAAAGGACGGATGGGGAGAATCACATCGTCCATCTAAGAGCGGTGCTCGAGTGCATGCGCACTAACAACTATACGCCAATGCAGGCAAGTGCACCTTTGGCGCGGGAGAGATTCCCTTTTTAGGGTGCTTCATAGGGAAGCGTGGCCTTCGAGCGGATCCCGCTAAGGTCAAGGCCATTGTAGATTTGTCGGTTCCAAAGAACCTGAAGGACTTGCGTAAGTGGCTTGGCCTCGCCAACTATTTACACAAGTATAGCGTAAATTACGCAGAAATGGCGCGGCCGTTATCCAATCTCCTTAAAAGGATGCGAAATGGTGTTGGAACACCGAACACCAGGAGGCTTTTGACGGGGTCAAAGACAGTCCCTTGCATGCACCAATACTGGTACTGCCAGATCCCGACCGTCCTTTCAGCGTTGTCTATGACGCTTCGGACTTTGCCATCGGCTGTGCACTGCTGCAAGCAGACGTCGAGGGGCGAGATCGGGTGATTGCGTTTGAATCTCGACAGCTCAAGGCTGCAGAGAATTGCTATCCAGTTCATGACAAGGAGCTACTTGCGATGAGGTATGCACTTGTCAAGTTCAGGGTCCACCTTCTCGGCTCCAAGCCGTTTGCGATCTACACAGATCATGCGTCACTACTCACTGCGACTCTGTCGCTTCACCTCTCGCAGAGGATGGCTAGATGCCTATCCTTCTTTGCGGAATATAACTTTGAGATGAAGTATAAGG
>NW_020187732.1:123302-126113 GCF_900000015.1 Plasmopara halstedii | reverse complement strand
GCTTTGCCTGCTCAATCAGTCGCTCGACTTTCTTCACTGGAGCACTTTCACGATTCTGACAAAGGAAAAATTCTTACGTTGTTCTTTTCTCACCATAAGCTTTCCATCCGTTGTACCTTGTAAAAGTGTACACCAGTAACTCCAGCCACCACCATGACCGCCAGCAAAGCGACCTCCTTCTTCAAGCCCCGCTTCAACTCTGATTTCAAGTCTTTATCACTTCTTGCTGCACTTGAAATGTTTAAGAAGATGATATATTAGATAAGACTGCGTTGGCGATGGTGCAGAGGCGCAGTAGAGAGCGAGAAACCATTGCTTCGGAAGTAAACTACTGTATATGGTTTGCACTACTCAGTTAAAAAAGTATGTCACTGAAAAATAGTGATACATTTTAAGCTCCCCTGAATTTAATTAAATTTTGTATTCTGTACTTAAAAAAATGTTTTCTTGAGCCATAAATACTTGATTCTAGAAGAGAAAATTATCATAAAATAACTGAGATTGTGCGCAAGATTTTTAATGCACAACAAATATAACAACGTGAGCTTGTCAGCTCGAAAAGCAAAAATGCTACTAACAGTGAACAGTCTCATTGCACCGATCGATATAATCTGCATCGCTAAGTGCGTAGTGTTTATCACAGCCGCGGAGGCTTGTACTAAAATGAGTGTGATATCAAATCCCGAATTCGCGGTAAATTTCCACGATTTGGCCAACATAAAGCCTTTGCGGCAAGAGATAAGCCAACTCTACACATGGAAGCTACTCGAAACGAGGACTCAGTAAGACAGTGAGCCATGCTGCAAACCACTCTTAACCTACAGGTATACACGTTGGTGCGTGAAAGTCTCCGTTAATGAACTTATTATACATAACTTTTGATAACAAATGCCGAATAAAAGTTATTGTGGAGTATGGCTGAACAGATAGCCACGTAAACATTAGTATTGTGGTAAGGGCGGAGCTCGAAGATTGACGAGCATAAATCCCAACGAAAGTTTGCTTACCCAGGATCATAGTGGCAACAACATTAACATCGAAGAAAAGACGACATGATGGTAAACTTCACTCACGCGAACACGTGAATGAACCTTGGTCCTCGCATCGAATCAGAGGTAAAGTGTTGCTTTCAGATGTTTTCGTGTACATCTATATTTTTTTTTGAAAAATAAAAAGATATTTGAAACGACAAGGTCACCGCGACTTACTACACCGCCTTATGCATCAAATCAAAGAACTTGACGTATCAAGTAAAACTCATCACATGAGTATTGACTGATACTTTTACTAATGTGGCAGAGAGGACGAAGACACGACTCCTAATTTTGCTTTCGTTAAGCAAAGTCACATTTCACGCTTTAGTCAAAAGCTATTTGCCCACATTTTACTATTCACACTCATATATGATCACATTGAAAAAGGTTGTGCTCGAAGAGAAGAAGCCTCATAAGCAGCAATGACGGAAATAGCAAAACGAAACATCACGCGTCACAGATGAGTTGACTTCAATAAAATGAATATTTAATATGCTGAGCATTCAAAAATGCTCAATTTTTTATTACTAGACTTTGCAGGCAAATTTTTATCGATAGAAATATATTGCGAGCCGAGGGATCGGGTGATATTATACAATTTCAGCGCTACTACAAGCAGGATGAAGTTCTTCATCTAGCCTATATCTAAGTTCACAGAAAACGCGAAGAAAATATATCAGATACAAGACAAGATAGTGGTTAAAACTTGAACTGCGAGTCACACTGGTTGGGACCTTACATGCACTTACTGCTCGCTACACGGGCGGCACTTGGGGGTTTGAGCCCTCAATCATGAATGGGTAGCCATCAAGTTCACCACTAAGATAATTTTCTGTACGATCAACATGAAATACTTATGCATAGAAATAGAAACATATCCGCGAGATCGTTCTTCAATATTGTTATAACATAAATGCAGAATCCATGGTCCGTCCATCTGTTCAACAATCCGGGTAAGAAAATGGTCATTAAATGAAAGTAAATTAATTTTTGACCTAGAATCATAAATATTATTTAGTATGTGTAATGCAAAGTTGCCGATCAAAATTGATACTCAACATTGTGCTTGAGAAATAATTTTGTGATAAGAGGTTTTTCTTAGTGTCATAGATTTTATTATACATCATTAAATAAGCCGTCATGAAATCGTAGTATGATGGCGACAGCGACTCATAAAAATAAAAAAAAATAAGTAAAGCATTAGTCGGTATGCAAATGAAATCGATGATTAAATGATATCGTGAAGCTTTACATGTGCTTGTATACAATGCAATTAAGTCATAAATCGTATCCCCATATGTTTCATGATGGTATCTCAGCTCACAGAGTGGAATAAAAGCTATAACAAACAGTCTCGTTTTAGTGAAAATAAACTATCTAATTGATTAAATCCAATGTCCTGAAAGTTCGCAAAACTGATTTGAAGATCCACGCATAATTTAAATTTTATAGCTGAAAACCATCTATTTTTAGCTTGTTGCCTTATATAAAAATTTAGAGGGACTTATGACATGCGAGAGAAATCGGAAATAATTGTCTCGAACAGGATTTGAACCGGATAGATTACCTTATTGCATATTTGCACCATTAATTACATAACAATTACAAGGCATATAAAGCCGCAGACACATGTATATAGCTTAGGTCCCAACTAATGTGACTCGCCATTCCAGTTTTCTCCACCATGCAGTGAACTCTTTACTGTAAACTCAAAAGTTAAGCTAAATGATGTGCTTTTTACTGCTTGCAGAAGCACTGTGTTTGTAAAAATGAGGTA
>NW_020187732.1:122350-123292 GCF_900000015.1 Plasmopara halstedii | reverse complement strand
AAGTGGTGACTCACAGAGTTGTACGTTTTCTCACGACCGAGATGACCACTGAGTGGCGGGTCGTGAGCCTCATAGCGGATACGGTATTTTAAAATCTCGTCATGATGAGCCACAATTCGTGGTGTATCCGATGAAGCGGTGCTATAGTATCCAACGAATATCGGTGCAATCGTTTACGCAGTCTTTGTGATAATTTCTTGTCCGAGTCTCCAAACGCCTTGCTCCCTAGAGCCCATAGCGCTTCACACATCTCGTCACCCGCATACGCGGTGCAGATCAACTCCGTCACAGACGACGTTACAGTTGTAACATGAGCAAGCTCATAGTCTGGACTGCGTGACAACACATCAGCCAAAGCCTTCTGCTTTTCCGGCTTATACTTCACCTCGAAGTTATATTCCACAAAGAAGGATAGCCATCTAGCCATCTAGCCATCTAGCCATCCTCTGCGAGAGGTGGGGAATCTGAGTCGCAGTGCGTAGTGACGCGATCTGTATAGATCACAAACGGCTTGGTGCCGAGCAGGTGGACCCTGAACTTGACAAGTGCATACTTCATCGCAAGTTGTTCCTTGTCATGAACTGGGTAGTTCTTCTCTGCAGCTTTGAGCTGTCGAGATTCGAACGCGATCACTAGATTTCGCCCTTCGGCGTCTGCTTGTAACAGTGCACAACCGATGGCAAAGTCCGAATGGTCACAGACAGCGATGAAAGGACGATCAGGGTCCGGCAGCGCCAGTATTGGTGCATGCAGGAGGCTATCTTTGACCCCGTCAAGATCCTTCTGATGTTCGGTGTTCCAACACCATTCCACATCGTATTTAAGAAGATTGGATGATGGCTGGGCCATTTCTGCGTAATTTACGCTGTACTTGTGCAAATAATTGGCAAGACCAAGCCACTTACGCAAGTCCTTCTGGTTCTTTGGAGCCGGCCAATCCAC
>NW_020187732.1:121622-121736 GCF_900000015.1 Plasmopara halstedii | reverse complement strand
TATCAACAGGTTAACAGCCGCAAACAACAGCTTCGCTTCACCACACCTTCACCGCCATAACTACCAAGCGCACCGAAGTCCTCCTAGGAGATGGTAATTACTACCATTGGGAGC
>NW_020187732.1:97040-120262 GCF_900000015.1 Plasmopara halstedii | reverse complement strand
TGACTCGCCAAAGCTCCACCAGGAGACGTGCGCAAGGTCTTTGACCTCCAATCAATCCATGGCTCATAGTGTTCCAACCATGTCATTCCTAAGATGAGGTCATACCTTGCATCCAAATTTAACACTAGACAGTGTTCCACGCTATCAAAGTCAAGAAACTAGACTCAGAGTTCCAAAAAGACCTTCGGGACCGTGACACATGTTGCTGCGTCCAAATGATGTGTCGAAGTGGTTTAAACACGCCAATCACAACTACAAGTACTCAGACAAACACAAGACATGACATCTCTGTCCCCGTCGCTAGTCGAACAGTGACGATGTCACCCAACCGCGCTTTCAGCACCTCAGTATACAGCTGACTTCCTTCCATCGTGGAGCGTCGAACATAATTGCTCGACATCCCGGAATCGATGACGATCTGCCATGGCTTCTCGAAGCCCTATAAGATCGCCTCCACGACCAGCAAGCCCGGCTTGCATACACGTTCCGGGTTCAAGCGCACGGAGCAATTTGGGGCTAGGCCCTGTTGACCACTACATTTCTGAGGTTGCACAGAACTTAGTTCTTCCCCACTAGGTCGCCCCGCGTCTGCTGGGTGTTGTCGTTTCCCCGCGACGAGGCAGACTGGTAGGAATTGGGCCGATGGCCCAAAGAACCTTGACGGGCCTTGCGCAGGGGAACCGTTTCGAAGGTGACGGGCGTCTCCACAGACAAAACACCGTCGTGTGTTTGTGTGCTGCCCGGCAGCTCGGAGCTCTGCTCCCTCGTCTTCAGTATAGCTGGGATTCATGGGCCCAGGCCCGCTCGACGAGCTGTTGGAGTGTGCATTCCACCATGTCGTGCCGACTTGAGATTGAATTCGGCATTCAATGCTACATTCACCGCCTCTTCAAATGAGGGCGGATGCACACGAAATACTTCCATTCTGGCCACGCCAGTGCGGAGGCCTTTCATAAAAACGGCCATTGGACCACCTCCGGAAGGGAATCAGCTGTCATCCCGGCAAAGAGAGTGCGCATCTCTTGGACAAAGTCCACCAACTCTTTGTTGCCCTGTCGGGCGGCGAAGAAACGCGATCGCACGCGATATGCCTGAGTAGGCTGCGAGAACACTCGTCAGAGCTGCAATTTCATCTCCGCCCAGGAGGGAAACGCAGCTTCGACCGAAGTGCCGCACGTCAAGGCCATTCTCGCGCTCGACCACCGAGCTTTGAGACGGCCAGCGCTACGCGCTACTGCTCGGTCTGGAGCGTGGCGGATGCGATGGCCATCTCGACCTCTCTCACCCAGAGCATGAAATTCTCTCCATTTCTCAACTCAAAGACCTTAACGCTCACCATGAGCGGCTTAAAGCGGGGAAAATCATCCGTCACAGACGGTGGCGTCATAGACGCAAATGATGCAGACATCTTCTGCTACAGGTGCTCTAGCAGCGCGTTTTCGTAACTTGAAAACACCTCTAGACGCGCGCATATTGCCTCAAGACCTTGCGCTACAAGGTGTTGCACGCCATCAGGGCCAAGCAAGGACATCAGCTTGTTAAGTACGTTTCGCATGCCTTGGGGCAAAGAGGAGAATTCATCCATCCTCACAGAGGATCAGTCTAAACGACTCAGGTGTAGATTGACTACAAGTGCTACCAAGGGCCGTTCCGTATTCTGGTTTGGGAGTGGTCACACCATGCCTATCTCGTGTGACACACACCTCTGTTACCAGGTTACGTGTAAACCGTTATACAGATCAACGTAGTAAACATTGTCGATTCTTCCAATATCATCCGTTTCAATGTCCGAGGTGCGACATGTATGTACACCACGTGACGTTTCTCACCGCCGTCTGGGTCAGAAATTTCAATCTAGTCTCAAGCTCAATGCGCGGTGACGCATTACAATTTCCACTACGGTATCATTATCAGTACTTCTTTTGAACGTCGTTATGAAGTTTGAGGGAAAATGGTGTACGCGAGTGCGTATCTGTTTCAACCTCATCTCCCAGGAGCTATAAGTATGAGCCCCGAAGTTTAGCTTTGGTAAAACGAAATAGGGCGAGCAGAAAAACTTCTTTGTGGTAAGCCCTTTTCCAAGGCTTTTATCAGTGTGAGCACTTCAAGCACGACTACGCCGTGAATTTTCCACTAATAGGTTTACCATAGAGCATGCCACATATATCCACCAAAGAGGACAAGGCGTCTGTGCTCAACGGCCGAAAAGTTATTCTTGTGAGGAAAGCGATGCGGTTTTTGGTGAATCACTGCCCGTCTACCTCAAATACAACACGGCTTTGCCGTAACTCAAAAATCAAAGCCTTTCCGAGATTTAAGCTTCTCCAGTCCTTACGTTCGTTGTTGCCTGGAGCTGCGCACAACGTGTCCATTCTCCTTAGTGGGGGTGTCAAAACGCCCACTCTAGGCATACAATGGGATCGGATCCGTTAGAAAAGAGCTAGACGTTGCTTACATTTGTGTGTCAACAGTCATAGAAAATACAGCAGAATACTAGCCGCTATATCACGTCGTGTTAACAGCTCTGATCGATCCAGACCGACGGAAGCTATTTGACGCTCGCGGTAATTATATGTTTTGACCGGAAACCTAAATTGAGTCGCTTCGTGAGCGCTTTCTAACCCAAAACTTACAAGGTGTACCGCTTACGGCTGAATAAGCAGCTGCGATATCAATTGGTTACTTGTGTCAATAATATACATTGGACTGCGGTCTGATGACAGCGTCGTGATAAGGCTTAGTCCGACCATACAATACCGCTTTTATCATCAATCTCTTTAAGATGATATTATTAATTTTGCTACGATATGTTGCTGAGCTCATATTAGGAAAAGTCAATTAATATCGATAACCCTTTCTTAACAAGTAAGAAACTGTTAAGTGAATCTCTGGATGTGGCGAATGCTATCAATGAAATTTTTAGTTAAGATTGTAAGGGCATTTGAGGCAGGCCCACCACGGCACTAGACCCAGTATAGCTAACCTTTGCTTTAAGCCGAAGGACAGTAATGTAAGCGGTAGTATCCTGTCTCAATTTGATGAAACATGAACGATCATCAAATGTCAATTAGGAATTTGCGCTTTTTCTTTAAACCACTTTTTGATAAGATAATATCCAGCTTGAACAAGTGCTTACTAAACGTTTTATCCCTTCCACACACCCTGTAAGCCGTGGCGTTTTGCGCTCGAATAGGCTTCTTTGCGACTTCGGAAGAATTCTTGTCTGAGCAACGAACTGTAGCGCCTTCCGAAAATGCAAAACCGTAACGGTCGATGAACATTTCCTCGTATTTTTAATTTCTTGCTGACTACTGATCAGATCAGCTTGCAGCTATCAGCTGGTCTGCTTGGTGTCTTTGCCGGTTGCATGTATAGATTATGTCTGCTGCAAGCTCGCTCATGGATCCAAAACGTAGCATGTCTACGCTTCATGGACGTTGTAATTGTACTTCCATACGCTCGGAAGGGCTATCGCTGAGAGACGTTCAATAATCTGACTATCACTAGACGCAGCAACGATAAATTAAAAAAATGTCTAAACCACGGCAGCATACAAATGCAGCACTCACTATCAAAAGACGATCCTATTTATTTAGATTCGAAGAAATAGATGCCGCTTTTAATCTAGATCTGCAGTGCGTACTAGCACCAGCAGAGCTGCTCCACTTTACAATTAGTATGAGCCAGTCAATCGGAGGGTTGAGAAAATAAGATGATTTCAGTGCGTGGCGACAAGTTGCTTGCCGAGCAGCTTCGTGATCTCAGGTAGCATAGGCGAGGCGTTAATGCCACCACATTTTAAATTGTGGCGTAAGCGGTACACTTTACCGCATCATAAACGCCTCCCTTTTCGAGCACTCGGAGATCTGTAGTTTGGGACCGCTGTCTTCGCAAATAGAAGGTAATGCTTGCTATCGTAAAATTCCGTTGCGCTGGCAACAGTGAAACACCGGTAAGCGCGAAGAGAGGAAAAACGTTTCATTCAGCCTTTGAATGTGTTGGTACCCTCGAGTAATTGAATGCCCTCTCCGAGTAATAGATTCCGTTTAATTAGATACTAGACATGTTTGTATTCCGTCAGATGGCTGGTGAGATGGTGTACCCCATGTAATTCTCATCCGTTACCTTACATACTCGCAGCCGTCTTACATTATAAGTGAAACGAAGAAAGAAACTTCATGATTATTTAGCCAAGTGTATACAAAAGTAAAGAAATCAAACTTTTCATTTAACATGGCAGAAAAGTCGTCTTCAATAGCATACATAAGTTATTCGGCAAAAGTTCCTTTTCGAAAAATTTGGCTCGAAAAGTATCAATTTAATCCTTAGAATAGTGCGATTACGTGTCACAAATTATAGACCAAAGAATATGGCAGCAACCGACGGTTGTGTTCTGCTGCTTCGGCTGCTGGAATCACACTTCGATCAGAAAGCAAAAGGATATATAATATTCACCTGTTTAAATGGCGACTGTATTTCGCGCTTTGGAGAAGCTAAAACTACCTGGTGGTCTGCATCGTGAACGTATTCAATGGCTTTATGAAGGTGCGACGCTGAAATCCGATGGCAGCTACTTACTCTACTGGATGCAGACGTCCGTGCGTACCAAGCAGAATTATGCATTAGAATATGCAGTAGCAGCTGCAAATGAATTGAAGGTACCTCTACACGTTGTTTACCTGTTTCCAGATCGCTCGGTACTTCCTGCATTGCAATCGTCAAAAGGCGATGAATGGAAAGCTGAAGCACTTCAAGATGCCAATGCTCACGCATTTGCCACTGAAAGACACGCTTTGTTTGCGCTTGAGGGGTTGGCTGACGTGCATCAGCGGCTTGTAGGTCGTGGTTTAAGTTTTGATGTGTTCCACCATCAACAGAATAAAAAGCGTCTTGCTCGTAACGAACTGCTCGAGATCTGTGCGCGGAAAGCTGCTTTGGTAGTAACGGACCGTCCTTACCTAAGACCATGGCGCTCTGCACTGGACAATTTAGTGTCATCAGTGGAAGATCAAGGTGCTAACTACGGTATTGTTCAAATCGAAGGTGACGTCGTGGTGCCAGTTGCAGAGGTCACAGATAAAGAAGAATTCTCGGCGCGTACTATACGTCCTAAGATCATGAAGCTTGTAGACCGATATGTCGCCAGTTTAGAAGTGATGGTTCCGGACAAAGTATGCAAAACAGAGGGACAGACTTTGCTGGCAATTCTCGAAAAACCAGAGCAGCTGAAGGTGCTGGATGTGACGAGCCCGGTAGCTGTAGATAAGACATTACAGTTACTGGATGTTGATCATAGCGTGAAGAGTGTAGGCTGGCATTTTAAAGGAGGCGAGGTCGCAGCTTCTGCGTGTGCTAAAGAGTTTTTGACTCCAGACAAACTAGCAAGTTACGCAACGGAGCGCAATGAGCCAAGTCTGGACGCTGGTAGTGATTTGAGTATTTATCTACGCCACGGACACATATGTGTGGTACGTATTGTGCTCGCTGCGCAGAAATTGAAGAAAGTGGCGAAGGCAAAAGAAGGTTTGGCGTCGTTTCTTGAAGAACTTATTGTACGTCGTGAATTGTCGTTGAATTTGGTGACGTTCAACCATCAAAATTACGACTCAATGCGTTGCCTACCAAAATATGCGCAGACGACATTAAAAGACCATATTGATGACAAACGAGAGAAAATATATTCGCGTGAAGAACTTGAGTCTTATCAAACCGAAGATAGATTTTGGAATGCTGTACAGCGAGAGCTAGTTGTCACGGGCAAGATGCATGGGTACATGCGCATGTATTGGGGAAAGAAATTGTTGGAGTGGACTCGAACGCCCGAAGAAGGGTTTCATGCGGCGTTGGTGCTCAATAATAAATACGCTTTAGATGCACCGGACGCGAATTCCTACGCAGGCGTGGCTTGGACGTTTGGAAAGCACGATCAAGGCTGGAGAGAGCGCCCAATTTTTGGCAAAGTACGCTACATGAATGAGACCGGACTCAAACGCAAATTTCGAATGGATGCGTATGTACATAAGGTTGGACGACTAGCAGCTCAGGCCAAGAAGGCATCGAAAGGTGGAGACTTAGACGATGAAAAGCATTCAAGCTCAAGCGTTGGTCATAAGAAAGATGCGAGGTCTCTTAGCGCGGAAAAGAACGAACCAGCGGCTAAGAAAAAGAAGATGCAGCATCGGTAAATGGGAGCAGGTCTGTTCTCTTAGTGCATATCCACTACAAAAAATTTAGACTCATTGCATTTGCTGGTAACTAGAACTAGACTTCGCTAGAATTTTGACACAAATGTTTCTCGTTGAGCAGAAAAGTCTACGGGCCAAAAAATACTTTATGGACTAGATACATTCCGTACCTGTCCACCATTTCAAAAAAACGATGCAGTATAACGTCTCGAAGCAGAAGGTGAATGATTTAACGCTAGAAAAGCAGAGGCTCCGTTTAAAACCTAGAGGGATTTCTCAGTGCAAATGTGCTTAAGAGTGCTGCGCAGTGCTTACAGCACGTAATCTCATTTGTTTCTCTACTGAATGACTGTCGTTGAGATAGCTTCAATCTTTACTGTAAGAATTTAAGTTACCTTCCTCTGCCCTTTCAGACCTTCATCACGCCGTTGTCAACCTTTTAAACGATCGCAATGAAGACAACAAGACGGACACCCGGCAGTTCGTCTACTTTTTTAAGCCCTTCAGCATCTTCTGCCGGCGGCCAGCCGAGAGCTTGTTTTGAGCGAGAAAAGGTGCCTGGATGCTGCTATACTTGTTCTCGTTGCCCGGATTAACACCACCACCGAGACCACGATCAACGCTCCTATTAAGATTACTACTACTGTCTCCACCCACCATACGGTCGTTCGTGCTTGGAAGCGATGAGCTCGATGGCGGCTGAGCAGATGGTGCCGGCGGAGGAGAAGCACGATTTTGCCGCCATGTATACGAATCTTGCGCTTTTACCGCCTTTCGTTGTTGGGGTTGTTGCGACTGAGACGGCGGCGGTGATGGCGAAGGTCCCCTTTGCTGGTACTGCACCGGAACAGATGCAGGCGGCATAGGTTTCGGTGCCGAGGTACGTGGCTGCACAAAATTTCCATTTCGAACTTGAAATTTGAGCGTCAAAGGTTTCTGCATCACCTTGAGCAGCGTCATCACTTCCTCAAATGATTTGTCACGCGCATGCACGCTACGTCCGTCAATAGAGATAAGGCAGTCGTTCATTGCAGACTGTGGCAAATGTGCTGCGCTTCCGCTTCCCGTCACGCGGGTAATATAGGGATACTCGCACGTTTCATCAGCTCCGCGCAGCGAAAGTCCAAGGGGAGTATTGTCTTGCCACACCAAGTTGTAATATTGAACGCCACTGTCTTCACCTGCAGGAGCTAGCACTGCTTTTCGGCTATGACTTGGAGTTGGCGTATTGTACTGAGTCGATGAGCTTCCATTGGAATTTGATGAGTATGAATTGTGTTGGTCATGGTTGGAGTGGGCAGTCTTGCGCCTGAAAAAAAGGGTTACTGGTCGGGGCACATTTTTTAAATGTGCAACAATGTCCTGAAATGGAACACGCGATACGTCCATGTCGTTAATGTGAGTCACGTCATCACCGATGCAATCCTGAGAAAGATGAGCTGCTGCGCCGTTTGACGCAATGCGCTTGATAAATGCACCAGTATGCGGCTTAGCATCGACTGTAAGACCCAATGGACCTGATCCCCAAACTACCTTGTACACGTTGCTCGGTGATTCACGCGAAACTTGTCTGACAATCTCGGTTGAATGATGAGCTGGCTCAGGGGAACTCATGCGCATCGAAGCTTTGTCGTGGTTCGAATGCGTACTCGAATCGCTTCTGGCAGACAATGATGTGCCATTATTACGGTACGAAGACGGACCTCTGGAATCATCATCATCAAAAGCCGCTTGAAAGCATAGCAGCACAGGCTTCTGTGCTGTCTTCAAATAGGACACGATGTCTTCAAAGTGCATTGTGGCGGCCTTGATCCCATTCATGCTCTCTAAGAAATCACCCACTTGAGCTTGGTCAATCCCAGCAGAATTTCCTGTACCAGTGACCTTTTTTATTACTGGAAGATCGCCTTCATTCAATCCAGGAATGATCGTAAGGCCCAAAGGTCCTTCACCCCAGTTTACGGAGTATTTGCTAGGTCGTGACATGCTCATGCTAAGGTTCATCACTGACGACGCACGTTCACTAGGTTGGCGCGACACAGTCCGGCTTCGATGCTTTGACGATTGAGCAGAGGCTTCACTTTTCGATACTGGCACGGAAGGGGGTCCACCAACTCCCCGAAATCGAAGTTTGGCGGGCAATTGCACTTTCTTCAGTATCGACATTGAAAGCGAGCAGCCAAGTTGTATTGTGTCAATATTATTGATGGCGACAAGTACATCTCCAATCGCAATATTCTGTTTTACAGCCACGGACCCAGCCTTCTTGGTCAATCGATTTACAATTGGAATTTTCTGCGTGACACAGTCATCCTTCAGCGTCACACCTAAAGGACCATTTGACCACGTCACAGAGTAGTCGTGTACTTTGCTATTTGCGGCAGTGGGATCTCCTGCCTCGAATTTCATAATGATCGGTGATGCGTAAGCTGCAAAGACATCGTTCAGATCTTCATCAGTGAGCACCGAGTCGTCAATAGTGCGTCCATTTATTGAAAGCAGCTTATCACCCACACATATATGTGCGAATGATTCATCACCGTCTAGATCTGTTATGATATTCCATATGCTTGTCCTCTTATCAGCACGAAAGCGCAGACGTGGCAAAGAACTGTGTTTCCACACGACAACACGCAGTGCCTCAAATGCTGGACACGAATTATTCCACGACGACTCCTTTGACACGCTCCGTGTTCGACTGACACTTACCCCGGAGGATCCATCAATTGCAGCCACGCCAGCATCTGCAGCCATTTCAGCCGAAAGAGGAGCCTCCATCTTATCTTCAGATTGCGGATTCGATACCAAAAACGAATGTTCCATGGACTTTTGCAGTGTCTGCATCTCCTGTGAATCCATTTCTAGTCCATTTTTCTTGGCCAGCGCTGTCCAGAAAGTCGTTGTAGACATCTCGCTCTGAAAACGTTCCCGCATTTCCATAATGATGCGGTTCATTTCGTCATCGCGCCAGTTGGCTTTTTCGGCGCGCATGCGAGAGTCGATCGCCTGCGCAATACGTGCTTCTTCTTGTTTTTTTAGCCGCTTCAGAATTTTCTCTTCAATGCGTTTCTCTGTGTCGGCATCAAGACTCACCTTCCGCTAAAAAAAATAGTGTCATATGTTAATGTCAAGACATCACGGCTCAGGAGGCTTGATTATCAACTTACTGAGAGTCTGCCTCCCGAAGACTCGATACTGCGAGAACTGTTCACTCGGCGGGCCTTGGAACGGCCTTTCTTCTTGCTCTTTTTCTTCTTCGGCTTTGCCTCTTCCTCCTCTTCCTCCTCTTCTTCGTCATCCTCACCAGAGTCAGTTTCATACTCTGCACTTGAGTCTGTCTCGTAATCATCGGAATCGTCAGCTTCCGATTCAGCTACAGAAAAGAGATCACAACAACTTAAAATACCATAGTAATTAGCTCTAGAGTTAAAAGAACTCACACTCAGAGTCATTGAACTTTGAGCATCGCAGATTCCGACAGCGCAGACGATGTGCCGATGCATGGTGCATATTGCATTCCTACAGACATCACAGGCAATACTTAGACCCCACTCCCTCTTTCTCCTCTTGTTCTTTAAACGGCCATACCCTTGAGCAATAGAACACCTCTCGACATCCACTCATACAAGGTATTTTAGCACCATCTGCGCCGCAATTACCGCACGGCTCCATGCTCTGAAGTGCCATAAGCAGGTCATCATCATCATCGTCATCGTAGTTGTTCTTTGGCATGGCTAAAGTGCTGCTAGCTACAGCCGAGTCTGCAGATATGTGGGAAGAGCGTGATGCTGATCAGCGTAATTGACTAGATCCTACGATCTGCTGCCTGAAGGTGACGCTGTGGAGTGGACTCTAGCTAGTGATTCGTCGTTCTCCGCGCGCGCGGAATGAATAACCTTTGACTGGGCTTCTTCTGGCTTCACTCGCGGTTTGTATGTAATGACGAGCGAACTTAAGCGAGAGACAGCACGGTTGTCAAATCGAAAAAAAACGAGAGGACTCTATTATGTGCAGGCTTTAGAAATTGCATTTATGTCATAAGAAAAATCCAGTGTTTGAGTATACGATAGGGATGCTAGGACAATCACAGAAAATAGAAAGCCTGCTTGCTGATTGCTCAACCAAGAGGTTTGCCTCCTCTTTGTTTCAAATCATATCTTCAGTGAGCACAGAGATTATGTCATTGTTGATTCGATTATTGAATTAAATAACCTACGCTGAAAATCGCATTGACTACTGCGGAAATTGGAATGATAATAGTTCTATCCAGTAATTAAGGAAGGCATGGCGGAGTGATGTATTAAATTTCCATCGAAAATACCAAAGGAGCTGAGTCGCAACTAATTTAGTCCAACATAATGATTAAGTATTCTCTTACGGTAATCTTTTTTCTGAGATCTCAAACTTTCGGTAGTTTATGACTTAAAAGTGTTTAAGCAATAACATCCTAATGATGGAGAGACACGTGACAGGTCACTCTTTGTAACGAGAGTGCATACTGTACTATTGTGTATGCACACATTACACTTGTGTGTGATTTCGTTGGTGGTTCTGATGAGCTCCGTAGAGGAGAGGTCCGTGGGACACGGGGGCTTCAAGCCTCACGTTCGTGCCGTACATAGAGCCTTATCTTGAACTTAGTAAGGCATTTATGTTTTGTATAGGTTAAAATATGCTTAATCTATATTAATGTCACCTTTGGAATAGGAGAGCAAACTAAGTTCGTATACGCAATCTCGGTGAAGCATACTATTTTATCCTCCGTGTGCAAATAAACGATAATTCACAAATTTTGTGCAAGGTCACGGCATTCCGCTGCACTTGTTGTTTAAGTCTTATTGGACTATATATATTTGTGGGGATAGCACACGAGTTCTTCGGCTTATGCCTTCGAAATAGCTAGAAACACTCAAAAAGCTCATGGTTATTTTTGGAGCTGGTACAGTGATCAGAATAGCTCATGTCTAGTTAAAATAATCGCAGGTGAGACGCTTTAAGGAACGCCCCGATGTCGGAGTTGAATCGGATCCTGTTTATATTTAACGCCCAGACCTCTGATAAAAAGAATGGAGGAACGCTCGTTTTCTCCGGAAGTGACGAGGTTAAGACGGCCATCCAGTTGACAATGCTCCTAGATGGCAACGGTGCGTTGATAGCAGTCTCAAAGCTAGGAGCCGCTCGAGTGGATGAGCACGTACACGTCAAAGAGACATTCCAGTCCGGGAAATGTTAAGGCGACATCGTCGATGTGCTAAGCACTCTAGCCTGGTAATTGTTAAAGCGATATCGTCGAGCTGCCAAGCACTCCAGCCTGGCAGTTGTTAAAACGACATCGTCGATCAAGTCAATCAGATTCATTGTAAGTTTTTTTCACCGATCATAGGAAGCAAGAAACTGTGTTTAAAAGTTGAGAGCTGTGACCACCGATATTGCGACAGACGCTCATCGCGAGGAAAAAGGGTTATAATTTTTTGAAGAATCGCCTTGCAGGTGCGGTTCACTTCTATTATTTATGATCGCGAAAGTGGTGTATTCGGAGTACACATTCCGGGCCGCAAAAGTCGGCTATGGCTCAAAACGAAGAACGTATACGAGCGCGCCGGATACAATGATTTTTGACTCCGATGAAGATAAAAAGGGCGACCGCTTAGCTTTCGGGCAGCATCGTGTTACTCGCATGTGTTCTATCTCTGACGGTGACGGACAGATATCAATTTGTGTCCATGCCGGGAGGTATGGATAGCTAGGCTTAAACGAGAAGTCAACTGACGAACTTCACGTGTCGAAACGCTGATCTTGACGTAGGACGCCCTGCGCCTGCTGAATTCTGTCGTACTTCAATACGGGGGGGAATCTAAGGTCTGCTCAAAAAAACAACCCTCATCTTAGAAGAAAGAGCTCACCACCCACAATGGTTGGTTTTAAACATCAATTCTCTGGGAGTCTTGAAAGCCATTTCAGGAGCGTCGTGCAATTGCGTACGACACGTGATTGCTGGAGAGAGTTTTTGAAGTGCCAGGATTGAAATAAAAAGAATTTTTTACCCATATGAAAACAGACGCGCTGGAACAAGTCTGCGATAAATTTTGTTCGTGCAACAGGATTATCGGAGCCGACGAGCAGCGATTTTGCTGAGTGCTGTAAACAGGGCTCGGAAAGCCGAAGCAGTAATGAGTCTCGGTCTCTCCTGGGTGAGGTAAGAACGAAGGCCTCGAGTGTATATTACCTATAAGGCCTTAGCAGCATCTGTCTTCTCTGCCAGAGCCGATGAAGTGCAGGAGCAACTTCACGTCTTGATCTTGGGTTTTGTCTGTTAGCTGCCAAGTTTTGAGGGTTATAAGGATAAACCATCCTTGCCACGACCTAGCAATTCCGCAATCGTGTGACTCACAGGCTTCACGAATTTTCGACGATAGATATTGTGTATACTTTCGGGCAAATTCTGGAAGTTAAGCGTTTCCGCACCACCTCCTCTGGCAGAAACTCTTATTGTGCTTAAAAGACTAGAGTCAGGGAGGTGTTCTCAAAGAGTCACAAGACGTTGAAATCACTGAAATGGTAACCATGATACCCAATGAGGGACTGAGCTATTTGTTGAAAACATTTGAACACCACTGCGTGTGAAGAGTAAAAATTTTTATTTAAGGTCTCTTTTATCCTTCTTTTTTTTGGTGATGGAATATCACCAAAGAGAAACGTACAAATCACCGCGCGTGTTGTCCCCAAGATCGAGAATATTGACTTAAATCTCAAAACCGTATGTTGTGTCCCACGTCATCGGCTCTTATTTTTAAGACACTGTACCGTCTTGTACGCTTCACCCGCACCAAGCAAGAAGCAAGAAGCGGAATGAACAATGGAAAGAATCTCTATATTTTCTGCGTAACAGCAAGTGAAAAATTGTGTCTGTTCATGGGAAGCTTACTGAAGGAGAATATTCCGTAGAATGGCGTGGTTGGCTGCGCTTTACTCATTGCTCTTGAAATAGGTCACTGACTATTATCAACTGCTCACATGGGTCATATCACTGCTATACCCCGAGCGTTGATGCTGTAAGAGCGATTACAGATCGCTAGAGTCTTTATAATTCTTCTACAACCCTCAAGTGTCTTGAAACGCTGCTGTTCCCATCGCATCGTGCCTTTGTTTAAACCTTTTTGACAATCCAATCAATGAATTCGGTGAAGTCGGATGTGGAGAATGTTACCAAACACTTGCGAGAGGTGCTTCAGTGTACGCGCCAAATATTGGCTGTTCTTGCATATAGATAAGTGCTTAGAGCACTGACGAGTCTCTAGTTTTGAGTTTGTTTATTGAGAAACAGAGTCTGTGGATAGACCCTCCAAAGCGAAACGACATTTCCTCCATTCGGAGCTCAAGAAAGTGGCTAGGCCCGGTCACACCTGCATCTCTTCCCTTCAAGAAATTTAGAAAAAGGCGGCTTTGCCGCAAAGATAAATACATTTTCGTTTTCAAACGAAAGAGTGTATTTGTCTTGGGTTAAAATTTTGGGTATACTTGGAGGTAGCGGATTGCTATCCGCTACACTCGTACTGGTTCTAGTATAAAACGTAAGTTCGGTGACCTTAGGTTAGCTTCCTCTAAGCAAAGAGCTACGACAAACCCGCTGCGAGCCACGAAAGGCGTAAATTTCTGCACAAACGCAGACGAAATATCTGCGGTGCGGTGAAACTACACGGCAGCTAAGCTATCTTTCTCTTCTTGCTAAGCATTGGTGATGTCTATTATCTATCGCGCGCCTGAAGAGCTTATATGTTTACCAACTTGTCCTGTACTTCGAAACAGAAATTGTGCTCGCAGTAAAAATGGAGCCCACAGCCTCCTCGAAAAAGGTAGGTGGGCGCGGAAGGTCTCTGTGCGAGTAACACCTGCTTGAAGATTATTATTCATGAAGATGGTGACCGTTACCGCCTTTGGAAGAGGGATTGTGGTGATAACATTTCTTAATTTCTTGATATAGCCCGCCAAACCTCATTTCACCTGACGCGAGGACAAGCACTTCTTACGCAACCTGTATGCCTGGTAAGACAATGCAAGAAGTCTCGTCGTCTGTCCCTTCAAATTTTCTCACGCTGGGAACGTCTCTTCAACCAAATTGTCACATCTCAGTTTTCATTCTCAATCATAAAGCTTGCTTGGTGGTCGTACGTGCAACGCGCTGTCGCTCCTTTGGGAGGATCACAGTATTTGTCCGCTTTGTGGACGCACGAATGCTTGACGCTGATTTATGACGGTCCGTGATTCGAAACTGTTTTTGTTTATCTTTGGAGCTTTGCGATATCTGTGCAAATGAGCTCATGGTACAAAAAATAAGGTCACATTGTCACAATTCGCTATTTTGCTCAGTTTTATGGCTGGTCTTACATCTTGCCAAAAAAGCAAAATATAAAATATTCAAAAAAAAATCAGAAATTGTACGAATGACAACGTTATATTTGCACACTTCTTTTGAATGAATGCATAAACATTCCAGCGGGCGACCAATTCAACCGATCAACTCTTTGATGACCTAGCATACACCGTGTGTCGTAAGACCCGACTTCTGGTGTTTGAGATTGGACTGGAGTGAAAACACAATGTCTTTAAAATGCTTTTTCTCAGCTTTAGGCGACGACAAAGCCGTGTCCACCAAGATATGGTGTTTTTCGAGTGCCTCAATGGCCTTGAGAATATCCTGTACCAACATATTGACCATGTGTGATGAGAAATTTTGCTTTACGACCACACGCATGATCACAAGCGACTCAGCACCACTGGAGCATGTGTAGGCTGGAACAATCCATCCACGACTTTTCAGTTTGTCTTGAATGTCAAAACATGAGTAGCGCGATGAGTCAATCAACGCAAACGCCACGAGAGGCATGTGCTGCTTGTCTACGATACGAAAGTGACCTGTTGCCACAAGTGCTCCACGCAACAGATGTGCATTTTCCATGCTAGCTTCCATGATACGACGGTAGCCATCGAAGCCGAATCGCAGCATATTATAGTATTGAGCAACCACGTTGCCGGCACCCTTGGAAAAATTCAGCGTAAAAGAAGCTTGGTCTCCACCTAAGTAATTGACATGGAACACAAGGTCCTCTGGAAGGTCTTCGGGCTCACGCCACAAAGCCCAGCCCATGCCAGCGTAAACTAGACCAAACTTGTGCCCACTGACATTAATGCTTTTAACATTCGGCAAACGAAAGTCCCACTCAAGTTCCGGATTGAGAAATGGAGCAATAAAGCCACCACTAGCTGCGTCAACGTGCAATGGAATGCTCCATCCATTCTGTTCATTCACTTCTAATAGCATGTCGTGGATGGCCTTGATATCCTCGTACTCACCGTTAAAAGTGCTGCCTAGAATGGCACCGACACCAATGGTGTTTTCATCAAGCAAAGCTCGAGCGCGATCAGCTGTAAGCACAAGGCAGTCAGGTGACACATCGGCCTCGCGAATTTCAACTTCAAAGTATTTGCACATTTTGTGCCAGCACACTTGCACATTCGAGCCAAATACCATATTTGGCTTATCATATGGTAAACCGGCGGCAATACGGCGATCTTTCCACTTGCGTTTCAGTGCCAAACCAGCCAACATAATTGCCTCAGATGAACCGATGCAGCCCGTGCCGGTGGCTTTTTGACCAGACTCGAGCGGCGCGTGGTAAAGGTTAGCTAACATTGTCACGCAGCGATTATGAATCTCTGCTGTCTGTGGATATTGATCCAAGTCAATGTAGTTCTTGCGTAGACCCTCAACCATAAGGTCCTCAGCCTCAGGCTCCATGTATGTCGTTACAAACGATGCAAGGTTCATTTTGGGATTGCCATCCAACGCTAGCTCGTCCTTGATAAGCTGATGGGCTACGCGTGCAGGGACCGAGCGCTTTGGAAATACGTCCAATGGCAAACTAGCGGACATGAGCGGATGACCATACACTGCCTCCGTATCACAATCTCCTGAATATTCGCGTGAAGTGACTTGCATTTTTACTCGAATTCCACGTTGGCCGTTTGGACTTGAGCTAACGAATTCGAAAATGAGTCCGATCTTTCAACCTTCAACCTTTTCTAACGATCGTACTTAATGAAACTTCTTACGATTTTCAAGTAAAAATTGGAGCTGGATACTTAATTGTTCAACTGTAATGTAAATCAGGTGTGCTAGCTTTATCAAAAATCAGCTGGACGGATTGTGTCTCACTGAACATACAAAAATACTGGTGACACATCTAGCTCTATTCAAAAATTTAGCTGCGGCTGATTTTTTGTTGGACTTCATCCTACAAGAATAAATTAGTAAGAATTAATTTAGCGCAGAAGTAGTAAAGTGTTCCGTACCTGCAAGCGTGTAAAAAAGTCTTTCGAGTTGGAAAACTGTTTGGAAGAACCCTCAATCTGTTTTCCCGTAGTAATATTCTTTGCACCGGCAATACTTTCAAGCATCTTTTTCTTGGCATATTTGTTGCCCAAACCTGGATTGAGTTTCGCCACCAAACGCTCATCAAATTCACGTTGGCGTTTTTCCTTCCGCCGTGCATGCTTCTTGGCATTGCGCAAAGCTTTGCGCTCCGTTTGCGTCATTTCTTCTTTGGATTGCAAAACTGCTTCGCCACGTTTGCGCTTCTTCGCGTACACTTCTTCGGGTGCCTTCAGGTTTGCATCGCTCACACTGATGGGCACAATCTCTTCCATCGCAATAGCAGGTACCGCGGGCTTGACTTGCAATTCTTTAACAGCAGGTTTCGGCGTAAAGTAATAGTTTGATAAAGCATCGAGCTTCCAGCATAAACTCTTGAACATCACTTCAATCTCTTCCTGGTCCTGTTTCGATTCGTCATCCGGCTCGAAACCCATAGCAGTTTTCATATATTCCTTCTCGTAGATCTCACCTAGACCCTCTTTCGACTTTTCCATTGAAACATCCTCCAGTGCATTCTTTCTGTCCTCCTCATTGCCGGCAAATTTACGAATTACATCATTGTAATCTTCCTCCAGAATACGTTTTTTGATCATCTCCTCGAGCGCGATTGAAACTTCTTCAGTGATTACAGGAGCGGCCTTAACGGGTCTGTCATAATCAAGAACTGCTTCAAGCAAGCTATTCTCCGGACGCGCGGCAGAGCGCACTTCACCTTTAAGCAGCCATGGCTTCTCACTGATAGCTTCTTGTTCTAATTCCTGTATCTCTTTCTCCAAGCGTTTGCGCTGACGTTGGTGCGATGACAAAATCCCACGCTCAGCCAGCTCTTCGTCATCAGCTGTGTCCTCCTCGCCAAGTTTCGAGCGCTTGACAGCTTGGTTTCCTTGTTTGTCGCTGCTGCTAGTCTGTACGTCGTCATCAAGCACTTCATCCTCTTCTTCGCCACTTTCTCCTTCTCCGTCCTCATCACCAAAAAAGTCCTCGTATTTCATGTCCTCCGCAGTTTCAGCATCTGAGTCTTGTTCCATTTCGGAATCCCCCCCATCTTCATCAATTTCTTCGTCTTTTTCGTCATCATCAGCTTCCATGTCTCCATCGTCTTCCTCATCTTCAGCCGCTTTATCCATTTCATCCCAATCGAAGAAACCGTCCTCGGCAATATCGCGAGGCTTCTTTGCCTTCTTTTTTGCTACCGCCTTCACATTTTTTTCGTCATCCAAATCAATCGTGTCATCATCTAAGTTCTCATTGTCATTTACGTCCATATCGCTGACACCACTAGACTTTTCTTCCTCTAGCTTATCATTGTTTTCATCTCTTTCTAGCTCATCATTATTATCTGCTTCATCATCTTCGATCACACATTTCGGCTTATCCGATGGGAACAGTAGAATGTTTTCTGGATTCTTATGAAATGTGCGAATGCGCTGCGTTAACTCCATCACTAATGGACCGTTCAGCAAACGCAGCTGCTCCCAAATTTGGTCAGCATCAAATCCATCCACATAAAGCTCTTCAAGCGGATCTGTGCCACTATTTTTGCTTAAATACTTGGACGTGCAGTTGTACGCATGCTTGGCAAAAACCTTGATTTCGTTAGCAACTTCCTCTGACGACGTAAAAAATACCTGTATATCCAGCAGAACTTTGTAAAGTGTGCAGCACATATATAAAACCTAAAAGAATGGACGCACCTCTGGCTTTTGTAGTACCTTCTCGCGAAAGCTGCGAGTTACAGAAGCGTCCATGCTGACAAAGTTGCTACCTTTTCGTGATCCAGTCAAAAAAACTAAATTATTGTTCATTTTGATGTGTACCACATTGAATTATACCGACAATTATAGATCGCAGTCTACATGTATACAAGACAGCTTTTTGTCATGAGCGCAAAATCAATCGCTTATTTCTCATTCCTCACCATCATGATATATTCTTCCTATTTTCCGTTGACAACCTTCTTTTTGTTCTCGTCCTCATCGCTGGACAGCCCGTCACGCGGAATCTCAGCCCAGCCACCAGCAGGTACATCGCTTGGTTTCCGCGCATGTCGCTTTAAGAATTTATTCATCGCAAACATCGTAAACGAATCCCTTTGAAAAACTTGTTTCATCTTATCGTCGAGCAAAATCGTGCGCTTATCATTTGGATCCTGCAAATCATGCTCATGAATGTACGCCCATAATGCCTTTACAATCTGAGGTCGGGCCATGCGATCACTACCAACCAGCGACGCTAATTCGGGCGACAGCGAAAGTTCCGTATTGAATGCATTTTTTTTCTTCGGCTTGCTGTCGTCGGCCTCATCATCAGCTATAGTCGATTTCTTCTTTCGCTTGACCGACTTTTTCTTTGCCGCCTTCATCTCAATATCTTCGTCACTAGACACACCATCACGCGGAATTTGATCCCATCCTCCAGGCGGTAAGTCGTCAGGCTTGCGCACATGGCGCTTGACAAATTTGTTCATACTGAACATGGTAAATGAGTCACGCTGAAACACATTACGTAGGGCATCATCTAAGAGAATGAGCTTCTTGTTGCTAGGATCCTGCAAATTGTGCTCGTGGATGTAACCCCAAAGTGCCTTGACAAGCTGCGGCCGTGCCATTGTCTCCGCTCCCACCACTTGTGCGAGTTCCGGGGATAGACTCAGCTGTGCATTAAAGCCTCCACCAGCTTTCTTTTCTGATTTTTCAACTGTTTTTCGCTTACGCTTCTTAGCCGTCGCCTTCTTCTTTGAAGATGCTGCCTTTTTGCGAGGCGCACGCTCTGTTTGCTCATTTTCCGCGTCCTCATCTTCTTCATTCTGTTCTGGATGATTCTCTATCTCATCCTCATCCACATGTTGCTGCTCGATAACTTCTAAAATCGTTGCATTTATGACGTCTTTGTAACTTGACAGATCGGATTGGAATTGCGCCTCGAGCTGCTTGCGAATCATGCGACGCGAAAGCTGTTCTAAATCTGCGTCCTTCATGATTGAGCGAATGGCCTCCGCGATCTCTGTCACATTTACAGCGGGTGCCATGGGTCTTTGATCCAGTCCTGAAAGGTCTATTTCGAGCTCCATGTCTTCATTCATGGCGACTATTTAGATAAAAATTAGACAAATAATAAAAAGCGAAAGTTTGAGAACAAAATCAATTTCAAATGCAGAAGTTTCATAATCGTTGATAGTATTCTACCTACAATTCCACTTGTTGCGCCATACTAAAAAAGAGAATGGATGAAACTTAAATATGCTGAAAGCTTCCTGTAATGGAGTGGATCGAGCACTTTGCAGGGGTAAACATGACTTAGCCTACTGTCTGGAAATTATCATGCTAGTGTAAGAAACGAACATAGAGATGAGTAGATTGGGCCCTCAAGCATAAAGAAGTGTCCTCAGTTTCGCATATGTATAATTCTTGTGCCTTAAGTTACCGAAATGGGAGGACACATACTGACTTCCCACAAACTACCTTCTTACATGCATTCTCATATGAATTACTAGCAGGTTGAGTTAGCCGCAGTGGTATACCGACAGCAATACTCAATACGAATCCACATGCCAGACAGAACTTCATTCGGAATACAATCGCACCCAGAGTTGATGTTGGAGAACATTTGCACTACATTTGATTAATTGTATCTACTGATATCTACATAGTAATAACAATCTTGTTTTGCTTAACGGTACTTACCGATACCTGTGAAATTATGTCGGTATTGACTTGGCTACAGAGAAACAGCATGTTTGTTGACTTGACATAAGCTGATCCAGCTTGATGCACTTAAACTTGATAGCTATAACTTGGAACCACGTTGACGTGCATAGCATTCGCCATACCACGTCGCGGCTCAAGAAGTTTGATCGCTGCTAGGTTGTATGCCCCATGATCATAGACTCAACGTGAGCTTGTAATGGGGAGACGTACCCTGTACGAAGGGTGGGTCACACAAGACGTTATGACCGTACAAAAGTGTGGATTTCACAAGACGGTGTGATCACGCAATGGTGTGACTACATCGTAACAAGAAGCCACTACGAGGCGGGACTGCCAGCTGTCATGCATGTTAATTCGGTTTTACCATTTAGTTAGGGAAGTATAAGGTTTTGGATATAGGCGGCTCTGCCGCAAATAAAATAGATAAATACAGTTCTCGATTTTGAACGGAGTTGTGTATTCGCCTTGGGTTAAGGTTGTAATTGCTCTTGGAGGTAGCGGATTGCGATCCGCCACACTCGCACTGGCTCTGGTATAGAGCGTAAGGTCGGTGACCTTAGCTTAGCTTGTTTAAGCAAAGAGCTACGGCAGCATTGCTGCACTTGGTAGCACTCGTAGTCAATCTACGCCTGAATCGTTACGACTGATCTACTGTGCGGATAATGCAATTCTTCTATTTGCTCCAGGGCATGCAGGACGTGCATAATAAGCTGATGTCTCTGCTCGGCCCTGAGGGCGTGCAACACCTTGTTTTGCAAGGACCTGAAGTGATAAGTGTGCGCCTAAAGAATATTTCAAGTTATGACATTGCTTTGCTAGAGCATCAAGATAAGAAGATGTCGGCATCGACTGCGTCCATGACGCCACCGTCGACGACGGATGACTTCTCACGACCCAGGCCGCTCGTGGTGAGCGTTGAGACCTTAGGGGGTATGGGTGGAGAGTATCTCCTTCTCTGGGTGAGGGAGGTCGATGTGGCTATGGCTTCCGCCATGAACATCAGCGCGTGGCGCTAGCTACATCTAAGCTCGGGAGCCGAGTCCGAGAATGGGCACTAATGTGCGGTACTTCTGTTGAAGCGGCGTTTCACTCCTGAAAGGAGCTGAAGCTGCAGCTTTTGCGAGTGTTCTCACTTTACCGGGCACATCGCGTGCGTTCTTGTTTCCTTACTGCCCGACAGGGCAAGAAGGAATTGGTGAACTTTGCCAAGAGCTGAGGACTCTGATGGCAGCAGATCGTGTTTTAAGGCGGTCGCAGTGACTGCCTTAATGGAGCGCCTCCGCACTGGCGTAGCCAGAATGAAAGTCTTCCATCTGAATCTGTCTTCTTTTGAAGAAGCGGTGAATCTGGCATTATATGCAAAATTAGACTTGAAGTCGGCGCGAGTTGGCTGGAATGCACATCCTCAGAGATCGTCGAGCGGACCTGAGCCATTTGATCTCGAGCTGAGAAAGAGGGAAGAGCTCCGAGCTGCCGGGTAGCGTTTAAACATCCGTTAATCGTCTGTGGAGACACCCGTCACTTTCTGACTGGTTGTCCCCTGCGCAAGGCGCGTAAAGGTTCATCGAGCCGACGTCCTTATTCCCGACAGTCTGGCTTGTCGCGGGGAAAAGACAAAACCCAGTAGGCGCGGGGCGCCCAGCTGGGGAAGAACTAATTTCTGTTGAGTATCAAAGATGTAGAGGGCAGCAGGGCCCAGCTCCGTAGAGCTCCGTACTCTTGAACACGGAACGTGTATGCAAGCCGGGCTTGCTGGTCGTGAAAGCGACCGTGGAGGGCTTGGAAAGGCCATGAAGGGTCCTTATCAAATTCGGGGCGACAGGCAATAATAATCGACGCTCCACGATGGAGGAAGTCAGCTATATGCTGAGGCGCTGAAAGCGCGGTTGAGTGATACCGTCACTGTTCGCTTAGCGACGGGGGCTTGCGTCACTGTGCCGAAGGTCCCTGTGGACCTCGGTGTCAAGTTTCTTGACTTCAATAGCGTGGAACGCTGCCCAGTCTTAGACTTGTACTCGAGGTATGACCTTTTCCTTGGTATGGCACGGTTGGAACACCATGAACCATGGATCGATTGGAGGTCGAAGACCCTGGGCGCTATGGGCACGTCTCATGGTGGGGCTTTGGTGAGTCATCAACCCACCTCTGCTAGGAAGCAAAAGCGTTTTTGGCGCGGGCACTGGACCGGGACGGTCAACGTGCTGGTTATCGGAGTAATCGATTTGTCAAACACCGAAGGTGTATTGGCCAAGAGTGCCGAGCATGGCTCGCGAGCTGAACGTGGAGTGGCACGTTATCCACTGAGCACTGCTCACGTGACAAACGAATTGCTGCATGCCAAAATGCATGGTCGGACGAGGTTCGAGGCATCAAGGGCGAGGCCCTAATGGGGCGCGTGGAGTGGCATGCTATCCACTGCATAAAAACCGCGGAAATAGCAGCTCTTCGTCGGACGTTGTTGATAACATCAAGGCTCCGATGGAACAGAGGGAAAAGCCATCTAGTGCGTGCTCCGACTGGCCTCGATGAGATGTAAAACCTCCATAGAGAGGAGACGGCGAAGCCGTTTGATATCTGCAAAGCGCAGGGCGTCGACCCTGATCCAGGGTATGTCCTGGAGGAAACCAAGAGGGTGCTGAGCATACGAAATGGATCGTCAATATTGAAGGATCCGTACTACTTTATGGTAAAGCATTTTCCAGACGTCGTCTCCAAAGACCAGCCGTCGGCCCTACCTTCGGACCGAGGTCTGCGTCATGAGATCGACTAGGGTCCGGGAACCAAATACTGCGAGACACAACATAGAAATACGGAGCGCGACTGGAACAAAATACGGAACATACGGCATTTTATTGAAAACCGGTGCTAATCCTCACTAATTCTTTAATAAAGAGCGAG
>NW_020187732.1:83060-97030 GCF_900000015.1 Plasmopara halstedii | reverse complement strand
GGTGACGATGATGATAACGACGAGGTCGTTGTTGCGGGACGTACAGTGGTTCGTGGGGGTGCAGTCGTTGCACCACCACGTCCCCGTCGATGGTACTAACTAAAACCAGCGAAGCTTGTCAACGTTAACCCCGCGGTGCTGTGTGCAAGTATCGCATTTTTTGTTCTATTACTATCTCATTAAACATCTCTAGGCAAGAGTTAAGGAAAAATCCAAATGAAATATTTTCTTGCGAACGTCTTAATTTTGCTTATTCAAATCTCAAAAAGTCAAACAGACTTTTGATCGGCTTTTTTCAAATGAAGCCAAACTGACTTCGAGCTTCACGTTGTCTACTCGATCTTGAGCACTTCAATTTCAAAAATAAGCGTCGAATTTGGCTGAATCGTACAATTAGCAACAATTTTTCGTTAAGGAAATAACGAAGATACATAACAATCCATAATTTATGAAACGAAATAGTAAAAAGGATATCCCCAAGCTGGAAAACCACCGGCTCCGTATGCATAATCAGGAGAACAGGTAAGACGAGCTTGCTCGCCAAGCTTCATGCCTAGTACTCCTTCGTCCCATCCTTTGATCACCTGGCCGAGCCCAACCTTAAAAGTGAAGGGTGTTTGACCAGGATCCTTCGTACTCCAGAACTTTTGATTTAGGTCGCGGTCCTTGCCGTAGCCAGTGCAATGTACTGTCACGGACGCGCCCTTTGTGGGTGTCGGGCCGTTTCCATTCGCCAAAGTTTCCTTTGTAATACCCTTACCATATCCCACTCTAAATCTGTGCACAAGGAATTTTAAAGAATTCGAAGAAGTAATCGTTCGTTCTATATCGATTGTAATGTGCGTTATGCTCTTTATCTTTAATCAACGATAGTGACTAGTGATGTAAACAAGCATCACAAAACGAGGAATCTTGCTGATTGACAATCATCAAGCACAACATCATCATTTATATAAATTATTCTTTTCCTTGGCCCTATTAGTCTAGCAATATATGTGACAACATCTGGAGCATCTCAGGCGACCATGGCGTCGTGCACGCAGTCTCAAATGGATCTGGAAGGTCCACTTCGATCGACTTTAAAGCAAGTTTCCATGCATTGTATACCCAGTCTTGTTCAATACCGGTAGGGCTGTCGCGCGCAAAATTTACGGACTTGTAATTCGATGGGGTACTGCAAATGGACATTGAAATTGGCAAAGGCGACGATGGTGGAGAACAATGCTCCCGCTCTTGCTTTGTGTGTTGATTCTTGAGGTGGCGATTGAGGTTACCCGTAGTACTAAAAGATTTACCACATAGATAAACCTTGCATGTGTGTACTTTTGATACGTAGTGTGAGCGCATGTGCTTGGCCAGCTTGATATCGCTCATAAACTCGCATGAGCAGTCTTGTACGGGACAATGCACAGGCTCAATAGCACCGTGAAGACGCATATGTCGAGATAGATTGCCTGACGTACTAAAACGCTTTCCACAGCCATAGGCACGACAGACGTACGGGCGCTCGCCCGTGTGGGTTTTAATATGCTCCATGAGCGTGTATTTGCGGTTAAATCGGCGTCCGCAATTGGTATCAGGACACTGGAAGGCGTGGCTCTCGCTTCTCATTTGCGTTGATGCAGAGTCCTTTTTGATGAAATGACATTTGCTCCCTTCCATGGAGACTGAATTTTTCTGATGCTTGGAAGTTTTCTTATGTATTATTGAGCAAGTTGTAGAATGAGACTGTCAATCTGATTAATTGTGTCGATGTCATGTGGTATTCTTCCCGCACCCTATCTGAGAATCGCGACACTGTCACTATCACACGCTTGTAGGCAAACACAGCTTCTTGATGGATGTCTTACACACGGCAGCGATTTGCCGTTTGCCAAAACGACCTCACCTCATCAAGCCCATGCAAGATGGACAAGTACTGTACTGGATATGTACTAATCCCCAATCTCTAATTGATCAGGCCAGCTGGGGATTACAACCAAAGCAGTTGGGTATCTCGAACATACCCTTTTATTTCTGTTTTGAAAATTACGAAGATTGACTTGATTATTCTTGATGCAGTAAGGATTACACGGCATTTCAAATGTCACATTAGATAGACTACGGCAATACGATTGATTTGAGATGTGTGGCAGACGAGGTGGTTGATGATGTCAGCGCGAAAAACATCGAAATTGCAAATCGCATACAGTTGGACTACTGACTTATTTGAACAATACCTAATCGGAAGGGGCGCCGACCTTTCATTTGGTGGTGATCCGATTGCGAACATAGTAATTGTAATATATAGGATAGATGCATCTGAGTGCGTTCCTTGAACTTCTACGATCGTAATGATTATGCTAAAAGCAAGGAGCTTTCGGGAGCAAACATGGGCAGGGGTGGGAATGAACGGGAAATCGATTATCGCTGGATTCGTGCATTGAGAGACAAAGGAACAGATGCGACATTCAATCCCGTCTGTTTAACAATGTAACGTAACGCATATAGTTTCTTTCTGATAGATAACTGAAGCGATACAAATGGAACGAAGCGGATATGTGATTGACGAGCTATCACCTAATGAACGTTTGTCTGATCAACATTCTCGATACGGTTTATATACCACTATGGTAGTAAGTGGCGTTGCGTTATGGCCAATGGATTCCGTGATTACACATAGATGAGATAAGTTGGACTCAGTATCAGCCTCGGAAGGTAAAATTATTAGATGCTGCATAGAGTACCACAAGAAGCCGTGTATTTTCTTAGCTGCATCTTTTTTATAAAGATTGGATGTAATCTTTCCTTATACAGAGACATGTTTTCCCAGCGGTACAGCAGCAAAAGATTTGCTTTCATGATTTTAGCAAATACAATTGCAGTAAATTTCTGGATTACGGCGCAGGATACACTTCTGTCCCATAAGTACTAGAGACATGATGCACAAGTGGAAAATCCACACATAGGGCCTTAAGAAAACAGGAGCGCTTGCGTAAACGTAGCATAGGCGTCACGTCAACAAGAATAGCTGCACAGTGCTACATCAAAATCGAGGTAAAGCCACATAAATTTCGCTTTCGGAATTATAGCCTGATTGGTGTGATTATGGAGACCTTTAACATTTGAGTCTTGTCTATTTTGTATGACAATCGCAATCTGCAGTTTGAGAATTAGAATAAGTTGCTATCTTAATCATGATTTTTCATCTAGACGTACGCAGCAAACCTTTTTGTTAAGGACACGAGCTCGCAATTGCAGGTTAGTCAGCTCCATACTGGCTTAGATAAATTGGTAAGCTATATTTCTGTCCCGCGGATATAGTAATGACAACGGCTTTGATAGCTCCTCTTAAAACCACATGAGATGATTAGTGCCCTTCATTGTCAATAGTGCTCAAAAGAATCCTATCGAGAATTCAACCTACCATAGATGACGGGCGAGCGATTATTCTTAACTTTCGCTTTTAGCCTTTATCCTGCATCTAAAGAAACAGACAGTAGTTGGTGTGATAAATATATTAGTACGATTGCAGCTTAAAAGCTTGGTGCAGTCAACGTAGTGAACACGTTGAGGGCTTCGCTCTGCATGACATTCTGGTAAGTATTGCCTACAAAATGATATTTGTCTAACGGCTAATGCACTCTTTACAGATGAACATTAGAACAACAAACTTATAATGAAAGCGTTAAGACCGAATTAGACCCATGCTATGATTAGGTGTTCAGCGTTCATGAGTCTAAGACCGAAGTGTTGCAGTTCATGAGTCAGTCACCACAGCGATCAAGCTTTGAGGTGCGGGTTACCCGATGAGTATATAGCAAGACCTTTACTAATCACGAGTACATTATTAATGTAGCCTTCGGCCCCAGATGCCGCGACCTTAGTATCATCGATGACTTTAAAAGGCACCAAGGAGACGAGGGCAGCCGAAGCACTCGCAATGAAAGACGAACAGCTAAAAATTCTTGGTGGTCAGAATACTCAACTCCTTGCTTCATTGAACGAAATGGACGACGAGATTAGCAAGCTAAAGCTGAACCAACTCCGACTTGATGAAGAGAATCAAAGTCTTCGTGACCAAAATTTCGAGCTCGAAAACAAAGCTCGGGCCGCGGAAACTACGCTCTTAAAGGCGCAGGTATGCTTCAATTTGAAACATATGAACGGAGTATTCGTTGTTATCGAACGTTTGCTTGACAGACTGGCATTGAAGAGCGCGCGACACAAATCAAAGTTCTAAATGACCATAATACCGAACTTTTGCGTCTATTAGAGCACGAGGAAGCGCAGACCTCGGCATTGTCTTCTAAAACAAGCACATTGGCGTCAGAGCTCGAGACATTACAGACGCGCTATGCTTCTCTTTTGTCATCGGCTAAGACACACGAAGAAATTGCAACTCGTGCAACGCGTGAAGGACAACTGCGAGCAGAAGAACTGCGGTTACTTCGTAACGAGAGTGACCAGCTACGAGCGTGTAATATTGAGCTGAAAATGAAGACGGAGGTTGAACTTGAATCCCTACATGAGCAGCTTCGTTTACGCAAGGAAAAACAATATCAGCTACTGGAAAAAATGCAACAATTGGAGGAACTTAAACGACAGAGTGAAGATCAACTTGCAGCACTCGAAGATAAGATGAGGAAACTGCACGTTCGGAATCAGGAGCTCGAGACTCAAGTTCAACTCGAAGCAAAGGCTAAACGTGCTCAAATTGATGCTAACAAACAATTCTTCACCGAAAATGGAAACTTGCTTCGTGATAAACAGGAGTTACAGACGCGATTTGACAAGGCAGAACAGGAACGTTCTCGGATGGAAGCAGAGAATCGCGACTCCGCAGATCAATTGCGAGAAATGGCCGAAAAGGTTTTCCAGTTGTTAGAGCGGTTAAAACTAGCAGAATTGGGTAAGACAAATGCTATCGATGGCTTGAAGCAGAAAGAAATTGAGCTTCTTACAATGAAGAAGAAAAATGCTCGACTGCTGAAGGAAGGAACACAGGAAGGCAAAGCCCGTGTCAAGTCTGAGCTGGATAAGAAAGTCCTGCTTGAACAATTGCAGGCACTCAAGAAGCACAACGCACAGTTGTCACTACGCTGCAGTGACGAGGTCAAAGCAAAGCTCAAGGAGGCTGACGAACGCAAACAGCTCGAGGAGAAGCTTAAGATAATGAATTCCCGGATTGCTTTTTTGCTAAACAAGATGCAAGCTGACGAAGAGGCGAAAATTGTGAGCAAGGAAAATACGAAAAAGTTGCAGGCACAAGTAACAACCTTGCAGGAGAAGGGAGCAGAAGTCGCGCACAAACTTCATTCGACAGCTGAAAGCAACCGAGTTGTCACGGAAGCACTGCGCTATAAACAAGACCAGCTGGATGCACAGGTGATAAAATTTGAAGCTATGCAGAAGAAAATGGCTGAAATGGCACTTGCTATGGAGCAATCAGGTGTCCCAATGACCATAGGAGATGGAGATAAGCCGCACGAAAGACCTCAACGGGGGGATCAAGAAATGACACATCCAGAAGATGCTGCGGCAGCAGCAAACGGACGATTTTTTGTTGAATGTCGCCCTTCGCATGGTGGTTTATTACTCATCAAAGCAAAACGCAACAACTTTACACCGAAGGCGCAACAGCAGTCTATTGACTTTCTTGAACATATGAACATCAACTCTTTTCTCAAGAGAGCTCAAAAAAGCTTAAACACTAAGCAGCTACTCGTGGAAAAAATCGCCGCATTGCTCACTACAATCGTAACGTGCCAAGATGCAGTCAGTGAAATCAAAGAGCAAAATGAAGCAAAAAACGAGCGAATGACGCACCTTTCACGTAAAATTCACTGGATGCAAGAACGCTTGACTATCGAAGAAGACGCCAAACGAAAAATGCTTTTGCGATATGTGCATGAAGTCAAGTCTCGTGCGGTTTTGGCGTCAAACAATTCAAGCGATCATGAAATTCTATCGTCGGGTGGTAATCTGAGACTTCCTGAAAGTGGAATTGGTGACGAGGAAGTACATGCCATTGCTGCACTTGTTCGCAATGCTACCAGTCTATTTGAGCTTCAATTACGAGGCAATGCAATATCTAGTGAAGGAGCTCGCGCGATTGCTGCAGTATTGGGCATGTCATCCTGTCGTCTGCGGCATGTGGACTTGAGAAACAATCACATCGGTCGAGATGGAATCAAAGTGCTTGCTGAGGCTTTGGAACGAAATGAGCGGATTAAGCATGTGTACGTCCATGTGAGTGGAAAGATCGAGGCTCTCGGTACAACCTCTCGAGCGCCACAAAACGCGTCTGTGAACGCACAGATTTCAAATGCTGCAACATTTGGAACGTCGGACTCGTCACAAGCATTACTCATTAATGTCGAGACGGTCTGTGTTGTGGACGTACGAGACCAAAATAAGATAGATTCGAATGAGATTAGCCTAAATCTTTGCACTGACATTGCGAACGATCCACGAATCACTGCTGGTGCAGCAGTGTCGGGAAGCTCACTAAAATTGAAGCTGACGGGGATTACCGGAGACCTCGGAAGCTCAAAGTCATCAAATGTCGACCGCGGTAGTAAAAATCTGTTTTTGCGACGACCCTTGTCTTCTGCTGCATTAAAGCGACAACGTGAACGCTTTGCGCTTGACCGAAAGAAACGTCAAGATGAGGTCAAGCGTCAAGCGCGCAAAGAAGCCGACTGGGCAGGCCGTTCGGGAGGTCTGGAATCCAGTCCATTGTGCAACAAGAAACTGCCTCCGATAGCAACTAGTGCCACAGACACCAAGGGCGTGACAAGGACGAGTTCCGCTCCTATATTGTCTAAAAATGAAGATTGCAAAACTGACTCCCAAACAGCAGACGATCCTGCCGAAAGCTGAGCGCTTTTTGTCAATATTTCAATCACAACATTTTGTGTCATCATCCTTACAAACAGCAGCGGGTAGGAGAAGTGAAGTGTTGATGGCGGCCGAAGACATGTACCGGTTAATTACAGTCAACGAATCTCATTGACTCAGGCACTACACTGTGAAGTCCGTTGCGGCTTCTCCTTCAAGTTCTCTCTCGCAAGCTTTAAGCAGCAGACGCTGCAAAATAAGTAGATTTGCACGACCCGTTCGTCGTTCCGGCTGCGTCAGCAAATTGTCACTTTCTTGTGAAATAAATTGCAGCAGCTGGTTAAGTGACAATGTCGCCTCTCGTGCCGTGACAACTGACATACCATCACTTTTAATACTTTCCATCAATGATGCTCTCGGTGTGTCACGAAGAAGCCCTTGCGCAGCTAGGCTTTCGATCACTATGTCATTGTCTTTCACTACCTCATTTTCTCCAGTGACTTCACACTTATCAAACTCTAGCAATTCCGTCATGAGTTGAATAGGAGATTTTACGAATTCAATTCCAAGTGCCTTCTGGAGGGCTGGCTTCTGACTCATTTGGGATACAAGCTCAGCATAAGCAGAAATATCTTCCTCGTTACCAAGCGCTGTACCATATTCGACTTCACCAGGTTCGAGTGCAGATAGGTATAAGGATGAGGTCCACGCGTTACGAATTAGCTTGGCAGGCACGCTTTCCCATGCCGCGTGCAACCAGCTCAGTGTGTTACGCATATGAGTATGAGCGTGAACATCAAAAACATCACCTTGTAGCTCTTCTTCCTCTTCACTTGTCCGATTCGTCACCTCTGCCCATTGATCGTACTCATGAAGGAGTGTCCGGAGCATCGCACGACGAAAGCGTAATTTAAATGTATCCATTATGCCTTGATGGAGTGGGTGCACACTTTTGGTAGATTCTGAAGGTAAAAACAGAAGCACAATTGAGTTGAAGCTAAAACCATTTCGAAACGATCCTGACGGATTTAATATGTGAGCCGCGGAAATGTGAGTTGTACAGCTATCCACAACCACGTACCACACCTGGTTCCTTGATGTTGCTTCATGGTTCATTGCGTGGATAAAAGTTGCAATTGCTTGTGCGTCATGGGTAGCGCGAAAGTGATCGCGATATTCAACTCCGTACGTCGTTAATGTATCCACACTCTTTAGTGATTCGGGGGTCGGATCCTTTCCAACTACTTGCAAATGCAATTTTTCCCCCGATGCACTCACTGCCATTGCCACGGAAATCCGAGCTAGACTACGTACGTCCAAATTAACAACTGAGTCAAGTCTTGACGTTGTCGAACAATGATGTAGCGTCAATTCATCCAAGCTCCATATGCAATTTGACGTAATATTCATAAGTACATCACGTATCTTTTGTACACGCTGATCACTTGTCATCCTGTCTGATCCAATGAGCATTCCTCCCGCTGGTGTGTGTTTCGACAGTGACCTCATACTACGTCGTTGCATATACCGATGTAGCCATCCATTGGATGCTTTAAAGTCTGTAAGTGACATGATAACATCATCCGACAGTTCACTGCAATAATCGGCTAAGATCTTATTGCGAAATTCCACTGCTTTAGACTGCAACAATTCTCCTGTTACTTTAAATGTTGGTGCATTCAATTCGACCTGCATCTGCCACTTGTAAAGCATATCTTCAATCACACTCAGCTTGTGTTGGTATTGCAATACTTTTCGACTGCTTGTTGCACTTTCCATGAGTGCTTGGGCAGAAATGGCTACGCGTTCTTTAACCATTTTGGTCACTGCCGTACGTGATACGCCAAACTTTTCGGCAGCTGCTCCTTGTGAGCCTCCTTGATCGACAAAAGCCAAAATCTCCATTTTTTCTAAGTTTGTCTTGCGGACGCGTCGGCCTTTGCGTGGCTTGGGTGGTGACGCTTGAAGCTGTTCTTCAATTTGTTCGACTGTAGCTGAAACTGCGGCGTTCAGTCCTGTAGCTTCTCCGCTCGTTATGATCAATTCAACGGGTTGCACGACATCTGTTAACACAGGCAACTGCTCCAGCCCGTTTTGAGAACCAGATGAAATTTCTGCCGCTTCGTCGCTTAGATCCTTCTTGAGAGGATCGTTCTTTGTACGTTTCTTTTTCGTGTCGTTTGTCTCGAGCGCATCACGCTGTTCACGTTTACCCAGAGTGGAGATAAGAGATGGAGACGTTGTCATTAGTGCCTAAGGAAGAGCGCGCACTTGCTGCACTGCTCAATAAATGCGGAATAATGAGTGATTGGACGGGGGAGGAAGAACAGTGACATCTCTATAAAAGAAAATAAAATTACGGATACGAAACAAATTCGTCAAACGTCAAAAAATTGCGCTTATAACTTATCATCAACATGTTATAAAATTTTTCACATTTATAAGTAGAAAGTGTGTGTCGTTAAAAAAGCGTCCATGTCAAAGACAAATCATTCTTAAATTAAAAGAATTTCAGGCTCCTCCTTTATCAACATGTAAAGTGGCTGCATCAGAGTTAGCTTACATTGTTCAACATGTCCTCTTAACGGTAGTTTACGTATGTTTTCTCACTTTTCAACCCCATATCATTCTAGAGGTAAAAAAATCTAAAGCGACGTGTTCCTGGGCCTAAGAAATCTCAAGGCAGTGAGCTTTGATATCTGGATGGCATCTGCGCTGTCCTGGATAAATATTGTCAACAACAATTACTTCAGTTTGCAACGAAATATAGAGACTCGACGAGGGGAAAATAAAACCCACTTGTCCAGCTTTCCGCCGCGATGCGGAACGGGCTGCGAGGCAAAAAGCTTGATGAAAGCTTGATGATAGCCGAATCGCTCATCCCTGGCGAGCGGAGCCACGATAAGAAAAGTTAACTGCGGCTGTCAAAATTGACGTGAACATTAATCACATAAACCGTCAGAAAGATCTCTCATCTTTCGTTATTTTTTTGCGATCGGCTCGAAGAATGAAAATATAGTTTCAACCCTATTATGGTAATTCGACCTTTATCTAAGAACTGTTCCCACTTTTTCGTGATATCCTATGTGAACCATGATTAGATTGGATCATTCTTTCCAAAAGAGGCGATATTTACAGCATTGGAATCCACTAAATCGGTAAATCACGAAAGAACGGACGTCAATTAACATTACCCATTCGCTGTCCGATACACGAGAATGTTAGCATGAGCATATTTTGTTTGGTGACTGAAGCCGAACGTCAAAGTAATTTGAAAGTTCCAAGCTGAAGGGCGCTACGCGCGATTCAAGTGATCGCTTAAAGTCGAGCGACCAAGTGCAAGCGAGCTCTAACGTCCAGTCTACTGGAGCTGGTGCATTTGCGTACGATGAGCGTCCGCGTCATGAAAGTCACTGTCACACTCTTCAATAGGGGTCGTATCAAATGTGTTACGGCTCTTCTCTTTAAGGTGTCCGTCCCTCAAAAATCTGGATTCATGGATGTATTGCCTTCAATATGGTCGCTTTCAGGCTCACTGTGGCAATAAAAAAGCAGGTGAGGGAAAACCATAGAGGTATTATAATTCATGGCTTGCAAAAACTGCTTCACTGTCGTGCTATTCAATTGGACGCATGCGAGCGGACTTTTTGGTGGAAGATTTCTCAGAAGAGCAGACACACATGAGTACAGAGAGTGACATGGAGCTCCAGGCGCAAAGGTTGTTTGTGGATCGATCACCATTGCGTAGTGCCTTAGAAGGGCAAAATATATGTGAGCCTCAGTTTGACCTTCATCATTGTCGGAGATGTAGCAGCGCACGACTGTAATCTTATGTAGATAATTTTTACATATTATATATATATCAATATTTGGTACAAGTGTATCGATACAATATGTTTGAATTATAAGAAACCCACCCCTGGTGTGATTTTTTGTGAAAATTTATGAGTACTGGAACATCGTATGTATAAGAGTTACGAAATCCCGAAAAGGAGGGATCTGAGGTACATCTACGCTGCGAGCCGCCCGTCAGAAGAAAATCTGTTTTTGTTAAGCTTACACCGCTGAATGCATGTGGTTGACGTCACAAAGATTACGGTCATGTTTACAATTACTATCATGATTACGGATGTTGATTACGGACATAATGGTAGTCGTTCAATGATCGTAATAAATAAGATTACATCAAGAAGCTTCAAGAAGGATCTAGAAATACAGACTTAGAGAAAGCACAGAGTCAGCGAACTAAGGACCTAAATACATTCACTCTGGTTTTGCCATCTTCTCAACAGGTTAACAGCCGCATACAAAGCTTCGCTCCACCACACCCTCTCCGCCATAACTACCAAGCGCACCAAAGTCCTCCTAAGAGATGGTAACTACTACCATTGGGGGTTCAACGTGAGGATGGCCCTCGCAAGAAAAGAGCTTCTGGGGCACGTTATGGGCGCAAAGGATGAGAGCGAAATAACGGAGACGTTGCTCGTGAATGACGCCAAGGCATTGGGTATAATTGCCCAGGGCGTCAAGATTCAACACCAGATCAAGATTCGGTCTGCTACTCGTTCCTTGAAGGCATGAGGAACGCTTCGCAATTCATACAGACGCTCCACTCTGCACAATCGTGTCACGATGTCACGTCGTCTCCATGAGTCAGACAGGCTGCAGAAAATAACAGCAAGTGAGAAAGCGTTTCGCGCCACAGGCGATGACGGACGAATCAAGGGCAGACGAGGAAGTGGTCGCAAGAATTACGCGCCGCGCAATGACGGCGGCTTTTGGATCAAGTGCTTTAATTGTGACCAGACTGGTCATATGAAACGGATTGCCCAGTTGAGAACCGTTCCAATCGTTTCAGCGGTAATGATGTAGTATTTGCTGTGGGGAAGGAGCAATCAGCAAGCTGGCAGATTGACTGTGGTGCGACGTCACACATGACTCCTCACCGAATGACTTGATCGACATCAAGCGACTTTAAGCCGTCGTCAAGGTAACGATTGCAGACACCGTCGAAGGAGCTGGAACAGGGAAGCTTGTCGGCTTAGACGAAAGACGCATATCGATGATGGAAGTGCTGCTTATCCCTGGACTTGACAGACGTTTACTGTCGGTGAATTGCTTGCCGAACGTGGACTAAGCGTGGAGTTTCAGCATGCTTCGTGCACTATTTAAAACAAGAAGTATGGCTTGGCAACTGGTACAAGAAATTGGAAAGCTTACACACTGGATTGTCAGCAAGAAGAGGCACGATCGGTGCAATACTCGGGAGCGGATAGTCAGTGGGAGCTGTGGCACGCTCGAGTAGGACACCCAAGCGGGAATGTTTAGATGAAGACTTTGCGATCCTCAGAAGGTATGTCTGCGCTAAAACAAGGTATCAAGACCTTGTGCGGTGGATGCATGGAGGGCAAGCAGACGTGTCGTGAATAATCATTCACAAAAGTCCAAATGCTCTTGGCACCTCCTTTCGAAAGTGTCTTCATGGGCCCCATCACGTCCATGTGAATTGCTTCCAATACACGTGACCTCTTTGTCATGGAGCGTCTTGGAAAGTCCCCAACTGCGGTGGTTTACTTTCTGGTGAAGATGAGCGAAGTTGCCGACAAAATCAGGATGTTTAAAGCATTATATGAGTGCCTACGCTCGGACAACGGAACGGAGTTTGTCAACAAGACAGTTTCAGAGTTGTGTCAGCGGAACGGCACCATACATCCGCGAACAGTATCATACAAACCCCAACAAAGCAGAATTGCAGAACGAATGAACCGCACAATTATGGAAAGGCACGGAACATGCCACACTACAAGTGTGTCGACATGTTGGTGGACAGAGGCACTGCGGTGTTCCTGATCAACCGCTCTCACAATACAGTGCAGCCAAACAAAAACCCATATGAGCTGGGATTTAAGATGAAGTTTCGGGTAGATCACCTTAGGGTGTTTGGGTCTCATGGGTATGCTCACATTGATCAAGTGAAGAGGACGACGCTTGAAGCCAAAAGCTTTAAGTGCATGTTCCTTGGTTATGCCGAAGACACCAAGAAATACCGAGTTTACGATTTGGAGAAAGACAAGATATCAGTATCACGGTCAGTGAAGCTGGACAAGCGTGAAGTGGGCGGCATTTATGAGACTCACTCGCCCAAACAAGTAAAATTGATACACGTAACCAAGAACAACGACGACAGCGCAGTGTCCGGGCCGACAAAACCCGAACAAGATCAAGATAAGCCTATGGAGTGTGAAGAAGAAAAAGAAATTCCAGACGCTCCAATGAATGAGGAGGAGTTTGACATAAATGGGTGAAGGGTCGAGGTACTTCGATTATTGGCCTCAGTACACTTTGAACTGACAAGGTACAGAGCTCTTACACTGGATGCTCGGGAAGATCGATTGTTTTTCAGCCTCAAGTGGAACGTTTAAGGCGTACACGCAAACCAATGTTATTATTGGAGAACGGATCAGTTACCGAAGAAAGTTTGGAAGGAAGCGAAGGACCACCATCTCCAAAGCGTGCAAGGATTGATGGTGACGGCCTTATAGCTGAAGCTGTTCTCGCTTACGCTGTAAGTGTTGGTGAAGAATCGGACTTGCCTACCACGTATGCGCAGGCAATGGCAAGCGACGAAGCAAAAAAATGGCGACCTGCGATGGACGCCGAATTAAACTCGCATCGCCAGAACAGAACATGGACACTCGTTCCGCGAGTGGACGTACGATTGGATGCCGCTGGGTCTTTGCTAAATAGCGTGACCAGAGTGGTTGTGTTGTGCTTCAAATCACGAATGGTGCTCAAAAGGGTTGAAGCAGAAATACGGCGTAGACTTTTTCGAGACTTACTCTCCAGTGGCCAATATGTACTCAATTCGAGTTGTACTCGCAGTGTATGCGGTACTAGACTACAAAATGGAGCAGCTGGAAGTCGACACCACCTTTTTCAACAGTGTGTTGTCGGATTGTGTCTACATGGAGGATCCGATCGGTGATTAGGGAGCTCAAGGACTTGCGTGTCAGCTGAACAAAGCTATATATGGACTCAAGCAAGCTGTAAGTGCTTGGAACAAGACTATCGACCTCGTCTTCAGGAAGAACGATTTTAAAAGTTGTGGAGCAGATCGATGCGTCTACGTAAAGAAAGTGAAAGATGTT
>NW_020187732.1:7479-83050 GCF_900000015.1 Plasmopara halstedii | reverse complement strand
CTTCTCTTCTCTTCTCTTCTCTTCTCTTCTCTTCTCTTCTCTTCTCTTCTCTTCTCTGCAGACATCGGTCGCGTGTTGAGACACCAGCATTCTCTGGATGCAATAATATTGGCAACTTGCCCCGATGGTGGATGAAGAAGGAATGTTACGACGGAGAAGTTATAATGTTGATCTTGTACAGGTATCCGCACTCAGGATAATGTCTGGATAATGCACCGCTACTTTTGGCTCGGTTTGCACACTGTATCGTAACCGATAGAAGCTTTTTTGCGCCGGGCGCAATTAGGTACGATCGTGAATCGCAGCGTCGAGACCAAGTTTGTATGCTAGAAAAATGCCGTAATGGTGATCCGGTACATCAAGAATGTTATTACATCTTTGACTATCCCAGAGACCAACTACGTTATGAACAAGAAGAGGTCTCCGCTTAGCTTTAGCAAAGGGCACAGCTATTGTAAGTGTGTGCACCCCATGTCACACTCGGCGGTTTCATGCGAGCGGCACAAGACACAAAGCGACTAGAATTGAAGTAGCAACTGTCATGCAGTATTATGAGGCTGATTCAAAGACTAACGCTGATGCAAAGCGCACTTTGAAAGCCGAAGGATGGAGAAAGGCAATGCTCATATAAGTATGTGAATGCCCAGGCCGCTATTCGTCAGGTCGAGAAATAAATGTAATTCTTACATCGATGCGTTTCTCAACTTTGTTCGAGATTTTGATCGTCGCTGCGTTAAAGAGATGCGCTTCGTCCGGTCGGTCCTCATGCTGGCAGATTTGTCAACTTAGATGCTGAACTTGCACCAGCTTGTAAAGCTGATAAAGCTTGCGGGGCTTGCGCTAAGTATAGCGACGGGATTACGATCGCGAGACGAAACGTAGGAACAACAGCTTTAAGCATACAATGCGCGATTAAATTGTTGGATCGTAGGACAACCTCGTCTATTTGCGCCTACGATAACGCGACATGACTGCGCCCTGAATGGCGTCGTAACAAAGGCTTAGAGGCAGCACAGAGTAGCGAACAAAGGTCTTTATATTTATCTCTTTTAAACTTGCCTCCTACTGCGCACCTCAACTTCTCAAACACATCACTCTTTCTTCGAAGGAGTAATATGAGAGGAGCATTTATATGCTAGAAAAGAGCGTTTTTCTTGCTTTAAGCATTGCAGAACGCAGTCTGCGAGTAAAAGCAGGGTGCACGACAACCCGTTTCACAAACAATATTTCTTTTGCTCTTATATGGTCAAGCAGTTGCAATCAAAATAGTAGAGCACGAGCAAGGATTGCTCTCGTTTGTGACCACGAAAAGTCGCGCAATGTCCTGCTTCCCTCTTGCAATGCCTGCCTCAGGCTGTTGTACATCTACTACTATTCCTTCACGAGCGAGTGCATCGTGGGTGAAATGTAGTTCACTAAAACTGATCACTACATTAACATCGCGAAAATCAGCCCCTTTTTTCGATTTTTTTACATGGTGCTCAAGAAGTAGTCTATGTACGGATTAACAATCATAAAAATGCTTTCTACTGTTTTTCAAAATATGCAAGCTTCACCCCTTCATTGATAAGTAGCACCTTTCGCTGAAACACTTCCATCTTGATCTGGTATATACAAGCGTCATCACGTCATATTGACAACAACAGCTGCCGCCAATGCAAGACCGGCACCTGTTGCTGCTGCTTGGCCCACCTGTTGATGCTTACGTCGTTGCTGTTCTTGTTTCTGGAGCAAACCATAAAATTGTTTCTCTTTACTCTGCACAAATGCCATGGTACATGGCTTATGCGAGTTACTGATCAATATATGAAGCTCTCTCATTTCAAGATATCGCACGACTCTTCCGTCCACATACCGTAGTTCAAAACTTGAATCGACACCAGCTTCCTTTAATGCACCTTCACACTTTTTCACATGCACAGGTGACGGAGGCGGTGCAAAGACAAATGGAATTCCTGGACAAAGCTCCCGTTCTTGCTTGAGCATCGCCATACGAGACGCAAGATTCGCTTCAGTAATAGGCTCTCCACGCGCTTTTAAAAGAACGTCACCCACGTTCACATCAGGTCGCGAAGAACGCGTTACAATAACCAATCGAGATGTCTCTTCGACGCCTAAAGTCAATCCAAGCGGTTGAGAGCCCCAATGAACCGTGTGTACGGTTGTAGGATTAGGTTCTCGCATAAGTTCAAGCCCAATAGCTTCACCTCCCCATTGAAATCGTACAACCAGGTCATCACTGCCGTCGTTCGATAGGAAACTTGAGCACGTAGACGACGCACGGTTCTCCATCGTCGAATGTATAAGGTCGCAAAAATGGCCCACTGAAGAAGTTAATACTGAAATCAAGTTACACGTACTGGCTTGATTATAATTGGGAAAACACTATTTTAAGTCCAGACAAAAAGGACTTAGTCGTTAAGTTCGAATGTTAAGGGGCGCGACGCTTGACGTATCAGCTTATGTAGCTTGTGATGGATTAAGATTCTCGGAAACATGGCTCAGTCGCCTTCGAATGTGTCGATAAATGTAGAGGATGATCAACAGCCATCGAATTCGTTAAGTCCAAAGCAACAGCTTTTAGCACGTTTTCAACTTCACAAACAACATCGGAAGGACAAAGAGCGACGTGTGCAGCAAACTCGTGCTGCTGTAGTCGCTCGTGCGAATCGCAAAGCTGCAGCGACAGCTTCAATTGAGAAGCAGCATAAAGTTCAAGCTGATTTGACACGGGTGGATCATAATAATCGTCCACATCGGTGGAAATCAGCTGAAGAAATCCTTCGAGAGCACGACATACGAATTCAACAACATAAACTTACAGCTGCAGCTCCTGTGCGTCCATTTCCAGGAAAGTTACGTAATCAACTTATTGATACTAGTGTGGCTCAAAATGCAACAACCTCCACGGATACGATATCTAATGACTTTGATGACGAAACCATTTGGCAACTAGACCAATCTCAATTTCCATTACATGAATTTGATAGTAATGAATACGAAGCATACACGCCATATGAATGGCTTGAGAAAGAGCACAGAGGTGCATCACCGTATTTCTTTCGAAATGAATGGCGTTGGAGGAGTTGTGAGGTGCTTAAGTATAGTGAAAGTCGGGAGCAATATCTTGTGCGATTTTTAGGCTCTGATAAAGAAAAATATGTGCGTCGGATCAATTTACGTTTCGAAAGCGAGTCAATTGTGACATTTGAAAAGCGTATAGCTGCAGCAAGAGCGCGTAGAGATACGGTGAAAGCAATGTTACGATTTGATGCTTTCTTAGCAAGACATGACAACTCGTCGGACTTTCGTGCAATGGATCGAGCAACTTTGGAAAGTATTCATGCTCGAGTTATAGCGGGATTGCCCGAGCGGGTTGCTTTAGTTGACTCAAATCCAACGGCATTTGTACTGAGACAACTCACTGACGCTGCCCTTGAAGATTATATGCGGAGTATGAAAAAGACGGCGTTATTATCGAAAATACGGCAGGATCCAGCTCTTCAAGCACGATTTCGAGGTTTAGATATCACAAAGAAGCCAAGTGAGCGAGAAACTCCCAAGTATGGTAAGGTAGCTGTTCCAGCGCACGAGTTTAGTCGAAATCGACGACGTCTGAGCACCAATCTATTCACGACTTCACCTCAATTACTTGTCATCTTGCGACGAATGTACATGGGCTGGGATAAAACGTTTCAGAAGCTACTTTTGGTACACATTGATTTGGAAAATGCTACTGGAAATCTTGATACATCAGAGGCAGCAACTCTAGCGTCACAAATGCCGTTCCGAGTGCTGGATTTTCAAGCTTTGCAAGCTGCACACAGTAACAAAGTCGCCGGGATTCTACTCACTGACTGGAGACGTGCATTGGTGGAAACTATGATTGATAATTTACAAGATCACTTTGATTTGTTTCTGTCCGACCGAAAAGTGTACGATGGTAGCCGACTCAAACGTATTTTAACAGGACTCGAAGCTCGTCTTTCCGCTCAATTGCGTCAACTTATGCATCGATCGATTGAAGAATGGAAGTGTTTTGTACGACAGTACGCAGAGAGTGGTAGGCACGGAAGAGTGAACGACAAAAACAACAGTCATGAGAATCAGAATGTGACGCTTAAAGGTATTCGAACACACTCACAGCATGCGAAACGAACGTTGTGCCGCTCGTTGTTTAGCGTTCAACTCGTGTTTGTTAGCGGTAAAGTCGTGGTGGAGCCGTCAGCTCAAGATGTGATAACAGCGCTAGTGGGACCGCTCGATGCCATTGCGAGTACAGTGCAAGAAATCGACCGGCTTGATTGCGACATCATGAGCCTCTTAAGTCTCGATCGAAGACCGCTGCTTGACTTAGGTTTTGAAAAAGAAGAGTCAGGTGGTCGTACAGTGTGCGCTGATTGTCTTGATGCTCTCGAAGCGGCAAAAGCAAGCATTCACCAGAATGTTAGCCACGCCATGCAGGCTGCACAAGCGTTGGCTGATCAATTTTCCTCCTTTACAGATTCTGTACATTTCGACACGTCTGCATTCCTCGCAGAGCTGCAGCCGTTGCAACAAGCGGATTTTGAGCTCGTCAAACAAGATCACGAGTTAACAAGACAAGAACACGCGTACTTGCCGCGATTGTGTGGACAAATTCGGCGCTTTCATCATCTCGCGCGTCTTGTGGATGATATTGCGCTTGACTTTGTCACGTTACCACTCGTTTGCGTCAACACGAGTGCTTTGAAACAGCAGCTGAGCGCTCAAGCACTAGCGATACGTGATACGCTTATTTTGAGCTTACTTCGGGATGCTAGAGCGCACAATCTCGCCATCACGGCACGGTACGCAGCGATTTTGGCGCGTATCATGGAGAAGCCAGCAAATGAAGCACAATTGGCTCGATTGAAGCAATATGTCGCCGAAAGTAAAGGCGTTATGGTGGGCATTGAACGTGAAGTTATGCTGGTTCACGAACGGCTGGACGCACTGAATGAATTTTCGTACAAACTCTCAATTGAAGATTTTACGCTTGCTCAGTCTACGAAAGAGTGGCCTCGTAAAGTAACTTTTGCAGCAGAACATTGTGATTCTGCTTTAGAAGGAGATAAGGTGCGGATGATGGATCGTTTAGCGCTTGAAAAGGAAGCGTTTGAAATCGATTTAGAACGTTATGAAAGCGAAGTTAAAGCATTTACACGATACGGCGACATTGAACAAACAGAGAAGTACGTCGAAATGGCTATCACATTGTTTGATGCACTGCAAGACGCACGAACAAAGGCGCTGGACTTTAATGCACGGGAAGCAGTCTTTAGCTTTCCTCCAACCGAGTACACGCCGATACTTATGAAATTGGAAGCAGAATTTGCTCCATACTATAAGTTATGGACGATGAGTGCTGAATTTTCTTCTAGTTGCCAGATGTGGCTGAAGGGATCGTTCTTGGAACTACAAGGCAAAACAATCGAGGCGCAAGTGACTGAGTGGTGGAAAACTTCGTACAAGCTGAGTAAAGCTCTTGTCGATGACGCGCCGGAATCAGCGGAAGTGGCTTTGATTTTACGTGAACGCACAGAAGCTTTTAAAGCGTACTTACCTGTGATTCAGTCGCTCGCGAGTCCAGCACTACAAGAACGACACTGGGACAATATTCGACGTACCGTTGGTTTTAATGAATCGGAAGAAGACTTAACACTACAATTTTTACTTGATCATCATATCATGCAACACTTAGAGACAACTCAAGAGATTGGAACTTTTGCAGAGAAAGAATACGCACTGCAAAAGAATTTAAGCGGCATGATGGCAGAGTGGGAATCTATTGCGTTTGAGACTGTAGCGTACCGCGAGACGGGCACATACTTGTTGCGCAACACTGATGATTTGGTGGCTCTTTTGGATGATCATTTGGTCAAGACGCAGACAATGCGTGGATCGCCGTACATTAAAAGTATTGATAAAGATTGTAAAGCGTGGGAAAAGAAATTGCAGTACTCCCAGCAATTGTTAGACGAATGGATGGCCTGTCAACGGACATGGTTGTACCTTGAAGCGATCTTTAATTCCGACGATATCATGCGGCAAATGCCTACGGAAGCTCGTCGATTTGCTAGTGTCGATGCGTTATGGCGGAAAACAATGGATGAAACGGTGAGTGACCCGACATTTCTTTCTGTTGTTGCAATGGATCAATTGCTCGCCAAGTTTCAACGGGCAAACGAAAAGCTAGACGAGATCCAGAAAGGATTAAATGATTATCTTGAAATGAAGAGACTTCACTTTCCACGCTTTTTCTTCCTTTCGAACGATGAATTGCTAGAAATTCTTTCTCAGACGAAAGAACCACGAGCTGTCCAGCCACATTTAGGCAAATGTTTTGAGGGGATTTACAACGTTACATTCCAGGACAAACCATTAGTGATTACTGAAATGCGATCCGCAGAAGGAGAAATTGTACCATTAAAACACGCTGTTAGCCCAGAAAGCCAGACGAATAAAGGGAATGTAGAGATGTGGCTGCTTGAGGTTGAACAGAGTCAATGGGATACGATCCGAGACCACACGGAGCGATCCATTGGTGCGTATCTATTGGATGAACGCGAGACGTGGATACTTCAGTGGCCTGCACAAGTCGTGCTTGCTGTCTCGCAAGTTTATTGGACACAAGACGTGACGCGCGCGCTCAATGCTGGAAATGGAAGCAAGGGCATTCAAGCGTACTTACAACAGTTAAATACTCAATTGGAGATGATTGTGATGCTTGTTCGTGGTCAATTGACGAAATTAGAGCGTACAACAATCGGAGCACTTGTTGTGATTGATGTCCATGCACGCGATACAATATCTCACATGATTGAAAAGGAAGTCGAGAGTGATCAAGACTTTGAGTGGATCTCCCAGCTTCGATATTACTGGACAGAGAGTGGAAAGAATGGCAATCAATTGGACTTGCAAGCACGAATTGTGAACGCTCGTGTTCAGTACGGCTATGAGTACCTTGGAAATACGATGCGGCTGGTGATTACGCCACTTACTGATCGATGTTATCGTACAATGATGGGGGCTGTAGATTTAATGTATGGCGGTGCACCTGAAGGACCAGCCGGGACGGGCAAGACAGAGACGGTGAAGGATTTAAGTAAAGCAATCGCAATTCAGTGCGTCGTTTTCAATTGTTCAGACGGGTTAGACTATTTGGCTATGGCAAAGTTCTTTAAGGGTCTAGCTGGATGTGGTTCGTGGTGTTGTTTCGATGAATTTAATCGCATTAACATCGAAGTCTTGTCGGTCATTGCGCAGCAGATTTTGACGATTAATGAAGGCAAGAAAGCAGGCGCAGACAAGTTTCTTTTTGAGGGCACAATGATTAAATTAAACACAAGTGCCAACGTCTTTATTACGATGAATCCAGGTTATGCTGGTCGTGCCGAATTGCCGGATAATCTTAAAGCTTTATTCCGTCCATGTGCGATGATGGTACCGGATTACGCTTTGATTTCCGAGATCCGACTATACTCCTTCGGTTTTGCACAAGCTCGGAGTAATGCTCGTAAACTCACGCAAGTCCTACAGCTGGCATCTGAACAACTGTCGTCTCAAAAACACTACGACTATGGTATGCGTGCAGTCAACTCGATTCTTGTAGCTACTGGTGCCTTGCGCCAGCAATTGGGCAACGATCCATTCTGGACCGAAGATAAAATTGTTCTGCGTTCAGTACAGGATGTTAACCTTCCCAAGTTTACGTCAGATGACTTGCCTTTGTTCCGAGGCATCACGTCAGATCTTTTTCCTGGTGTCTTATTACCTCTTCCTGACCATGGGACACTGCTTCGTCACATTGATGAAACGTGTAGTCGAGGCATTTCGATCATACCAGAAGTGAACATTCCACTGGAGTGCAAACCAGAGTTTAAGCTCAAAGTCGTACAGTTTTACGAGACCGTTCAGGTACGTCACGGACTCATGATCGTCGGCACGACCGGGTCTGGCAAAACGTGCGTCGTCCATACGCTCGCGACAGCATTGACCTCGTGTTGTTTAGAGGAGATGGAAACTGTTGGCACATGTACGATGTATCAGCGCGTGCATATTCATACAATGAACCCCAAAGCTATCACAAGTGGTCAATTATACGGAAACTTTGACGAAAATACGCATGAATGGTCAGACGGAGTGCTTGCGTGTACGTACCGAGCGTGTGCGCGTGATTTGAGCTCAGAGTTGCAGTGGGTTATGTTTGATGGACCGGTTGATGCCGTCTGGATTGAAAATATGAACACGGTGCTAGACGACAATAAAAAACTTTGTTTGATGAGTGGGGAGATTGTCAAGATGACTGATCGGATGCGTATGGTATTTGAGACGGATGATCTAGAAGAAGCCTCACCTGCTACTGTTTCACGGGTTGGCATGGTTTTTTTGGAAGCCAAAGTACTGGGCTGGGACGTGCTAGTACGCACGTGGCTACGCACGCGTTTACCGGTCGCATTTGTGTCGTACAAAGAGTTTTTAGAGGAGTCTTTTCAATGGCTTATACCTCCAATGCTATATTTTGTCGATAAACACTGTACAGTACCGACGCCAGTCACGTTTCTTGAGCATACGGCGTCCTTGTTGCGATTATTTGAATGCGCTTTGAAAGATGGATTTCCAGACGTTGTTGTAGAAAGCTTGGCAGGAGCTGGAGCTGCTACTTCAATCGGTATAGAAGCTGAAGGTACACTTGAGTGTATATTGATCAAGGCCGTGATCTGGTCTATCGGTGCATGCGTTAACACGAAATCACGCCGCGAATTTGACCGATATTTGCGCGACTTCCTCTCGGCAGAGCTGACAAAGGCAATTGCCATGTCTAACAATAAAGAGATTGAAGACAAGATACGTGATTCTGATTCTTTGAAGTATTTTGAGGATTTTGTAGCCAAATCACCTTCATACGTTCTTAAACCGGATCGAGCAGCAATGCGTCCATTTCCTAACGAGGGATTAGTGTACGACTATCGCTTTGATGTACGACGTAATGTGTGGGTCAACTGGATGGAAGCTGTGGGTGCAGATGCTTTCGAGATCCCACACGATTCCCAGTTCACGCAAATTTTGGTACCAACAATCGACTCGGAGCGCACTGCATGGCTCTTAGACACTTTCGTACGCCACCGTTTTCATGTCTTATGTACGGGAGATACCGGCACCGGTAAGTCTGTGTCAATCAAGAAAAAGGTTTTAAGTGGCTTGAATGCACCTGGTGAGACGGGTGAATTTGCGTCTTCTATCATTTTAAACTTCTCAGCTCAAACTAGTGCAAATCAAACGCAAGATTTGATCGAAGCAAAGTTAGAGAAACGACGTAAAGGCGTTTTGGGACCTCCTGTCGGACAGAGCTGCGTGATCTTCGTTGATGACCTCAATATGCCTGCGAAAGAGACGTACGGAGCACAGCCACCGATTGAACTATTGCGTCAATGGATGGGTCATGGTGGATGGTACAATCGTAAGGATAATTCGTTTACGCAGCTCGTAGATCTTCAATTTCTTGCTGCTATGGGACCACCTGGTGGAGGTCGTACGCGAATAACTCAACGATATGTACGATACTTTAACCTCATCAACTTTGTTCCGTTCGACGACGACTCGCTTCGTACAATTTTTACAAAAATCACTGACTGGTTCTTACGAACGTTTGCACACTCATTAAAACAGCTTGGAAAGGCCGTTGTGAATGCCACTATTGACATTTACAATTCTATTTCTCAAGTCTTGTTACCGACGCCAGCCAAATCGCATTATACTTTTAATTTACGAGATCTATCCAAAGTGTTTCAAGGAATTGCTCAAGCTTCAAGTGATACAATTCAAGATCATAATGCCTTTGTTCGATTATGGATGCATGAATGTCTTCGTGTTTTTTCCGACCGTTTAATTGATGAGAAAGATCGACTTTGGTTTGCAGAAAACGTTGAGAAAACGGCTCACTCGTATTTTGAATTGCAAGATACAGCTACGACTGTACGCAGTCTGAATGCACCATTAATTTACGGGAACTTTGGTACAGTGGGAAAGAATGGTGTGAAAAAGTATACCGAGCTACAAAATCAAGGCCAGTTACAGAATGTGATGCAGAATTATTTAGATGATTACAATCAAATGAGTGCAGCTCCAATGCGACTTGTATTGTTTCAAAATGCTATCGAGCATATTGCACGTATCTCACGTATTATCCATCAGCCTTTAGGTAATGCACTACTTGTTGGTGTCGGTGGAAGTGGTCGCAAGAGTCTCACGACACTAGCTGTGTTTATGGCGGATTTTAAATTGTTTCAGATTGAAATTTCGAAATCCTATTCTAAAACGGAATGGCGGAATGATCTTAAGAAAGTGTGTCAATTGAGTGGATTGTATAATCAATCAACTGTCTTTTTGTTTTCTGACACGCAGATTGTGGAAGAAACTTATTTGGAAGATATCAATGGACTGTTAAACACTGGAGAAGTCGCTAATTTATGGACGAATGATGAACTTGCTCAAATGAATGAAGCACTCGAATCTGCAGCTACTGCAGCTGGTGTGAATGGTGGAAATAGTACCGAGCTGTATAATTTTTTTCTTAGTCGTTGTCGTACAAATTTGCACATTGTGTTAGCTTTATCTCCAATCGGTGAAGCTTTTCGTCGTCGCTTACGAATGTTTCCATCGTTAGTGAATTGTTGTACGATTGATTGGTTTACAGAGTGGCCAGAAGAAGCGCTACGATCTGTTGCGAATTCTTTTCTTATTGATCTCGAACTTTCAAGTCAGATTAAACATGGCATTGTTAATGTTTGTGTTGCAATGCAAGAGAGTATAAGTGATTTAAGTCGTGACTTTTTGCAGTCTTTGCGTCGATATTACTACGTTACTCCGACGTCATATCTCGAGTTACTCAATACGTTTAAGAAATTATTAAATACCAAACGCGTTGACATTATGACGATGAAACAGCGGTATGATAACGGATTAACAAAGCTCATGGAAACTGCTGAACAAGTGGAGAAGATGCAGATTGAATTGGAAGCTTTACAGCCATTACTGAAAGTTGCGACTATTGAAACGGATGCGTTGTTAGTGACAATTTCACGAGAACAAAAGGAAGCGAATGCAACCAAAGATGTTGTCAAGGCTGAAGAAACACTTTGTAATGATCAAGCAGCCGAAGCGAATGGGATTAAAGAAAGCTGTGAAGCGGAACTGGCAGAAGCCATTCCAGCATTGGAAAATGCCGTGAAAGCTTTGCAAACGTTAACGAAAGGCGATATTACAGAAATCAAAGCAATGAAAAAGCCGCCGGATGGTGTGAAACTTGTGATGGAAGCCGTTTGTATTATGATGCGAGTGCCACCAGTTAAGATCAAAGATCCAGCGGGAGGTACGAAGAAAGTCGACGATTACTGGGCGCCAGCTCAAAAAACGTTGCTTGGAGACACGAGATTTTTACAAAATTTACTAGAATATGATAAGGATAATATTCCCGTTGAAGCAATGGAAAAAGTGCGACCTTATGCTTTGAATCCCGATTTCCAAGCGGAGAAAATTCGGAAAGCATCGGTCGCTGCTTCTGGACTTTGTAGTTGGGTACATGCGATGGTTGTGTACGACCGTGTGGCTAAAATTGTGGCACCGAAACGTGAAGCATTAAAAGCGGCGACATTGGCGCTTGAGAAAGCTCAGAGTGAATTAAAGATCAAACAGGATGCACTTGAATTAGTACTGGACAAAGTTGCACGACTGGAAGAAAATTTAGCTGCTGCATACAAGAAAAAGAGCGATTTGGAGGCACAAGTAGACGATTGTTCGACGAAGTTAACAAGAGCAACGCAGCTTATTGGTGGATTAGGAGGCGAGAAGGCGCGATGGTTTGATATGTCGGCACGACTACAGATTGTATACGATAACGTGGTGGGAGATATCATGCTAGCGTCAGGTGTCATTGCGTACCTTGGAGCATTTACTAGCGTGTATCGTGATCGTTCAGTACGACAATGGTGTACCGAACTTACAAAACAATCGCTAGCATGCTCCAAAACGTTTACATTAACAGAGACACTTGGAGATGCGGTACAAATTCGGGAATGGACGATTGCAAAGCTTCCTAATGATTCGTTTTCGATTGAGAATGCTATTATGTTGCAACGTAGTAATCGATGGCCATTGATGATTGATCCACAAGGACAAGCGAATCGATGGGTGAAAAACATGGAGGAAAGCAATAGTTTAAAAGTAATCAAACAGTCTCAAGCAGGTTTTGTACGGACACTTGAAAATTCTGTTATGATTGGAGCTGCGCTCTTGATTGAAAATGTTCCGGAAGAGATTGATCCAATGCTTGAACCAATTTTACTAAAACAAATTGTCAAGACTGGTAGTGTAGCAACTATCCGTTTAGGAGACAATACGGTTGAATACGATGAAAGTTTTCGATTGTATCTGACGACTAAATTACGAAATCCACATTATCCTCCCGAGACATGTGTCAAAGTGAATTTGCTTAATTTTATGGCGACTGAAGAAGGACTACAGGATCAAATGCTTGGGATTGTCGTTGCAAAGGAAGAACCGGTTTTGGAACAACAGCGAGAACAATTAGTGTTGGAGGATGCAGCGAATAAAAAGACGTTGAAAGAGATCGAAGATCAGATTCTGTACTTACTCCAAACGGCTAAAGGGAACATTCTCGACGATGAACGATTGATTGAAACATTAAATGCTTCCAAACTAACTGCAAACAAGATTCAAGATAAAGTTCGCGAAGCAGCTAAAACTCAACATTTGATTGCCGAGAAACGACAAGGATACTTACCAGTGGCATTTCGAGCATCTCAACTCTTTTTTTCAATTGCAGATCTTATTGTCATTGATCCCATGTACCAATACGCCCTCGAGTGGTTTATTAATCTCTTTATCTTTTCAATCAGTCGAGCTGAGAGGTCAGGAATCTTAACAACGCGTCTCAATCATCTCAATGACGCATTTACATTCATTTTATATCAAAATGTCTGTCGTTCATTGTTTGAAAAAGATAAATTGCTCTTTGCTTTTTTAGTCACAATTAAAATCTTGGTAGGAAATGGAACGATTGACACAATGGAGTTACGCTACTTTTTCACTGGAAATACCCAAATGGAAGTAGCAAAACGTAATCCTCTGCATTCTAGTTCATGGCTTCATGAGAAATTATGGGCAAATATTATTGGATTAGATGCTTTACCATCCTTTTCAGGCTTTAGTGACACTTTCGTGACGGAATTAAGTGTTTGGGAAAGTGTTTACAACTCTAGTGATCCTGCAGAAACGTTAGCAACTCTTTCAAGTGTTGCATCGTTTGACGCGTTCCAGCGTCTTCTTGTGCTTCGGTGTTTACGCCCCGATAAAGTCATTCCAGCAATAATGTCGTTTGTTGCTTTCGAAATGGGACAGCGATTTATTGAACCTCAACCATTTGATCTGAAAGCTGGTTATGACGATTCAACATGTTCAACACCGTTGATTTTTGTACTAACGCCCGGTGCTGATCCAATGTCTGAATTGTTAAAATTAGCAGCGGAGTTAAATTTTCAGAAGAAGTTTGTCGCCATTTCACTTGGTCAAGGTCAAGGACCTTTGGCTGAAAATGCTATTGCTGAAGCGATTGATAATGGCACATGGGTCTGTTTACAGAATTGTCACTTGTCACTGAGTTGGCTCCCAACGTTGGAGAAAATTTGTGAAGAAATCACTCCAGATCGTGTTCATGCAAGTTTCCGATTGTGGCTTACAAGTGAACCTACACCTGCTTTTCCATCGTATATTCTTCAACATGGCGTGAAAATGACGAATGAACCTCCAAAGGGAATGCGTGCGAATCTGAAAGGTTCATACTTGACAATTGATGATCAATGGATTGCAACTTGTTCTCGACCTCTTGAGTTAAAAAAACTCTTGTTTGGACTTTGTTTCTTTCACGCTGTCGTACGCGAACGAACCAAATTTGGACCTTTGGGATGGAACATTCGCTACGTTTTTTCGTCCTCAGATCTCGCCATTTCAAAAGATCAACTTAAACTTTCGTTGAATGAACTTCAGCCAGGTGATCCAATTCCGTACGCTGCTTTAGCCTATTTAGCTGGAGAATGTAATTATGGTGGTCGAGTCACGGACGATAAAGATCGACGATGTCTCAATACAATCCTTTCGGATTTCTACACGCCGGAAATTTTGTCAGATACTTACACATTTTCACCTTCGGGTATCTACTACGCACCACCAGCAACCAACTCATTGTCGGTATTTCTAAGCTACATCGACCAATTGCCATTAAATGAAGGACCGGAAGTCTTTGGATTGCATGATAATGCCAATATTTCGACTGCAATTTCAGAAACGACTTTACTTTTGGAATCCGCTTTGTCACTTCAACCACGAGGAGCATCGGGAGCTCATGCTGCTCAATCGTGGGACGAAATTATTGCTGAAACTGCTCGTGATATTGCATCAAAACTCCCTCCTCTTTTCGATTTGGAAAAAGCAGAGCTAGCGTTTCCAGTGTCTTATTCCGAATCTATGAATACTGTTTTAACCCAGGAGTTAGGACGATTTAATCGATTGTTGGCTTTATTGCATACGACATTAGCAGAGTTACAAAAAGCTATTAAAGGACTTGTTGTCATGTCTGCTGAGCTTGAAGCAATGGGTAATAGTATAGTTAATGGCCACGTACCAGCTCGATGGTCGGCAGTTGCGTATCCATCTCTTAAACCTTTAGGAAGCTGGGTCACGGATTTCTTGGCACGTTTAAGCTTTTTACAAAATTGGGTGACACTTGGCAAAGCTCCACGAGTCTTTTGGTTGTCGGGATTCTTTTTTACACAAGCGTTTATCACAGGCACACAACAAAACTACGCACGAAAACATAAATTACCAATTGATCAGATAGGTTACGATACAATTGTTCTTTCTCAATCATCGTCGGACCTGACACAAGCTGCAGAGGACGGGGCATACGTTGATGGATTATTTCTTGAAGGTGCGCGATGGGATGGCGAATACCACGCTCTTGTCGAGTCAAGACCTCGAGAATTGTATGTTAGCTTTCCAATATTGCACTTGTTACCAAAAGCTCGTGATCAGATTGAACCAATTCAAGACACGGATCCGAAAGGGACAGCGCACGTGTATCTTTGTCCAGTGTACAAAACTTCAAAGCGTCAAGGCACATTGTCAACAACTGGTCACTCAACGAATTTTGTCATGTCAGTGAGATTGCCAATGAGTGTTGAGCATCGACAGAAACATTGGATTAGACGTGGTGTTGCCTTACTTACTCAACTCGGCACTTGAATGGGAACGTTCCGGAGATTAAGGTTATATCCTTAATTTTTTTATGAAGCTCGTGACGGGAAAAGTGATTTGATGCTGCTCACCATAAAACTGCTTAGCGATCCACCGAAAGAAGCATCATGGCTAGCAACTTGAAAGTTTCTCATTTTGAGATTTTATCGATTGTGTGATGTAGGCTATTTATTGGCTGAGCAAATGCTTCGATAGGGATGAAAGTACTAGAACATCTTGATCTGTGAATACTGATTGGGACTTGAGCTGTTCAGTTTTCGTTCATTCTACTACTAGAATGGACAAGCCGAATCCTGATCTGGTTCAACTGAAAAGATTGACTACATAAGAATGCCATCTATGAACTAAACAAAGCCACATTTGAAAAGGGTATCTCTGATATGATATGATTACATCAGTTCGATATAGAAACTGGACGAATGTTTCGTGATGAGATTTCCTTTTGTGATACCAAGAAGCAGAGATTTGACATGTTTCATGGATTTTGATAATCCTATAATTACAGCTCTAAAGCTCCGTGACGGTCTCAGAGCTATCCACCTCAAGCGTTGTAAAGCTTACTAAAAGATAAAAAACACAGTAGGCGGTCAGAAAAATACTAGATAGATTGTTTGTTTACAGCTTGAAAAACTTCCATATGAGCCTTACTAGTTCCATACATTGTACACTTGATACAACAAGGATCCATCCAATAAGCTAAAAACAGAGAGGGCGCAACAACGTGCAACGGCGCACTTCAATGAAGCGGTATCTAAGTTCATTGCCTCTTTCCTTCCAACGGCATTTTGCATCTCAACACAAGTTGAATCTTACTCGTACGCTGTACCTACCATGATGTCAATTGGAGCTGCCAACATCGTGAGATGCGCTAATTCATAATCGGACGACACAAAAACGCGCCCGCTACAATATGCATGAAATGATAGTCTCCAACACTATGAAGCTGCACATGACGACGAGCCACGGGTTGTGGTTCCCACAACGATGATTTGAAATGCAATATAGTGTACGAGATGTAAGATACGCCGATGGCCGGTCACTTTGGCTGTGGGAAGACCACCGGTCCTAAACATATTCCGATGATTTTATAGGAAAGCTCAAGGTAGAGTGGTGGTCACTGGAAAAGGATACAGTCAATGCTTTTCGAATATTACTCTATCGCCATGAATGCAGGCGTCTGTCACGGCTAAAGACGCTATTTTCCGCTGACTGATGAGCGATAGCAATTCCACCGGATGAAGGTGAATTGCGTGTGTCACGTGACAGCAACAAACACGAAAGTGGCACCCAATGGAACGCTGGGGAACAATGCGGCTTCGTCACCCTGAGTTTGTCATTGTTCTGTCTTTGACTCCTCAACACACTTGCCCAAAAGGCATTATAAACTCCCACAAATTCTCGGAATCGGGGTATCCCCGCCACTTCACAAGATAATGGGTTTGATCCTGGTGACGACGTCGGCCCGCAAGACATTTCGCGTGATTGTGGAACCACTATTCTCGTCAAGAAGTGTCGGTGGCGGACGATAACGACTGTGCTGATCCGTGTCGCCATTGTAACCAAATACGTGACTGTCTATGACTCTTCAAACATCAAAGCACATTTTTTGGCTCCTTGCTTGATCAGAGATATACGAATTTTCTTCGTTTAAGTGCTGTTGTGTCTTGTATTGTTTGGATGCCTAAGCGATCATGCCAAAGCTCCCAGTGAGAGTCAGCCCTGCTATACTCAAATTATCATTTTTTCTGACTGCTCACTGTATAGCATGTACGCTCTCTCAGCTCTTGTAATTCGATGCAATATTTTGATCTTAACTTCAGGCAACACGTGACGAGCGCAAATTTCGCATTGCTCAAGGACATTATACAGAAACTATTACCAAGTCTTGGAAACCCCGGTATGCATATTTTTTCCCACCCAAATCGGTCATTCTACCGTGTCATCTTCTCTGTCATCTACAATCATTATTTTGATGCTTGATAAAAGCTCTCGGGACTCACCAGTGCGGGGTCATGTCGGGTGTAGCGCCACTGTCGATAAGACATCCTGTTGATCATCCTTCGCCCATTGCAAATACGGCCTCATCGCTGCTGTTCCAATATCTAGCTGAGCGAATTCACTCCATGTGACCAAGCTAAATGCAATTTATACACATGCCTTATAATCTGCCACTGTCGCCACCTTCCCACTCGTGGTTTCGTTCACCTTTGGATTCTTTCAGCATTCCTATTTACGCAAAGTATTTCTCCGTACGTTATCTGTGAGCTTGTCTGATATTTGAGCAGCTTTTTTCGCTGCTATCAGCGTAATGTCTTTACATTTCATAAAATATATGTGGTAAATCATACTTCGACGGCGGACTGCTGAGAAGTACAGCCAGCTGACACAACTCATGAACCGGCTTTTTGCCTGTCGGGATTCTTACAATCAGCTCTGTAAAAGAGTCCAGTTGCTACGTCACAAAAGTACCACTCTCCGCCTTGAGGTAGCGAAAAAAACTGAATGGCAAAGCGAGTGTGAAACTACTGTAGTATCTCCATTACCTACGTTGCGCTTTTGACCGAGCGTATGTTGGTCTGATACTGAATCTCAACGCCTTGCACAATAACAAGCATTGCATATGCGTGGTTGACAAAGCTCGTGATATCGCTTTTGTCCTTGATGGTCATGGCGTATTCCAGTGGACCCTATCTCTTCGAATCTATTCCCATAATGATCTTCCAGCGGTATATTGACTTCTTCGCCATAATGGGCACAACTATCGCTGTAAAGAAAGCCTTAAATGCGGCCTTTAAGATGTCAACTAGTTGTAAAACACCGAAGTGAATTTTTATTTAGGACCTGAGTTTGGAACCATGTGCTTATTTAAAACCTACCAAATGTAATCTGAGGCCAATGATCAACAAACTTCAATTTTATATATCCATAATAATGACATTGGTTGTGAGCTCTCTTGTAATCAGTGTGACGTCATCAGTGTTCCAGAACATATACTGAGATCGGTATCTTAACTATTTTCTTCAGCGGCACACCGACACTAAGTCGTGGTTGATGTGATTAGAACCTATATTACGCCATCCATTTGTCCGTATCGTAGGCTTCTCTTTGGTAATGCGAACAGCCCTCACTTCGCTGCAAAATAACGAACGGACGAGTTTTCAGTGCCCCATCAAAAAATTTCTTTACATGAATCAATATCAAATGTAAAAAGTAAGAGAGAAAATAATGTTAATAGACTAAAATATTTGTAACTTTTTGTAAACATTAATTGAAGGCAAGCATAAATTTTTGTGAGAATCCACATTCAATAAACAATTGATAAGCTTAAAAACCTTAAGTTGCGAGAGAGCAATGATCCCCAAACGAATTTATATCATATAGTCAGACCACACGAAGACGACGACGCAAGACTATCGCCTTAGATTTGTATACAGTATCGTACCATTTACTCCCGCTGGCTGTCAAAATTTTGGCCTTAGTTTTGGAGGTCGTTTAGCGTAGAGCAGACGCTGAAACGACACCATAGTGGTGAATAGGTGAAGAATTGCAACGACTCACAGTACCTAATCACAGTTAACATTCACATTCACACTAAATCTACAATTCGCAATTTTGTTTCATTAGAATTTTGCTGCCGAGAAAACTCTCGTTTCAGGTATACACAACAAAGTGAAAAATTAAGGATGCAAGGACATATCGGGCAGCTGAATTGAACTATGAGTCGTTTAATCTCCTTGGCGTGCTCTAATATGTAACTCATAACACAGTTATCACGGAACAAACTTTCGTAGTGTCCAGCGGCACAAGATGCTCACCACAGATCTTTAGCGTCGTTTCGACATGATAAAGCAATCTAATAAGCTTGGAATACATGCAAATACTCCAGCGCTACGTTTATTTGACTCTCACTCGAGTTAACGAAGCATCTAATGAATCGTTGCCTCACAAATTTATACCTGACTTTCAGATGGTAATGTCAATATCCATAAGTTAAGCCAACATCGTTTCTGACTTACCGCTTCACCACATTTATGACTAATTCATCGTTCATTTCGACAATAGGGTCTCTGAGGCTCACCTCACCTCAACCAAAGTGACGTCACCTTAACTCCACAATCTAACACAATATTTGCAGTTTCAAATTTGTAACGGATCAAACAAATCTGGCAAAGAACTTTGAAGTAATTGTGGGCAATCGTGTGACCACCGAGTAAGGAACGGCATTTCGGTATAATGCCGCTGTTCGTTCTCATGGGATATGACTTGGAAACTTGAGCAATGTATGTCGCTGTTGGCAAAAGAAGTGAAAGTCAGTACTACCAAGTTGCAGTTCGTTTGGGTTTGTAGCATATGAGACGAATTTTGGAATCTGCTTACACATCGTATAAAACCTAGTACACGATTAATATGAATGAAGATATAAAAATTAAGCTGTCACTGGATTGGATAAAATGAATGAGTTAATGTACATTGTTTCACAGTCGCGCCATATTGAATACAATAAACTCTGCAGCGCTTCGACCCGTGATTGCTGTGACACAGAAATAAAACGAGCAATCTAAGAAAACGGATTGCTTTATGCGCTCACAACACAGATTGACACAAATTTCGAAGCGGGTGTAATAGCTTAACCTTACGGCACAGCTAAACGCTAGAGAAAAAAGGCTACCATGATGATGAAAAATGAGTTTATAGCCGCGAAAAAAGCCTGATAGCAAGCACTTGGCTTAAGCTTCGTTTAAGATCTTTGTCTTGACGATGCGGTTAGCGTCGCGCTGCCTTGTCATGATGCTTGATTTGGCCTACAACAATAAGTTGTGACAAGTGAAACAATCGTATTTTTTCCGAGCGTGTTCATTCCAATTACTTGTGAACCACAGTAAAGGCGATTTGCGGGGAAGGGAACTCATTTTGCCTCGCTTCAAACAGCTTCCGCGCTGGTAACAATAGAAAACTTATGGCTAGCTCAACGTAGCGTTGCTTGAGGTAAATTTCGCGCTCAAGACCCAGAGCATTGACCTGTCTACATATTCGCCGCGCGTCGCGCACGAGGAAGCATTCGCTCTTAAGGTCTGTGTTGAAAACGCACAGAGTATGCAACTCGGCGAGAACCTGTCTAATCACTAGTTAATCTTTATTTAAGAGTGGCATACATTTTCCAGCTGGTACCAAAAGTATCTATATGCATTCTGTCATGATAAAAGCATGTGTACAGTCTAGCATGAGACTTACAGTCGACTTGTTCCACGGGCCTCTTCTCAATTAAATTCCATCGTGATCATTCGTACTGAGTACTAGACAAGATACTTCATCATGTTCCTCCAGCTTGTAGCTTATATAGTTTGCTTTTTTAAGTCCGAGAGACAACAGTGCAATACGCTCATACATCATAATAGAATTCACATCCCGTCACGCCGTCCGCGACCTAAATGAGATCCTGACTAAGGTCACCACCACGACGTCTTCTTACAAGACATCACGCTTCGAGTACGAATGCACAAGAAATATGCTTCCCTGACTACACTTACAATTACCAGCTCTTAGAAGTTTATTCCTTCGGATATCATCTTAGTTAGTCTGCGAAGCGTATGGATTTACGAGCCTTTCAAAGCCCGCGGCGACACCATTCAATGCCTTTATGGCGGGTCAGCCGAGGTTTTCTCCATAGGAAATGACAAAGTGACGCTCTTAATCCACACCTCAACATCCGAGTACTCTACAGTCACGCTAGTCCCCATTGAATCGCGATATTAGTGTAAGGTGCACGTATATCAAAAGACACGAAGTTATTCATTACTGAGGATTCTCAAGTAACAAGTACTTCTTCTGTGATAATCAAAGTGTAATATAGCTGAAGTGAATATAGTTTAATATGATACCACCTCTTGTGTTGTACAATGTTTATCGCAGCAAAAGTTGTGTAATGCATAGCGTGAAGCTAGCAGCTTCAGCGTCCCATGAGCATCTCCTTCGCAGAGTCACCATAACACCCTCCATCATCATGCAGATGAGTTTTCCTTAAAGTCCATGAGACAATAGTGTAATGTGTATGTGCACCATAATTAATTACGTTACAGCAAGTCCACCCTCTTCTCTTCACCGTCTGGCCACTTGGCTGGCTCGTTGTTGTGCGATGAGCCTAGTCTAGACTGGGCAGCTTGTCAACAGCACTCCACCCATCTAAAAGATTACAAAATTACTTATAAACTCTCTAAGTTCGCTCTCACACACCAATAGAATCATCAGTGGAATCACTTGACCTTCTCTCTTTGTTAAAATACGCTATCATCATACCTTGCCGGCTTTAAGTACTGCTGTGGTTTCGTGTACAATAGTAGCAAGGTATGGTCATTCGACTCAGCATCAAAAACGCAAACACTCATCTCTACAATGAAAAAGAGCCACACAACGCATTGGTCATGATTCTCAAGTAGTGGAGCAGCATATTTTGCTAGGCTATTGTAAGCTCAAGAAATGACAATATGGTCTATAAATGTGGACCACTTGACGATCGAAGCATTTTACCAATTAATTGTGGACGTAGTGACCATAAGTGATAAAAACAAGTCTAGCAATTGAGTGAATCCTTTTCGTAAGAGTCGAATTATCTTCTATCCCTGAAAATCTAAGTTCACATATATAAGGAAACACACTAACGAATGTATCGAACTTTAGACTGCAAAGTGTTTCTGCACTTCGCCATTGCCTGTTTCTGACTGCAATATAAAAAAGTTCTAAACTCAATTGAAATATCTGATGATTCTCAAATATTTCGCTCAATCGAAATGTGGAAGAAAAAAATCATTGAAAGGTATAACTTGTCGCTATATGGCTACGACTATTGTTTCTCGAATTTGTCTTGAATATGGTTCACATGTCAATCGTACAACTCAATAAATTCTAAGTAAAATTTGCTTATAGAGCACAGCATTTCAAATCCATTGACCCGCCTGTCTTTCAATGCGAAAGATTTCTACATGACACCTGCGTTCCTGCAGCTCATGAAGCAGATCAAAGAGACAATAAACAACTGCTAAAAGAGTGAATAGGGCTCGTTCCAATAAATTCGGGCATCACTCATCACTAGACAACTCCGCATATATATGGAATGAGCGTCTCGACATTCGAAAAAGCCCATCAACCATATTTTTTACAAAGATAGGATTCTTTCCCATCACACTTGTATTTCCAATGACTTTAAGTCCTCGCTATTTTGTTTGGTCCTTTTCGAAAAGCACTGACGTGGAACCAGCTGCTTGGAAGGTTTTAGAAAATAATTTCAGAAGACTGATTTGAAGCAAGAACCCATCACAGTATACAGCTTAGTATCGTATTTTTTACAAATATTACTCTTGAAAGGATTTCTTGATCTAGAATTTATTGTTCCACAATCCAAAGCGGTAGTCTCCGACGACTTGAACCATCAAGCATTACTGCTTCGTGTCTTAGTATCCAATTATGCCTCATACTAAACGTGTCATATCCTTACTATGGACTATTCTTGTTGTCATTCTATCACATAATTCTTATGAGTAAACTACCTCGAAAGACTTTTAACAATAACGAGCGAAACCTTAGACAATAAGTGGACGTCGATGGTATCTCAATTTTTATTCCTACCCATAAATAAGGGTTGAGTGTACCCCTATTCCCTCCTCGAGATACACAGAGACGTACTCAATGTTTTCTATCGAGACAGCTTCGAAAAAAATACGCCCACGCAGCTGATCCCAGACAAGCCGCTACGTCGAATGTCGATCGAGGATTGTAGTGCGATATAGAGAATGTCGCAATCCTGTTATCATGAATCAAGTAAGATGAAGATGAAAAGCAAACTTTCATAACCTCAGTAACCTTCTTTATTTCTAAGCCATTTGCCAAAACAAATCTTGTCAAATATCATCCTCCACCACACATCTAGTCTCACAAGTTCACATACGTCCAACTGTCGTTTTCAACACATTTGGTTCTGTCCACATGGTATGTCGTAAGAAACTCATTCTCTCTCCATCTGCTAAGAAATCAACGCATAAGCACAAACATGATTACGATCTCAATATCTTCGGCATCATCTCGTCATTCTCTATCGACTAAGTGATCAAGTCTTCGTATGGGTGCGCACCCTTGACCACAAGTTCAGATTTTCACTTGCTATTCCGTCTTTCGAGATAATTCGTTCACTTGCTCCTCCTTCTGTAGTCAATTGCATGAGAATTTAAGTCTCTCATCTCAAAGTCTGACGGCAGAAACATAAGCACGCCTATCTTGATGGTCCAGTGCCCACGCAAGTCTCTTTTTCACGCGTTCTGGTTTTGAAAAGACCACAGGTATTCTAGTGGTCCGACGCAGCTGAAAAAAGCTGAAGTCTGTGTCATCGTAGCCACTCTTGAAACAAAGTCTGTTCTGCTATCACGTGAGAAAGATTTGTATTCAAGCTGCTGTACTTGAGGCCTAGTTGTTCAACACTTGAACACCTGGTTCGTCAACGCGGCGAAGTGAGGTAGACACGACACCTTAGGCGTTGAGCCGTCGCGCGGTGGCTTTCCAATGAGATTAGCACATGCACAAGTCAATGCATACGGTCTCTTTCTTCTCCTATTAGCGCGGGACTTGAGATTTCTCCCATGTAGAAGAGACAAGTCGAATGAGACCGTATCTGTGACTTTCACGTCTCTTTTCTTCCTCTTCTGGCCTCTCTGGTCCTAACGTTTTAAACTCAAGTTGAGCACGTACATGGAATGTAGAAAGCAGGGGCTCAAACGGTTCAATCTGTGTAAATGGTACGACTAGATTGTCAATGGCTTTGTTCAAGCGAAAAAAAGCCGTTTAAACCACTCACTGGCCTGCACTCATCAACTGCTCGGCGTGACATCATCCGTTCTGAACATGCGGTTTTACAAACATCAGGACGACAGTGGTCAGCTCCTTCTGCTTGTGGAGGTGGGTGAAAGATAGACTCGAGAGTGAGTTCGGAAAGAGATGAGCACGAAGCGCCGTGTCATTCAAGTCGCGAGCTAAAGCTCATTTGTCAATTTGTTCAGTTTCGAAAAACTCCGACTGAGAAGCAAAACCATGTCGTTGACTCATTTACCATCACTTCAGCACCATCAACTTCCTCTTTTACCTTCCTTACGAACATCGCATCATTCGCTTCAAAGACAGCAAACACCACGGATGACAATACCCGTCACTATCTCCGATCCAGTTGATCTGACCTTAACTGGTCCATTACGACGTGGAAAATGGACACGAGCAGAAGAAGATTATGCGGCAGCTACAATCTCGTACTTTTGTGATGGGGTTCTAGCCATTCAATATGGAACAACCTTACGTGGCTACTTAGCACAACAACTTCATTGTGATCCAATGCGAATTTCGAAAAAGTTACTACCTGGTTCAGTCTTTGCTGGAATTAAAATCAATCCAAAGATTGGACGACGAGCTTACTATCCACGTGCTCAAGATTCACTTGCTGCAGCACATTTTAAAGAAACTGCTGCACACCATCTTCGAACTCTTCGTCATGCTTTTTTACAAAGTATTGAAGATGAAGAACATGTGATTGAAAGTCAAGGGTTACGAGATCAGACGATCAAGATGCATCAAAGTCCCAAACCTTTGACTTCTAGTGATCGGAAACGTAGTTACGATGACATTAATAGTGTCGTACGTACACAACAACAACCACAAACATACGAAGACGCTCGATCGACTTTTTACGGCTTTCAAAACCAGGTCCAATCAGCACTTTTCACTCCACGATTGACTGGAGTAACAAACGAGACTTTAACGTCAGCGATCTCACCAGTCATGTGCAAACTTCCAAAGCTTACAATATCCGACAATGTCTCGTATCGTGCATCTTATTATACTCAACAACGAAGTGTCTCTCCTGTGACAGTAGCAACATCGACTGCAGTACTTCCACCGCTGCATATTTCACTCGTACGAGCTTCTATGTGTTAGAACGACAGAGGTGTTTGTGTATTGTTTAGTATCATAATGTTGAGTATGAGAAGGATATGTTAACGACACGAAGAAGTGGAGGGTTGTAAGAAATTCACGCAATATGAATAAACACGCGTTTCAACACACCTTTTGTCTTGTTTAGAAACGTAGAAGAATATCTAGTGAACATATCCACGCAATAAGACGCTAGTAACAACAGATGCAACGATCGTTTACAACGTACAATCGAATCTTAATCTTCTATGTTTAAAAATCGACTATACAACGCTCAACGGATCTACTGTCATGAAGGAGTTAGCATCCGTTTGTGATGATCGGACGTTATTAATCGTCCGTAGAAAAAGATGGAATCAAGATGGTAGTTGATCCACACGTGTCTTCAGCATGAATATGTGGTGGACATACACAGCGATGCGTTGGAATATTCTGTGCATTCTTTTGCCAGCATGTAAAAACTTGTGAGAACATGATTGAATGAGTGTGTGAATGTTGACATTTCAAAGCAGCGTCACCAAATGCTTGACGTAACTCATTCACATTCACTTCTTTTCCAACATGTTGTTGTACAAATTCAGGAGTTGGTGCAAGCGTGTCATTCCTTTCGAGATTTATAGCTTGAGTAAAGTAATCAACTTGACTTAAACCTGAACATGTACCATGTCGAGTCCATTCATGTTTCCAAAACTCGGCATATTCGTCCGAAGTTTCCGAAACTTTAACATCAGGCCAAAATTCATGTAATGTCTTCATTCCAATTGTATGTTCAATCAATTTCGCATCAAATGCTTCACGAGAACAAAAACTTGGAGGTACATGATTCGATTCTTCAGGCCATAAACCATGAAGTGTTAAATGAGTTTCCCAATATGTTTCAGGGTTACGACAACCAGGATATTGAGCTTCTTTTCCAGAACAAAACGTTGGTTGCCAACTCTGTGCTAAGATATACAAATCAAATACTTGAGGGTTGAATGTAGTGATCGTTGCATCATAAACCGAGACGTTAGAAGACATGATGGGAGAGAGTCAGAAAGTGAGGATTTGAACGCACGATAAGAGGCTTGTACGTATTGATTTAATGTAGCCATTTTTAGCGTACAAAAACACTTACCCTATTCCCTGTCACGTACCAATTGTACGGTACAACGAGGAAACGAACACTTAAACGACAGGAACAGTATGGAGCGTAGGCAAGACATGACATTAGAACGTCTAGCAGAGACACTAGAACGTCAAGTTGGTGAAGATCGTTTACATGAAGGTGATACATGGTATCTTGTATCTTCTAGATGGTGGATACGTGTCTTTGGTACATATTCAAGCAACAATTTCGATCGGAATGATGTTCAACGACATGACAAAAGTTTCTTGGAGATACAAAATGCGTGTTTGTTAGATCTTGATCGAAGTGATAAGAAACATCAGATTACAGTCCTTCAACCGATGTTGGTATGTGTATTATAGTAACGTTTTTTCTATTTAATGTCTTTATTTGATCATTTTATTATATAGATGGAAGGTCAAGATTATCGTCTTGTTAGTCAACGAGTATGGAAACAACTTGTGGATTCTTTTGGATATGATTGGGAAATTCCACGACTTGTTATCACTCAAAGACTTTCTAATACTTTACTAGTCGAAGTACATCCTATTACGTTTGAGGTAAAGTATTTTATTTGATGTCTTAGTAAATGAGAATTTAATCCCTTTTTGTAGATATTTGGATGGCGTTCAGGATTAAGCGAACCTTGTGAACTATTTGACGATGAGAAGAAACCATTGATACTAACAGCAAGTCAATCGTGTTCTTTAAAAGAGTTACAATTAAAAATATGGCAAATTGCTTCTAAATCTCAACTTTCGACTATGTTTGCAGACATTCAGGAAGAAAGTGTGAGTACAGCTTTACAAGTATGTTATCGAGTGGATGAACAGTCACTTTGGAAGTCGTTCAAGGATGTACGTGTACAAACAGATCAAACATTTACGGGCTTTCAACTTGCTCAAAATCCAGAACTTATTTTGGAAAGTATACGAGTTGAACATTTAGAATTGAATCAACAAGAGTTGAAAAGTGGAAATGTGCGAGTACATCAATTATTAGTTGAAGGACGTTTTGAGTCGAAGGAGAATTCGCGTGATTGGCGACACAATCGTTTTTATAGTCAAATTCTAGCTGAAGCATGGCGTTTTACACTTGAAAGTGGTCAATTAATTGATGCAATGGATACTGATAACAAATGGTATGAATCTCGAATTGTAGACTTAAAAGCAAATCACGTGAAAGTACATTATCGTGGTTGGACGTCCAAATGGGATGAATGGATTGATCGTTTATCTTCACGATTAGCACCACTACATACCAAAGTTCAAAATTGGCGAGATTTTCAAATAGACGATAAAATTCTTGTTGGATCAGAAGTGAAAGAAAAACCATTTCCCGAATGGCGAATTGCTCGTGTGATAGATGTGGAGAAAGAATTAACTAATTCCTTGCGAATTCAACTCGAAGTTGATGGTATGAAAGTCTGGATGGATGCACAAGATGAAATGTTATGTCCAGTTGGGACACACAAAGCTGTGAACAGCTCAAAATTTATGACTTCAAATGTACAATCGCATTCTCTTGTGTCATCGTACAGTCGATACGGACGAGATGAAATCGGACGCGGTCGTCCAGCCGTTGCTGGTGTCGTTGGACTTGTGAATTTAGGCAATACGTGCTTTATGAACAGCATGTTACAGTGTTTAATCAATACTGCACCTTTACGTGAATATTTCTTACGAAAAGATCCAACGTCAGGTCATCCATTTTTTACTAAAGAGATAAATCGGGATAATCCACTTGGAATGAGTGGAATGATGGCAGTAGAATTTGCTAGTCTTTTACGTAAAATGTGGAGTAATGAGTTTCGAGTTGTGACGCCAACAAAACTCAAGTCAGTCATTGGACAGTATGCACCTCAATTTGCAGGATATCAACAACAAGATAGTCAAGAATTAATGAATTTCTTGCTTGATGGACTTCATGAAGATTTGAATCGTGTGAAATCAAAACCATATACTGAACCTGTGGAACGAAATGGACGCACAGATTCAGAAGTAGCACGAGAAGAGTGGCATCAATTTCTTCGACGGAATGATAGTGTAATTGTTGAGAACTTTATGGGTCAACTTCGAAGTCATGTGACGTGTTCGAATGCTAATTGTGGGAATGAATCGATTACATTTGATCCATATATGAATCTATCTGTACCAATTCCAAGTAACGAAACAGTGCGTGTTCAAGTGCAGCTCTTTTGGGCAAATGGTGACATTCCAACGCAATATGCATTATGTCTACCAAAAGAAGGATGTAGTATCTTGACAGCAAAAGAAAAATTAAGTGAACTCTCGAAAGTTCCAATGGAACGCATTTATTTCGTCGAAGTTTGGCGCCATCGCATTGTACGACCGTATGCAGATAAAATGTCAATAGAACGAGTACGTGATCACATTTTACATGCATATGAATTGGAAAAACCTGTGACAAAGTATTCGTTCTCGTCATCTACGATTCGTCCACATACTGAAGCACAACGATTAGAGACATTGGAATTACAAGATGAAACGAAAAAGGAGTTTGAACTTGTAGAATTACTCCATCAAGCGCCAGTGGCATCACCAGTTGATGGACGTACAATTGACGAAAGGTACGATACGTTTGAAGACAACAATTACAAACAACGACGCGTTGAGGTGAAATGGTTTAATTTACCACTTTTAGTCTCCATTCAACGGAAATCGACGAAGGCTCAAGTTCATGATAAAGTATGGCAAGTCGTTCATCGTCTTGTAGCTACAGAAGCAAGTGATCTGTCTGAGAATCAAGTAGGATGTAAGAAAGATCAGCAAGTACCGTATCGTCTTCATGTGACTGAAGCAAGTGATAGAATGACGTACATGAGTGATCTTTCGAGTGATTCGGAGCCATGGAATGTGTTTAGAAAACGTCCTTTTAGCTTAACGTTGGAGTGGAATCGTTATGGGTAAGTTTATTGATATTGTTACGGTTATATTGATGAAGTGTTATAAACGTAAGATGTTCATTAGATATCAGCGTGGGTACGATGAGACGTCAGCTAAGCGAATTGAGCCACACGAGTCAATGAAACATTTGACCATTTCAACAGAAACGGATCCTTTAACACTGTTTGATTGCTTAAGTAAATTCACTGAACGTGAACAACTTGGAGAAGCCGATACATGGTATTGTCCAAAATGCAAGACTCACGTGCGTGCATTCAAGAAGTTTGATCTGTATTCTCTACCGAAAGTATTGATCTTTCATCTCAAACGCTTTCGATATGCACAAAATTCATTTTACATGCATCGAGACAAGATTTCATCCCTTGTCGACTTTCCTACTGAAAGTTTGGATCTCTCGGCATTTGTAATCGGACCAGGAAAAGATTCAAAGCCATTGTATGATCTCTACGCCGTCTCGGAACACGTCGGTGGTCTAGGGGGTGGACATTATACGGCTGTGGCGAAAAATCCAGAGACCAAGCAATGGTTTGACTTTAATGACAGTCAAACTAGCGCGACGACACCAGATGCTGCTGTATCGTCGAAAGCGTATGTTTTGTTTTATATCCGTCGAGATTAAACGTCCACTCGTTTCATGATTCGGAACTTTCGATTGTCGTCGGACAAGGCAATCAACAAGACTTGGGACTTTTGACAGGACTATCAAATAAAAGGTTAGAGTAAGATTCGATCTGTTGCTCAAATTTTGATGATCACTAGTTCCAACGCTGGAACGTAATAGATTTCTTTCTTCGTACAGAAATAAACTAAAGCTTCTTAACTTAGACCAGGCGTTGAGTCGAGTTTGTATATAGTTCCACGCGACGCCATAAACGAGCAGGTTTCTTAGATGACAATGGAAAGTATTGCTGAGTGTGTGGAAGTTCGATTGAAGCGAAAAGTACGCAATGCCGAGACAAAGTTGTTTGAGTGGAGACCATGTACTTGTACACTTGTCGTTCGTGATGGAAGACATTTGCTGCTTTTGCAGACACGAGGTGAAAAGCAGGATGGGAACGATGAAGTGGAGATTGTCACGATTGACGTAGCCACGGAGCTAATTGAGATTGTAGCGGAAAAGAACAAAACACGATGCAATCTGGTACATTACGTGTCAATAGCAATTATGAAACGAGATGTAGTGAAACAACAACTTATGGCATCGTCTGCTACCCAATGTCAGTACTGGATCGCACAAGTGCGACGTCTACAACAAAAGTATCAACAGCATGAACCTGATACCATAGCGACGAGATTAGAAGATGTACATATTGCACCACTCTCTTCATTTCATTCGAATCTCTCAGAGCTTCCAAAGTCTAGAACGAGACGTTTGGAGCTAAAGAAAGACGTTTGCTCGTTGAGTCAGGATGATCGCTCCAGTTCCTCTTCTACCTCTTGTCATTCACCAGCAGTCACTAGTCGATGCTGTGATGAGACTCAGCCAACGGCTACTATCAGTGACTTGGACTACACTATCGATTCTTCCAGCTGTTCACCTGCTGACGATTATGAAGGTATTGATCCGCCAGTGTCACCGCTTTCATCTATTTCATCCAAGTCAACAACAATACCGCTGACTGCTTGGAAACGATCTGGTTACTCTCAACTTAACAGCCCATACTACTCCTCTTCTTCCGATAGCAATATATCTCACCGTTCTATACGTTGCAGAATCTTATCGCACAGTATTAAACTCGATGACATGAAGCCAGAAACTAGCCAAGATGACGAAGAATCAGCTAACACGAATGAGCTGAATGAGAGAAGCAAAACGTCTTCGAGCGAAGCAGAAGTCACTACATCTTCTCAAGAACGTTCTGTATATCGACGAATGCAGCAGCATGATAACGTTGTGAATCGAAGCTCTAGAGTACATGAAGAAGACGAGTCATCACAAGCCGAGCTACATATCCTTCAACGTGTGGAAGCAGCACTACGCAAGCTTGAGCTCGAAAATGCACAAGCTAAAACACGTGAACGAGAGCTACTGCAAGAGATTCAGACGCTACGAGATGCCGCACAAGTGGCAGCAGCAGAGCATCAACATACAATACATGAATATCGAACCACTCGACGTGAGCTTGATGCATGGAGACGTGCAGCACAAGCTGCCGAGGCTGCTGCAACACAATTGGAGCAACAATTGAGCATTGCATATGAAGAAAAGCAACTCGTTGCAAGTGAAAAGCTACGACTTAAACATCAAAACAACGAATTGCGTACACAAGTACATCGGCTTGATTCACTTGTTTACGGTCGTTTTTAATGCTAACGATCAAGAATGGAGGCAAGTGTGATCAAGCCAGTCATTAGAACAATTTCTGTCGTCATCTTTATCCTATGGTTTCGCATCCGCATGTGATGATGCAGTCAACGACGTTGGTTCTTTACTTTCTTGCAAGACATTTGTCGACGAATTGCTTTCGGAAGGCTGTGTTTCGCTACTCAAAGATGGTTTGATCCATTGAAAAATACGCTTCCACAACCATGTTGTCTCTTGTGGCTTTTCAACTTGATTGTGTTTGTCTTGCTCGTTCTTTTCAATGGCATCTTCCGCTGCAGCAACTGCAACCATCACTTTTGCCACTTCAGCAGGACTTGGCGTTCGATTCTCGTTCGTCATGTCTTCTGGATGTGTCCATACCCATGACAACCAAGTTGGGGTCAATGCGTACATAACTGTTCCCCAGATTGCATCACCACTTTGAGCTTGTACGGTCTGATCTTGTACAACGCGACTGACAAATTCTTTGGCATGATTTTCAACATCTTTACGACTTAAGACATCGTGCACAGAGTCGCCAAGTGTCTTACTGACGGTCTCCTTGACAATCTCTTGCATGAATATGTCTGTCATTAATTGCGTCAAAGCCGCGCGCATCTTTTCATCGTGCATAATCTGCTCCAGCAATTGACTTAATGCTTCTTTTGTCTGTGGATCGACAACTGCAAAATGTAAAAGATCGACCACTTGACGCATTGTCTTTGGATCTTTCAAAAGAGAACCAATCGTGTGTTTTGTCAAGTCTACCACATGAGTTCTTGTCATGGGATTATTAAGCGTCTGGATCACTAACATTCTCAGACCTTCACGTGTTGATTCCATCTCGACAAGCTACAAGAAAATAACGACATAAGAAATACATTTGATATCTTGATCTTTGGTCTTACCCGTTGTAGAAATTGAGAGGCTTGAGTTAGGACTTGATGATCATTTAAGACCGTCTGGACAATCTGGGAAGCGAGTTCTCGTGAATTATCTCGTAGTGTCTTGTCCTGTAGCGAACGCGATGCTACTTCCGCCGTGTGTTTGCTCATACCAAGCTTAAGTTCCGGTCCGAAAGCCACGAGTCCTACACTACTCAGTACAATTCCTCCCATCCACCACCAAACGCGTTGACTGCGCATTAAACGTCGTACCATTTCAGGCTCGCTCAAAGCGTCCGGAACTTTGGATCGAGATTCTGAATGGTTTCGACGGCATAACACGCGTATATTACATTTACTTACGACTCGATGATGTCGTGATGCTGTTAAGCTTATGATAAGCGGTAGCAAACGACCAGTAGAGGACATCATACACCAAGTTTAATATCGAGAATAGAGTATCAAATAAAAAGTCATGATTGAAGAAATAGGAGTCAAGTGACACAAAATGTATCTATGCACGTTCCGTTCTACATGTACCCCCTATCTGGCTACACACACAGCTCTCAATTGCATATGCACTACAGCTCTTTTTGAATCACTTCAGGTAAACGTACCACTCATGCTACACAGCGCAAACCCTCAAAGCTGCGTGTTTCCTAATGTCTGTCGGTCATCGAAAGTCAAGCAATGTCGATGCCTATGTTCTCACGCTTGCAAGAGTACCCGCTACTACGTCATAATAAAAAACTGTGCTGAGTGCCTTCATGCATCGCGTTGACTCCCATCATCGCTTGTGTATAGATTAAAAAGTCTGGCACTGATATTTCCAAATCACGGCAAAGCAATCACCACTACCCGTTGCAAAGTATGGAGACGCTGGAGATGATGCCACACTGATGACGGAATTTCGATAGCCTGTCAATGTCAACACAGAGCGAGACGACCGTGGGTCCCAAAAGACCACAGATCGATCCTTTGAGCCTGACATTAACCATCTAGAACCATATCAGCAACACTCCTTTAGCATCAAACAAATACATAAATTCTTTCATTTGACATAAGACGCACCTTCCATCCGGTGTATAAGCGACCGAAAGCACAAAGTCTTTGTGACCTTGAAACAACATACGTGGCCGTGTGGTTGTGCGACCTTGAGCACAGACGTCCCAGAGCATAATATTGCGATCAAGTGAGCCAGATATTACATTCTTGCCATCAGGGGAGAACGCTATCGAATACACCGAGTCACTATGGCCTTCTAGTCGGTCCAATAATTGTGCAGTTTCCGTATCCCAAATCCGAACGACCTTGTCTAGTGACGCAGCAGCAAGTAATCGGCCGTCTGGTGACAGCGCGACTGACGTGACACCATCGGATGGACCACCGCTTTCATTACCAAAAATCTTTTTACACTGACCATTGCGTGCATCCCACAGACGTACTTTGCGATCCCCGGAACCAGAAACAATCAAATCATTCACATAGTCCAGCGAGTAAATCTCAGACTCGTGGCCAGTCATGGCCAGACCTTCCTCATTTGAGCCAATGTCCCAGATACGAATCGTATTCTGTGGCATGCCGGCCACAAGCTTTGTGCAATCCGGCGAGAAACACACAGCACGAACGTATGCATCATCAGGTTCATTTGCTGCAGTATTAGCTTGAGACGTTGGAGTATGCCCCGATCCAGCGGGACGCGAGACTAAATATTTACGATCTCCTGTCTTGACGTCGAAAACCTGCGCTGTTTTGTGACACCCGGATGCCATCATGGTTCCATCGGATGAAAAGCGAACGCAACAGACAACACTTTGGTGATCCATAGACTGATGCATCTCAGCAGCCGGTCGCTCCGACTCCTGGTATGACATGCTCTGCTTGGACGAGTAGACACAACTCCAATTCAAACGACTGGCCTTCGTATTCGAGCTTTTTTGCGTCGTGTTGTTACCCGAAGCAGCCGACATCGTTGTTGTCGAATTAGACATGGAACGACTCGTCTCATTGTTTTCAATTTCATTCTTAATGCTAGAAGACGCACTTTGCGACTGGTTTGCACTAGCAGCACTCGGACTCGAGTTTGTACTAGCAGATCCTTGATCTCGGTTCATCTTGGAAACTTGAGGAAGAATGCCACTGGTCGCTGAAGTGCTTCCACCAGAAGAGCTAACAGTAGTAAGTGTACTCTTTCCATTTCCGTTCAAACTGGGAATATTAGTCTCCGAGCCATTAATCTTAGACTTTTTCAGTGCTGGAGGCGAATTTGCCGCTCGTTCTTTGCCATTCATATCACTATTGATACTCGGCATACGACGTGATGACGGCGTCATGTTTGTACTATTCGTATCCAGTGGGTTAAGTTGTGGAGGTTGATTGCTGTTGCCACCCTGTGGAGGAGGTGGCAGCTGAGGAGGCTGTTGGCCAAGTTGCTGCAAACTACGTGAAGCTGGTTGCACAGGTACAACGCGCACTGGAGAGCTGATATTTCCACGCTGTTGCGCACTAGCAGATCCAGCACGAGAAGAAGTTGCAGCCGCTACTAGGTTTGACATGAGCGACGATGATTCATCCTGCATCCCACCAGTAGCAGGTGAAGCGCGTGAACGCTTAGCTGGTAGCTTAGCAGCCATTGGCTGCTGTGGAGGCGCAACTTGCTGCTGCACTTGACCCGTTTCAAGCTGTCGACGCATACGCATCATGTCTTCTTCATATTGTTGTCGAATACGACGATGATTGGCTTCAAGTGCCTTTAACGATTGCTGAATCTGGTCCATTTCCACAACCTGTGACTGAATTTTGCGTTCCATTTCAAGCTGTTCCATCTTGGCCATATTAAGCTGTTGAATAGCAGCTTCATATTCAGCTTTGACCTGGTCCAACATCTCTCCAACGCGACTAGTAGCAGCTGTAGCTAGTTGTGATGGACCACCAGGATTTCCAGGGGATGGACCACGAAGCTGTTGCGGCTGTTGCTGCGGTGGCACGCCCGCATTCGGGTTACCGCCGCGGCCGCGGGCTGGGCCAGGGGCGGACGATGTATACATGACTAAAGTATCTATTCAAATACAATGTGGTGAGTGACCAGAAGAAGAAGAAGAAGAAGAAACAGATTATTTACGGAAATGCTACGATGGAGAATTAAGAGGCTGTGGGGATTTCCCGCGCGATTGAGGGAAGACGCTGTCACTATAAAAAATCTATCGAGACCAAATGTGAGTATTTCCTCGTGGCTTTCAGAGTGCGAAATGGGGGGAGGCGGGGGGGGCTGCGTGGATGGGGGGACTCGCGTTAGAGTGATGGTCGTTTTAATTCAAACCGTACACCCGGCTTTGTACAGTGTACCGGATGGCGCGAATGGCACTGTGCTGAGACCCGGTTCGGTAGCATGTCACACTTTAAGCAAGTTGAGAACCGGTATATCGATAGAGCAGCCGTTGTTAGAGAGAAATCCTGCTGTTATCTAAAGTTATTATTGATATTGGAGTTCTTACTGTAGAATAAAAGACTGTTTGTGCACCTGTATACCGGTTATGTACAGTATAAAAGAGTAAACGATACACTTAAGTGTATTGATTGGCTCATGACGAATGATTCTGCTCCCATCCCCAAAAAAGGTAGAAGCTCAGCTACACAATGAAAGTTGTCACTCTTTGATTTATCGCGAGCTAGACTGTGCCCTCAACACATTGTAGTAATTAAAGCGCAGGAATTGCTGTATCACTCGAACTAATGTGGCTACACTTCTGGCGTTTACGTTCCTTGAAGTCGGTGACTTTGCAACTGGTGGCGAAAGATGTATTTTTGCTACGTTTAGTGTTCTTAGACCAAGGGGTAACCTAGTGCTAAGATTACGCTACGTGTGCGTGAAACTGTACATCATTCTTACAAGGCTGGGCGACGCATAAAATTGTATTACTCAAACAATTGTCTAAATGTACCTAGCATTTTGTGGCATCAATACAATATGACTTCCTATTACTTACAGTGCCTCGTCCCTATCGCCTCTTCTTGAAACCGATATCGTCTTTTAGAACCTACCAAACAACCTTACAACAATAGGGCCAGTCGTCCGTCCTCAATATATACCAGCACTTTTCTAAGTAAAGTCTTTCATCCTTCCTTCGCCATGGTGCGGTCACTACCATTACGTAGTGGGTTTTTCAGAGCACTCAATGTTTCTGAAGATGATCAAGCAGAACTCTTGTCATGGGGACGATCACTCGTGCCTGATTTGGTACGTCAGCCTGACGTAGAATGGACTATGATTCATGAGCGCAAAGGTGTGCAGCTGTGTGAAGACCGACAGAAAGGTGGTTTGACGTACTCAATTCGTGCAGTATCAACTGTTCGCGCATCCTTAGATGATGTAATGGATATATTTTTAGCACAAAGTACAATTGACTTTCGATCCCTCATGCAATTGCAGCTTCGAGAATTCTTTGCAGACGCAGCCGTGCTTTTTCACAAAGAGCAAAACGAATATGAGGCTTTAAGTATCAAATGGATGGCAGCTCGTACTAAAAAGGGTGTGGCCAGTATTGGTGGACAAGCGGGAGTCGATTTGTGTTTTCTTGAGTACGCAGGTGTCCTCTCGTCTGCATTTGTAGACGGAAACAGTAGTTTCAGCAGGAAATTGTCTTCCTCTCAAACAGGCACATCTATTGGCGTATGTCTATACGAATCCATTGATCAAGTTGAATGTCCATCACTGTATGAGTCGCATAAACTTGAACGTGCGAGTGTGTCCAAATGTGGCTTTATCTTTCGTCCTCATCACGACGAGAATGTCGTTGAAGCCACATTTGTCTGCAGTATCCGACAGCCTCCTGGTGCACGCTCGAAACGTCGCTGGAATCGTGCGTTGCTAGCACATTGGGCAGAGTCGGTAGGTGGGATTGAAGAAGCCATTAGTCGACGACGAATTTCGAGAGAATTGACAAAACGTCGAGTCCCAACATGGGTCAATGACAAAGATCGAGCTTGTTGCCATTTATGCCTAAAGACGTTTACAAATACACGACGTAAACACCATTGTCGAGCATGTGGCGAAATTATTTGTCGCGCGTGTTCGGTGTACAAAAACGTAGACTTGCAAACCGTTGGACTAACAACACTACGTGTGTGTAAAGCCTGTATGGACGGATCATCCACCATCGCAGCTGATCGTGAGCAAGCGACCAATGTCACGGCTGCAACCGTGACTGCTACAACAGATGGAGTCACGGCGAACGGCATCACGCTGCCAAACGGTGTGGATAACGGTATCCTGCGTGATGCAGTGGAAGAGTATGCATTGGCACTTCCTGGCACACAGATATCTGCTGTACCGGATCTGGTCGGAATCGCCTGGCTGCAACAACTGGCAGCACGAGACGAAGAGAGCAAAAGTATGGTCAATGCTTTGATGGATCGACTACGATTTGATGTGCAACCTAGGGGCGTTGGTGGATCGACAGAAGAGCAGGTGGATATTTACGACACATTGTGTGATTTGGCAGCACAAACTCTTGCGTGCAAGTACGCAGTGGTGAGTCTAGTGGACGAGAATCGCCAATGGTTTAAAAGTGCAGTGAATGTCAAGGAGTCTGAAGTGCCACGTGACTTTAGTTTCTGTGAGTATCCCGTACGCGATCAGCGACCGCTTGTAGTAATGGACACATTGCGGGACCCACGCTTCAAATCGAATCCATTTGTAACAGGTCCGCTTGGTGTGCGATTTCTGGCTGGAGCACCATTGTTTACAGTAGATAACGAATGTGTTGGTGCCGTCTGTGTGTTGGATACGGCTCCTCGTGAGTCTTTGCAGGAGTCACAAATTGCTACAATGCAGAATTTGGCTCACTTGGCTATGGTTATGGTGCAAGAGCGACGAGAAGCTCAGAATAAAGTTGCACGTGCCATGGCTGCAACTTCTCAACTTGTGCCAGCTCTTCAAATGGGCGGTCAAATCACGAACACTACCACATCTTCTGATCTTGTACCATTGAGCAGCTACGTTGAAACGTCGATGGTTGTACAAGGTCGCGAAAGAACAAAAGAAGATCCTGTTTTAAAGGAACAGATGATTCAACTCTTGCACAAAGCGTCACAGGTGCGCGATCAAGTCAATCAGCAAACACACAAACAACAAGCAGGGCTTCAAAGCTCAGCTGAAATGACCGCATTTCAAGCATAATCATCACATAATATGCTTGACTTTCTTTTTCCGGTATACATTTATTAAGATTATCGCGCATCGAAATTATGTGTGCTGTCGAAGTTTGTATCGCATTTATGTATATGCTGAATCTGAAACACACTAAAGTGTGTCAGTTTGTGGTTTTTTAAAAGATTACTCTGTGGTAGAGAGATTCTAGTCGTAAAGATAGGGGCAACGAACGACACTAGATCGAAAACAACCACATAAGTATGGGAATAGATTTTGACTGGACAAAAGTCAAGACCAACAAGTGTAAAATAGTGCTATTATTGTTTTTGTAACGGGGTACGCACTTACGACTTGAGTTGTTGACGCAATCAAAATACATTTCCTAAATACAATTGGTGCACTAATGACGCCCACAGCGGGGTCAATAATGTCGTGCGTCCAGCCCTTTGCGGACGAGGGTTTAGAATATAGGGAAACTGAGATGGGCATGATGGTGGTCATGCTTCAGGGATCGATTTCACGCCGCGCCAAAACTAGGAGGCTGCACGCAGCATGGGGCATTTACTGTAGTACGTTTGTAAAAGAAGTATGCCAAATGAGGGATTCTAAGCGAAATAAGTAATAACCTTGCGCTTCTCTCCTCATGAAGCTTTGGCGAGTCTTAAATCACCCCTGCAAGGGAGCAGGAGTGCTTTCGACGTGGGCATAAAGCCACAATAACTTCGGTGTATAACATGGGATTGTCCGAAATTAACACAAAGATATTTTAAAAGCCTGAAGCAGAGCTCGAAGTATATAGCGGCAGTGAGCCGCGGTTTCAAAACAAACAGAAAAAGCGGTAGTATAATGCGGTGATGAGAGTGTATTCCTGCTGAAACAGGAATGAACAGAAATGTGTCACAGTCCCTGGATTGCACTTCTGGTATGACCTTCATTTTCGGGTATAAGCTGGTGTTTACTTTGCCAAATCGATTAAGTAAGACACTGTGTTGTAGTCTCCTAGGTCAAGAATCTCTTCAGGTCAGTGGCGAAAACGATTATTCACTCGGAGACGAGTTGACCGGGGTAGTTGTAGAGGTGACGAGTATCCCGATCACTATCTCCGGCAAAAACTCTTATTGAGCTTGACATTTCTCCCTAGGAATATGTTGGCAAAAAATTTAGACGGTGGAGTCACCAACATAGCCGATTGATACTGGAGAAGGATATGATCCTATAACTCGTCATTTTAGGAATTCGTGGTTCAGGACACTCGCTGATCACCGTTGGCGAGAAGTGAAACAGCTATACTCAACGACAGTAAAAATCATATTTATTCAATGTTGAAGGAGCATGACTATGTGGTGAGGATAGACCTACCGACATCGAGAGTCGCATCATATAATTGTCGTAGTTTCGAAACAAAATATTGCGCCGCACGTCATTAATTCTTACCAAGGGAGTAGTGTGAAGTTATGGACGCTTATATCCGTAAGAGACACAAGGTCAGTTTTGAAAGACAGACTTAATTTTTCGATTCGTCACCGACTTTCTGTGTCAGAAAGGCTATCGGCAAGTGGCGAATTGTCGTGTTTGTCATAAGCTAAATAAAGCCAAGAAAGAATTCCTGCGTATCAAGACTGTTGAACGACATTCTTGACTAGCTCATAATTATTATTCGCTGCTCATAAAAGACAGCGACTTCTTTCATATACATCAAGAAAAATGCTCTGTAATTGGCTCGCTACGCCACAAGGCTGACCAACGCACCAGCGACATTCAATGTCAAATGACGCAGTGGTGTAGGTCACATCTTGCCTATACACAAGCATACGTTGACGTTATTTTCGTTTATAGTGTGATTGCATGGGGAGACGGATGTTGCGGACCACATAAAATTTTGTGAAGAGTGCTCAAATTATGCTTTTTGTAAGCTGTTCGCCACATACACAACTTATTATTCGGCGCCAAAAAGACCCGAGTCCAGGTGGGTAAGCATGACTTGCGGGCAGCCCTGCCGAGGTCAAAGCCATCTTGAATTGACCAGTGCCGCTACCGCAAAGTACCTCAAGAAGTGGGTTGGCCTGGCCAACCGCATGCAAGTTTATGATGCAAATTACGGCGACATTGCCCGGCTCCTCACAAATTTCCTGAAAGGGTGAGGCAGAAGAGACTGTGCAAAGTTTACCTCATGTGTGCCCCGATATTAGTTCTTTGAATCGAAATCAACGGTTTCATGTCTTCAATGACGGTCTTCTCTTTTCCATGGGCTGTGCTTTGCTCGAAACAGACATCAATACACGCTTATGGCGAAAATGAAGTACATATTACTGCACAAGCAGCTCTTTGTCATGAAGTATAATTTAAGTTACAGTTGCTTGATTCTAAGCCTTTACACATCATGCATCGCTGCACTCAGCAACGTCCTCAATTTATATCTCTGAGACTATGGCAAGATAAGGCGGTCATTATTTTCCCTGAATAAACCGTTAAGAAAAGGAGTACTCCGATTTGGCTTGATGTGGTGGTTAATGTACTCTCCCGTTGCCCTGTCACATGTTACGATTGTGATATCGCCAATGGGCAAGGCAATACGTACTGCTTACGGTGTAAGATGCACGTAATTGTCTCATCTATTCGATGTGCTGCAATGCTGGAAGTGTCGAAAAACATTTTTTTTGGAAGCGGAGATGTTGCTTCACTGAAGCGCCCGCTTGCTCGTCTGCATGTACGAACGGAATGCATTTTCCCACAAGGTGGGAAATTTATTTCATATTACTCGCGCGAAAAGGCCGTTGTATATGAGTGAATTGATTGATTTCGCATAGCGTAAGTTAGAACACGCTTCTATAGGCTTTGAACGCTACATCTGAATGGTTTGGACGATCTCCGGGGTCCTTCACACCACTACACAATGTGGCTTCGATCTTGTTGGGCTAGGGGTTTACGATACGTTTTAATGGCTTGCTGATATCACTTTGAAGCAACAGCATTTTACTATTTAAAGAAGTAAAGGGGTTCACATAGCGCTGTTTGACCTACCAGCCTGCGGATTGTAAGACTTATTCGTAATCACGCTGGATTAGACTGCTCATGGTCGTAGCGAAAAGGAATTGAGTTACCTCCCCAGTATTCCAAAGTCAATGAGATTACAGCCTGTGTCTAGCTCACGCCGTATCGCGATCCCGCTCTTTCAAGCCAGTCAAACGCGAAGCGCTCTATTTGTTCTCTTTGTGTGGCAGCGACACGTCTAGTGCCACTGAGGTTCCTCAAGTCACGCACTGTGATGGTGCAGCTCAGGGAGCGCAGCCAAAATCTGCCCCTTTTCAGTTTCGGGCACACGCCGAGACTCCTAGAGAGAATCGACGTGATGCCGCAACGGAAAGTCCTCGAGAATCAGCCGTGGAGGGTTCATCCTCCGCCGGCACTGCTCGATGAGTAAGACGGCTCAAAGCTACGTGAAGAGGTGAGTGGGATGGCGGATACACCAGGGTTGATACAGCATCTGATCAAAGTTAATAGAGTAATCCTACTTCAAAGATATGCAAGTTTCATATTCTGCTTCAGCAGGATTATCGTCGCCAATTCCTTCCGCCTTTATTGTTAGGAGAAGAGGTAGGTCCACCTGCCGCAGCATGTTTCCCAGACTTGTTAGATGTTGATCAATAAAGCAAATGGCCCATGGAGACGAGTGGAACTGTCAAACACAACAGAATAATGTGATAGATTAACACCTCAAGGTCCCCATCGTACTTAGTATGTTGCAAAGTCTAGCCTTATTTGACGACTAAACCGGCGTCCGCTTCATCGAAGTTGGTTTGCGAAGCTATGGTATGGTTGCGACATCGCGTCTATATCGCGCTGTTCACAAATCGAGTGGGATACTCATCAGCACTCATGCTAGGGCTCAGTACTCAAGGTACAGCCATTTTAAAGGTACGCCTTACTCGACCGCTGCTGCTCTTAGCGCAGGATGTGCCATTGGGGAGGTTACCCCGTGAGGCCATCAACGCTCTTCAAGCAATCGCCTGGTACTCGTTTTGCTCTTGGTGTGAGTGAAAGGCCCATTAACGTGTGAGGACTAAACCCCAGCGCGTCAAACAATCCGAATTGGTTTTAATATAATCACAACGTGATGCGATTGACAAGTTTCGTCGCGATTCTTGTGAATGAAGATGAGCAAGCGAGCTCCCTTAGTCGGGTCCAGAACGTTATGCGAAGATTGACATTGCTGTGAGTTCCGCTGCGAGGTGATATAATAGCATTAAGCGGGAGCACTTCGGCCTCCTCGCTCAGTAGAGCTTTGAGGTTGTCAGCCACAGAAATCACGCATTATTCGAAGGTTGATATTGCATAAGCAAAGATTTCTCAACGCAAAGCCCCTCTTAACTGCTGACTTCCTGCGCTACGATGGTTAATGGGTAGAGAAGTCTAAAAAAATTACGTTACGCTTCGCAGAAACTGCTGAATCCCTGAATAGTATGATAGCCTTATGCAGAACATCCTACAAGATCCACCAATAAAGGAACTTCTTCCGAGTTGCCTTTTAAATACAAACAAGGCAGATTTTCTGCATGAATTTGGACACAGCGTATCTGCAATGGCACATACGATAGAATAGACTTTCTACTTTATTTACATACTTATACGATAAGGTCGACGAGCTGCAATCGCGTGGACAGCTCGTGCGCATAATTTGTCTCTGTTGCTATCGCCTACATCGAGAAGTAGACATTCGGCGATGCGCTCGAATATATACCGCAGATACGGCATGCGTTTTGTGTGTAATATTTGCTTTCGAGTACAGTGTTATCTTGAGAATATTTTCGAAATTAGAAGCGTCTACGTGTAATTGTCAGGCATTTGACTATCATCATGTCTGCGAGCGCTTAGATATCTATCAACTTAATATAAACAATAAACAGTTCCGCTCGAAGATGGCTTGGCTTTCAGTAGGAAGTTTTATGGCTGCGCATGATGCTAAAAGCACAATTTGCGGGCTGTGAGATGAATACGCGTTTGAGAAGACAGTAAAAAAGCGATTGCTTTGATCAGCGGCTGCGCAGCGGAAAAGAGGGAACGTGCAGCAGGGAGCTTTGAGATCGATTACACTGACACGAATCAGCTCGTGATTGTACTGACAAAGGCACTGCGAGCCAGTAGTTTTACTCTACTGCGCGACACTACAACCAACATGACGATAAAAACATAGCGGCAAGTGCGTTTTGCTCGAATTGATGGAGTCCACGTCAAGTATAATGTTTACGAACGATAATCATGGACTCGCCTAAATTACGTAATTATCTAGCTAGATGCATATGTATTTTATTCTGTGTAATGAGTGTCATTTGCCTGATTTTACGAGACTACAATGATGTATTGTACATACGTTTAACTGTGCATTGCATGCCCCCTCATCTCAATCCGCATCATGAGCGAGATGCTGGCTCTTGAAGCCGCTTCACCATTCGAAAGTATGCTAACAGTGATCCCACCACCTCCTCCAGATGATGAAATAGATCAATTTCAACCAGCTCTATCTCCTGATGAGATTCCATCTGATACGAACATACCCAAGGCACCTGAGACGAAAACATTAGTGGATTTGGCTCACGAAGTCGCCACTTGGACATTACATTCTGACCATGACCTCCACTCATATCTTAAGCGATACTCAGCTGACTTATTCACACGTACAAAGAACTTGGAAGATAGCGTACGGGACATTGCAGCCGAGGCAGATTCAGCCCACGTTCGACTGAAGAATACATTTAACGAATTTCTTATGTTGTCAAACAATCAATTTATAGAAAATCGAGTCTACGATGAAGAACAAGAAGATTTTTTCAGTGTGGAAGATGGACAATCGAATACGGACAAGCAAGAGATCGACAAAGAGAAAGAAGAACAGGCGGGTGAGTCAGCGACTGTTTTAGAGACAAAAGAGAATGGTGCTAAGTCAGCTGCCGAGTCGATTGTAACCAAGTATAGGTCAGCTTTAGATATGGGAATGGAAGCCATGAAACTTTTTGTCATGATTGACGATGAGGATGATAAGAGTGAGACTTCGTCTCAGTTTGACACGGTTCTAGACATTTATAATGAACGTCCACTACCATTTATTATTGGGACAAGAGAATTCTTAGAAGACGAGACACTAGGACTTGGTGCTGCACCAGAAGATTATTCCGACAGTGATAGCGACTCAAGTTATGTATCATCCTATAGTAGTTCCAACTCGGGTTCCGATTCGGAAAACGAGTCGGAAAATTCAGGTGGAAAAAGCCGCTCGGCATCGCGCAATCGTTCCAGTTCTAACGAATCGGAACATTCTTTTACTACAGCACAACCGCGACGACGTGCGAGTTCCGACGAGAGCGACACGAGCGGATTGTTTGGACGTACACCATCGACTAGAACTTCTCGACGACGAGTCGACTCGGATGAAAGTTCGACAAGTGGTCTATTCGGTCGCCCGTCGGTTTCGGAATCGGCTATTACGCCGGCTTCACGACAACGTCCAGAGTTTAATGAAGACGAAAGTGACGATAGTGACTGGACAAGTGATAGTGATGATGACAAGAAAATGTCAAAGCGCAAACAAAGTTCCGCTAATCGAGAGGCTCCACCACCGTTTGCTGCTTCTACACCAGCAAGAAAGAAATATCTTGAAAGCTCCGACGAAGAGAGTGACGCAGGATTATTTGGCTCAGCTCCGTCCACAAAATCGCGCGTTTTTGCCACCGATATGGTCGACCGTCCTCCCCACTCAGGTGGCGACCAAATGGCTGACAGTCGACGCAGTAGCAAACTTCCATCGACACGTCGATCAAACTCGTTTAATTCTTCATCGTCAGATGATAGTGAATTATTTGGAAAAAGTAAAGAAGCAAGCAAAACAGATACACACGCAGCACCACAAGGTTTTCGCTTGCCGTCTATGGGCGATACGAAGACTCGACAGTCGAATATACTAAAGTCGAACAATTATAGCTCAAGCGACAGCGATGTCGAGTCCACGACGAGCGGTCTCTTCGGACGACCAGCTAGCGCATCAAAAACGACAAGGAAGCCGTCTGGTGAATCCGAGTTGCCGCCTGCTCAACGATCTCGACGTCTTGACTTCTCTGATGATAGCAGTGATGATGAGACGGTTGGATTATTCCAATCTACTCCATCAAAAGCGACAACTCCAAAGGCGATGCACACAACTGTCGTGCCACCTCAACGCCCAACATATTCTGACAGTAGCAGCGACGACGAAGATGAGGGTCTGTTTGGAGCCAAGCCAAAAAGTTCCGCCACTACGTTACCTCAACCAGTGTCATCATCTCGCTCTCAGCCGGTGCAGCGTGCCTCTCAAAGCGGACTTTTTACTGAAGATGATAGTGATGAGAGTGGCAGTGTCACCAGTACACCCGCTTCTACACCTGCTACGATGCCTTATAATCAAACATCAAGACCCCCACCTTTAGTTAAACATGACAGCAGTGACAGCGACAGTGATAGTGATAGTGACGGCGGGTTATTTGGGCAGTCAAAACCGGCTAGATCTGCTCCTGATCCCATTCCAAAAGCGTCGATGACTGCCACTTCTGCACTGACACGGCAATCTCGTGCGGAAAGTGATTCCAGTGATTCAGACGAAAGCGATTTATTTGGTGCCTCAGCTGTGCGAACAACGCCAGCTCCAATCTCGACCCCCACAATAACTACATCGCCAGCACCTGCAAAACTGATGACTTCTCGAAGAAGTCTATCAGATGAAGACAGCGATGACTGGAGCGATGATGATGGTGGGCTCTTTGGTGTTGCGGCATCGAAGTCGACTACAGCAAAGCCAGCTACAGTACGAAGTACATCGACGCCACCTCAGCCAGAAAATACGTCTACATCTGTTGTGCACCCTCCAATTTCTAGCACTGCAACACGAATGCAAATTGCAGACTCGGACTCAGATTCAGATTCGGATTCTGATTGGGATGGTGATGGGGGACTATTTGGGCCTTCGAAGACGAAGTAAAAGAATGACAAAACGTTTCGTCACTTGTCACGAAATTGGTAAAGTGAAACCACAATGTCCTGCTCTCAAGCAGCAGGCAGCTCTTTTCGAAGTATAATTGTTGCTTGTCCAGCAGTGCGATAGAAAGTGATACGTCTCTGATGAGCTCATAAAACAATCATAAAGTTGGCGACTTGATGGCGATTCACCGTGGAATGACGTCGGTCTTCTTATCAAAGCGAGGTTGCTTTCATTGCATTACTGCTTTAGAATTCTATCGACTTTTATCTGTCATAAGGGCCAAGCGATACTGTTCTGCTCAGCATACACGAAATGCATATATGGTGCTGCTATGTAGCATTACATCTGTCCGCCTGTAGCGTTCACAATGCTGCGTCTGCGAGAGTAAATTGACTATCGCTGAGATAATATCACGCTGCTGATCTGTAGAGTTGAAGCTTTTCGATGTACGTTTTTAAGTTTATCAGTAGGGCTGCTAGTGCATAGCTATGAGGCTAAATGCGGTTTGTTCGAGGGCCGTGAAATATATTGAATCAGAATGAATTGGCATGTTCTATATCATTTACCGCGTAATTGATGTCTTCTAAGTCATCCGTACATCTTCCTGCAGACAATTCTTACGAAGCAAACGTCCAGCCCATTAAACGTCTCGGTGACTGCTATACGCTCATCCCGATCTGTAGACGACCGCGTCTCAAGACATTGCCGTGACTGTATTCTTGTCTCTACCAGCACTTACGCCCACTTTGATTATTATCACTATGTTTCTTTAATTTTTTCTGTTTATTCCGTTTATTGCTGTTTACCTTCGGATTCTTCGTGTCAGTCACTATGCAACGGAGTTGCTGTGCACCTCACCTTGACTCACAAGAGCCTTTCGAAAAGCTATTCATAATTATGATATATCCAAAATGAAGATTATTTTTTAACTGATACTAACTGCATTTATCTTCAATATTATGACCCAATGCTTGCGTACATAAAGTGAGGCTAGCAACTCACATGTCCTCATCAATTCGTATTAAAAAGCTTTGCTTGTTATGCGTACGTACAGGATGATACGATGCACTCCCGGTCATACGCTTCCCCCGTTAAGATATGAACACACTGGGGTCGCGCTAAGTTTCTCTGCTGAGAAGTCGCGAGAAATTAAATCCTCATCAAGATCCGACTAAACATTAAATTCTTCTCATTTACTTATACCTGTCAGTGCTAACTCCTAATGATCGGGAGCTCGCTTCCATATGTGCCCACCTCACTGAACGAACTTCGGGGAAAGACGCGGCCCCTGCGGCCGTCGATCATATCGTTATACTAGATGAGGGCCAATGTATTGTCCAATGAGAGTAAAGACTCTCAAATTTCCAGCCCGGCATCTTTTCACACCGAGAGACATACGTCGAATCCGATCACCGAGTTAAAGCTTTACACATACCTCTCTTCCGCATGAGTTGGGCCTCCGAGCTCGTTTGCCATCGCGAAAAGTGTTACAACACACCGCCGCGGAGCTCACGACGCCATCCAGCCCGTTGTAAATACACTGGATCTGCCTCAGCGAGCCGAACTTGCCTGTCTGCAAGCACAAGAGTCGCAACAACCTTTGCAGAGCTCATACACGTCGTGATGATAAAGTGGATTTATCTCAAATTACCTGCCGCACCGCGGCAGAGCCCTTACATGCTTATACATGTACATTTTGCGCTTAAACAAAGCATTAAACAAGCGCTCATAAGGTGCCTTGTGAGCGCATTCTTACCTCATAGGTTACCGCTCTTTAAGAGTGTATTCTGTGGGTAGGGTATTGATGTTCGCATAAATCCACTCCTTTCATAGGAATTAGGTAGCGTTTAAGTCGCTCATATTCTAAGCTCAGATTCCAACTGAAAGAAAGCACAATGTAGATGATGTGATTAATCTCTGGTGTAATTACAGTCAAACTAAACCTGGTAGGTTATGATACCATCCTACTAGTGCTTGACCACTTCAGAATGCACATAAAACGGAAGGAGATTATGGAATTTAAAGCTAAACGGAAGAAAAAAATGGTCATTAATCGTCACAATGTTTGCGTTTTTCTTGACACAACTCGCGTCCTATGCGGTAAGCAATATTACAAGATATGATGTAATCGGTTACTCTTGGTGAGAACATTTTCGTTCTGTTTGAGTGGTGTGCCTGCTTTAATACAGAAGAACACGTTGTGGTGGGGAGCTTGCACTGCGTACTCATGTTCGACGTTACATAGTATTCATACGTGGAACTCAAACATATTTGAAACTTTGGCCAAAGTCTGTATAAAAAGCGGACTGACCTTTTCGAATATATACATGCTATAAAAGAAATGAGGACGGCTTTACTTCAATGGAGTCGCATACATAGCTGATCGATCAGCCAGAGAAAGCTCGCATTTACGCTAGCATTTCCCGTTATTGTGCTTGGATCTTTTAATTGCTCTGGGCTACCGATATGAGTCATCAAGTTGGTTACTAAGCTCCACTTGATTGTAAATCTCCCAATCAGGAAAGGTCTTTACAAACGGCGTCCAGATGCGCTTCAAACGCGGTGCTTTCTATCTGGTCTGGTGATATACCGTGCTGGAAACTGTAACTCTGGTATCAAAGCTGGCGAGGATCCAAAGACCTACTCGATTTGCGCACTAATGAAAGTATCACTCATCCAACATCTTACAGCTTTACGAGTCAGCACCTAGTGAAGCAGATGCCAGATTTTAAAGTCGTTAAGTGCTTGACTTTATAGATACAAAGCACCACGTAGAGATAAATTGCACCTCAGGTTCTTAGTGTCAGCAGCCCTACGTAGCATCAAGACCCTGCTGGTACCGCTTCCAGCCAAATTTCCAGCTTCAATTACAGACGAGCGTCAATATGATGCTTCTATGTAGTTCAAACAAATAGCTCAACAATACTTTTGGAATGTTCATTTCGAAAGACATACCAATGCCGTATCTATTTTTGGCGTCTTAATGACCAAACTGCGCTAGGCTTTCTTCTATGGAACTAAAGATAATGGGTGCGCCAAGAGAAGAAAAGAAAAGAGAAAAGAGAAAAGAAAAAAAAGAAGAGCAGGCAATCTTGCCGAAAAGTGACCTCGGGCCAATATGAGCTTTCGAAGTGAGATTACTTTTTTCACCTCACTAAACATTTATTACAGACCTGGCAAATTTAGCGACTTACCGAACGGTTCACATGAACGTGAACCACCTCTTAAATTACGAGCGATGCCAGGGAAGAATGACTCTCCCGCGGACGACTCTGAAGAATTTTCTTGGTAATGGCGACTCGTCAGTGTTCTACCGAGAATCTCGGCGAGCAGCAACACTAGCCTCAGTCAATTTGCGGATGCACATTCTGAGCTTCGCCATCTCTCGGAATGTCTTGAAGCCTACCCGGTTTCGAGTTGTATTGCTACTCTGGCATAGCACGTTGATCGTCCACCGAGGTGGTTGAAACGTTGCTCCGTATCCAACGAAGTACCCAAAACATAATGACTAATGAAAGTAAGACACCAGATGTGCTTGTATTCTCTTTGCGCCATCTAACGAATTCTATTTCTTTTCTGAATGCGATTGTAGATGCTGCTTCTGTGGGTGATTAACAGTGTAATGTAAAATATTCTCACCCGCTACACATTCGTATGTGCTCCATCTACCTTTGATATCCGCGTGCTGCTGATGCACATCCTGGCGCTCAGCCGTAGTGTCGCGCACTCAATACAGATAACTCAATTGCCGAAATAGAATAAACTTGCTACGAACTGTAGCAGGGCTGATATGAGCAAGTCAAGTCGGATTAACAGCTCCACCGTCACCAAGCCCAGCCCACTTTGTGGTGGTGGTGTTCAAGGAATACGGGGCTACTATATATAACGTAAAAGTGCAACGTGCACAGCGTATTCAGCGCGGCTTTTTTTTATGAGTGAGAGCACTACTCTCCAGTGCAGCGCAAGTGTTTCAAAGATATTTTCACCACACAGCTAATTTGTTCCGTCTGACCTTCTGTCGATATAAGGCCAGCAGTATATATGCTCAGTTTGGTGCCAAGCACTTTGAGTAAATCTCTCTGGAAGATCACTAGCATTTGGTAAGCCTTGTTGACATTCTACTCAGATCGACCACAAAGTAGCAGTACCAGAAATCATTGGACAAGACTTTAATAATCCCACGATAATGTTCATGCTCATGGACTGCCAGGATTCTTCCGGAATCAGCAGTTTGGTTAAAGGTACCGAAGCATGTGGCGAAAGTTCAATTTGTTGATATGCTTCACACGTGAGCATAAATTTGCCTTTTGTTTGCTTATGTTTCATCACCAGAACATAGTGCTCACTGAGCTGTAATCTTTTTCTTAGCGAAATGGGGCATGTGCATCGCATTGGTCCTCTTTATGAGGTTCGAGTATGCGCTCAGACAGTGCTGTGATAGAGCAAGTCTTCCGATAATATTTAGTGGTGCAAACGTGTAAACAAACGCTTTGATTGATCTACATCCGAGTTGACAGCTTAAAATAGCTCAGCCGCAACCACGGTTGATCGGCCTAGCTTATATTATACTGATACTTGTGGCGTAATTGTCTCAGATGGATTCACATTCTGCTGTTTTCTGGGAAAGATGTGATAACTGCGTCGCGGCGCATAATGATGCATAATATTATGACTGAGAACAAGCCAGTGAGCCCCAAACTTGACAGAAACATACGTTATAGCCAGCAGTGCAGCGGGGCTGCCGTTGCTCTTTCGATTAGAGGAAGCTTAGCTAAGGTCGGTGACCTTCGTTCTATAATTAGAACCAGTAAGAGTGTAGCGAATCGCAATCCGCTTACTCCAAGAGAAACCACAACCTAAACTCATAGCAAATCAACTCTTCCGTTTAGGATGTAAACTGCATTTCTTATTTTATTTGCGGCTAAGCTGCCTATATCTAAATCTATAGGTTCTACTATTAATCAGGAAACGCATAACTACTGGCAGTCCAGCCACGTACTGACTTCTTGTTAATAGTTAGCCACACCATTTTATGATCACACCATCATGAGTAACCCACACACTTGTATGGTCACACCGTCTTGTGTGACCCACCCCTTCACACCCGGTACGTGTAACCCCGTTACACCCTCCCCGATCAAAAATTGTGAGCACTCACAATTCACATTAAATTGTCGACTCGTGCGAGGCTCGCGTTTCTAAGACACCTCTACACCCTCAGGACCTTCTGCACGCATTCTCGGCTCAATGAGTCCCGTGCCTAGGACACGAAAGACACCCAGTCTCGCTGGCTCCGAGAGCGCTCGCGGAAAAAATCCTTCTTCGTCTCTAGCACGCGGTGAACTTCGGACAGCGTGCCCTCGGCTCCCAGGGAAGCGCAACCCAAACCCTAGGCAACCGATTACCGCGCACCGCGCCCGCCATGGGTGACAGATTTCCTCGTCGAGAATTTGAAAAAAGCCGACTACGAGTCGGATTCTCCTTTCCCAGGATGGGAATAGGAGGAGAACGAGGTGCGCCAGCGACGCGACGTGAGCCCTTCTCGAACCTTGCGGACACCGTGTCCGTTTCTCGAATCCTCGACATCCGGGGACATCGCCCCGACGAGGCAAAGGAATAGCAGCTGGATGCTGCCCGCAGGGCGGCTATGTGCGCGCATCCATGGCCTGTCCTAGACCCTCGCGTGAAATCGGCTATCGCTCCGCGGATCATTTGGAGCGAAGGACTCGGTCACTCGAACGTTGGGCGTCTATGAGGTCGGGCCCCCCGCCACTACACAAGCTGAGCTTGACGAACAAGAAGCTCTCCAAGCTTGCTTCTTGGTACCTCAAGAAACCCGCATGGATAGGTTCCGCGCTCGACATCGCGCTAAAAAAGGAGGCGCTCCTGTACCCGCTATTAAAACGGTTCCTGTGGAGCTCGCCCCTGGCGAAACCGCTGCGGATGATAACAAGCATTTTGAGCGATAGATGCAGCGGCTCCGGAAGCTCTCATCGCCGTCCAACTCACCGCGGACCTGCTAGGAGGTGGATGTGCGCTTGACACGCCATCTTCGATTCAGATCTGCCAAACCCATGGCGCACCGCCGACTTCCTTCTCAATGTCGCCCTACGACATATGGATTAACCCATCACACTCCCGCGAGCTCTGTGGTCTCCCACACGAGAGAGTCTGCGATTACAGCAGCTCAGGGCCATATCTTAAGCTCAGCTCACCTTCTCTGGCTATTACCGAGAAGCACAGGGCGTACGACGACGCGAAGTGTCATGATTCCTATGATCATAAGCGTCCATGACTCTCTCTCTCTCTTTGGATAGTCTTGCCGAAGTGGCACCTCAAAATCCCGCGAGTTTTACAAAGTCGGGGTATCCCCGCCACTTCACAAGATACTGGATTTGACCCTGGCGACTTCAGCCCACAAAACGTCCAACGAGATAGTGAACACCACAGTTCTCGTCGGGAAGAGTCGGTGGCGGACGATAGCGACTTGGTCGATCGCCATCCGGTGACTCGCGATACTTCTCGAGCTCTTGAGGACAAGCTCCGTCGCGATCGGGACCCCGCTGAGCATCATGCTGGAATCGCATACCGCTGTGCGGAACATCTCGAGAGCTTGAAGCACTTTGTGCACCGATTGCCTCGCGTTGACGACTATCGCACTCTGTCGGAGCGGCTCCTAGCCGTCGTGCAGAAGAATGCGTCGCTTCGTGCGACGGTGTAGAGCCTTGCGCCGTTGTAAACGGAAATTTCTGCACTTCGTGCTCAGAACCAGTTGCTGGTTCAGCCACTAGGTGGATCAGCGCCTTTGAACACCGCCTCGACGCCAATGTTTTCGCCTTCACCTGCGCCGGATCCCAGTACGGCTTAAGCAAGCCCACGTAAAATACCGGGTGGATGTGCGTCCTTGTTGGAACTTGGCCACGGCCTTCCAAGGTCCAATATACCGTGGGCGGAGCTTTGTCTTAGAGACATCAGAAATTGCATGTGTAGGAAGGTTTTTACTATCAAACCAGGTCATCGACCTCAACGTTTTCAACATTTCTCCCATCTGCATATTCTTTCTGCATGTCTTGACTTTCAGCCATCGCATCGCGGACGTGTCGTAGGATACACAGGCAGGTAGACAGGATGTCATCGCCTTCTTTACGATCAGTGAGGGGGCTGACATCAGCTAGCCGCTCGGCTATTCCTCTCCCACCAAGCCCTGATCCATGGGATGGCGGCGTCAGCGGGATGCGAGGATGAACAAGCCCGCTCACGTAGAATAGTGTGTAGCTGGTAGAAGAATGCACTGCATTGATCAGAGAGTACTCTACGAGTGGCACCATGGCGCTCCAGCCTCTCAACAATTCAGCGTCTCAGCGTAGATGCTGCAAAGGACGTTTTCAACGATGCGATTCACGCGCCAAGTTTGTTTTCGCCAAGTTTGACCATCGGTCTGCGGATGGTCCGCTGTTGACATACTCAACTTGGTGCCCAGCACCTTAAAGATCGTCTATTAAAACGTTTTAGTGAAGCGTGGGTCTCTGTCAAAGACAATAGACTCCGGGAGTCCCTGTTGTCGAAATGCTCGATCCACAAACAGCGTCGCTGTACCGACACCGTCGGTGGTCTCCGGCACCACCGCAATATGAGCCATCTTGCTCAAACGATCCACAAAGACCGCCTCACCCGTGTTGCCCACCGAGTTCTTCGGCAGGCCAAACACAATGTTCTTCTCATGGACAGCCAACATTCGGGTGGTACCAGTAAACTGGCGCCCGCATTAGGAGAGAGTTTCACTCTTTTTTACGTCTCACACGTGCGCACATAGGTGCTCGTCCGTTTGTACAGCTTGGGCCACCAGTAGTGGCAACTCACAAAGCTCTATAGAATGTTTTACAACCGAGATGACCGCTCAGGGGTGTCGTGGGCCTCATAGAAGATACGGTATTTCAAATTCTCATCGTGAGGAACCACAATTTGTGGCGTATCCGTTGAGTCGGTTCTATAATACAGCAATCCTTTATTCAATAAATCTCGGTGCAACCGTGCGCGCAAAGGTGCCGACAACTTCTTATTCGAGTTTTCAAACTCGGATCAAATCTGTCACTGGCGACGTCACCGTCGTGACATGAGCATGATCATAATCCGGTTTGCGTGACAACGCATCAGCCAAAGCATTTTGCTTTCCTGGCTTATTTTCTACCTCGAAATACCACCGACACGGGATTAAACGTGATTGAAGAGTATTTATGAGGATATACTCATCCATATTGGATGATAACCTTACCGAAATGATGACTTCATCGTCTTGAATCCGTTTGCGAGCACTTTCAGGTGACGACTCATCGCGATCATTAGAACATCTGGTCGGGGCAATAAGAAAAGGCTTACACCCCTTGGACTATCATGGCCTCTCAGCTCAGGATTACATGATTTTCTCGCCATAAAATCGGGGAGGTCCACTGCCCCGCACGGATCTCCGCGCGTTATACAGAAGTATAGACTCAGCGTTACATCGTGACAAAAAACCGACACTGGCTTAGGAAAAACCATCTTGCAGCTGTTTTGAGTGCCCCTTCAGGAATACACGGTAAAAGCACTTAGCATCATTTTTAGCACCGATGCTACTGTACGCCTTAATCCGAGCTCATTCAACGTTTTTTTACACGGTCGGAAGATGCGATAGCTCCGATATAAGGCATTTGATTGATAAAATCCAGAAGTTGTTCCGGCATGGACACGATACCTCTGGCTCCTACAAGGGTTAGTCAGTGTTTCAACAAAGTTCTATCAAAGTGTAATGCGGTGCACCTAATTTTCTCACCTTCTAGCCGATTCATGGTTCATGGCGTTCAAGCCACGCCAGAGCTGGATGAGATCGCACCTCGAAGCCAAACCAAGTTTTAGGTATTGTCACGCTGTCGAAGTCCGCAAATTTCATGGAAAGGCTATAAACCCTTCAGCAAATAAGCAATATCCCATCGCAAGATACACGAAGGTGATATCCATACTTGTTATTCTCAATTTCTTCGCGTACTGTCTACCTCATCTGGATATGTGTCCCGTATACAATCAGACGATGATCATTGGTCTACCAAAACCTCTAGCAGCTTCACAAGGCTAGAAACATTTATGTTGGTAATTGACAATGCTAGACTGCGAGCTTCATATTCGCGCAAATCGAGTTTATTTTGACACGCAAGTTGCGCAAGGGTGAAGCAGTCAATTCACCCGGAAAATCATCGAAACATAAATGTGCCGAAGAGCGACGCAGCAAACATCCGAAATTGAAGCCTGCACTCTCCAGATGGAAGCCCGCAGTTGGTTTTTCGGTTGCTCGTCACATTTAGATAAACTTGCTCTTTTTAAGGCTGGATTCCATTGGTCCCAACCTCCACAACGGCCGAGATTTCTTCAAAAATGTGGTGGGTGCTGTGTTCTGTTCGAAGTACAACTTTATGTGCCGTGAGAGCCAGTAAAGAAGGATTTCGAGGGTGTTGGAGGCGATGAGCCTCAAAATGGTAAAGGAGGGAAAGAATTATATGTTAGCCGTTATGCAGCACTGTGGTAGTCGCAGGAAATACATCTATGGGAGCATCAAACATCTGTGTCCTGGGTGCCACTTCTCTATCAGCTCTCGCGGTCAAGAGGTATGAAGGGTCCAGCTCTCGCGCAGAGCTAGCTGGCGCTTCCTTGCGGGGAGACGTCGGGTATTAGGAGGTATATGGTGGCCTACTTGGAAAAAATTGGGCTTAATCGCAGAATATAGTAAACGCAAGCCGCACCTGTCCGGAAACATTCCATGTAGACGGTAAAAGTTATCGCTCTTGGAGACCGCCTGCGGCTGTCGAGCAACGGGAATTCTCAATGATTTGACTTAGCTAACTAATCTTTGCCCCCTTGACGGACAAGAATTTTGATCGCACACGGTATGCCTGATTAGGCGGACAAACATCCGCAATACCTTCCTCCTTAATTCGTATCGGGATGCTTCGTTTGTAAAGTCACTGTAGACAAGTGTCGATGTCGCGCACGGCTTCGTAGCCTGGAGGCCATTAGCGCGATGTAATAATGATTGGTATAGATCACAGCCGAATAAATGACCATGTTAAAATTTTTTGTTCGAGCAGACAGATTTCTGCATCCTTGCCCTCAGACGACCGGACACTTGACATATCGTGTATATCCATCGACGACTGATCGAGACGTCTCTGGAGGTGTTTTTCCGGCGCATTTTTATAGCTGGTAGACACCCCCAAGGCGACCGACTACCGTTTTCGACCCTTGAGCCGCCAATGTGAATTTTCTCGTGACCAAGCGAAATCAGAAGATTCTTAATCTTGCTAATCCCGTGTACAGATAATTGAGCAACTCGTGTTTCACCCTCACAATTGGTACAATTGCTAAAGACTCGGTACGATAAGTGATCCCAGATGCAACATCAGCCGCGTAATCGCACAAATATGGATCTGTCTCATCGAGTCCACGTTTGCAAACCCTCAGACGGTGGATTCTTACGCTTCATTCAAGAGCGAAGCACAGAGCCTCTAAAGAAAGTATTGAAGTACTCTATCGATTTATAGCTCAAATATTCTCTCTCTTTTCCCGAAAAAACATATACAAAGGTGACGTTTAGTCTATATATGTAGAATTTACTACGATGCCAATGCCAATGACATAAGTGCATACTTCTTTGCTTTTATATCGTAAACTCCTAAAAATCATGCTGGAATCGAAGCGCAGATGTTCGTGGGGAACCGATGGGCGCAAACCACAACATAAATGCATCATAATGCATAATGTTAAAGAGGTTACACCTAGACCAGCGATAATATACGGGCTTTAAAATCGGTTAGTCAGCTGGTGAGAAGATATCCAATCAATTCAGATGACAAGATATCCAGTAACAGACTTGCATATAGCAAACAGATCTGCAAATAAAGGATGATTCATTCACAATGCAATTTGCTATCTACCGGTCGGGTGACCTATCCAAGAGGTTACGAGCCCAAGCCCCGATACCTTTGCTTCTTACAACTCGGCCCTCGCTTCGGACATCTCCATTTTGAGACGCATAAACAATTTTGACGGGACAGACTTCCACACAGGGAAATTCAAGATGTGCATAAAGTGCGTAAGGATCGGAATCCGAGGGAATTAATTTCACGGGAAATCAACCTTAAAAAATGAATTACCGCGAAAGACCAGTCGTCGTTTGATAAAAAGTTGTCAAGGACATAGTGATCAACTGTCTTGCAGCGAAAAAACTACATTTTTCTTGGTCTGGCCTGCAAATGGTGTGTATGTTGCATTGTCATGACTGGGATCACACTTTAAGACAAAGACTTTGGTCAATAAGCTTTTTCGCTTCCGATGCTTCTTCACGAAGATGTATCAGTGGATGCGCTAAAGCTCAATAATAAATCAGGCAGCTTGATGCTATGGTCCTTTCGGGCAGCTTGGTTGTCACTGTTCTCGCAAGTCTCAGTGAATCACACCAGCTCCTTATAACAGCATGATCGCCGAGAGTCGTTTCGATAATGCGGCACCTTGAGATGCTTCGGCTGCTCCACGAAGACAAATAGCGCAATAAACAAAGAAGCATCGATAGAACTAGGCATCGACGAGGTCAAACGTTTGTGTTGTATCACAATATATGGCACAAGGACAGCAAACACTGGTGAAAGCTACAAGTGCATGTCACTACTGTGGACAGCATGGGCTGAATCTTATATCGTCCGGCGTATATCCTCCAGAATACGAAAAGACAGAGGCTTCAGCACGTAAAATGAAAGCGAATGTGGCGTTTATTATTTCTGTCGGTGGTAGCGCTGGTACGACCATGCCAAGTCGCAAGTGGCTGGTCGACTTGGGTGCAACGCAGCTTATGACATTAAAAATGACATGTAAAAAAGTACAAACAACTTCGCCTCAAAATGTGCACCATGCAGACAATGGGGCAATTTAAACTATTAGTACAGGCGACACGGTGATGTCAACGACACCACCACGCGAGACAAAGTAAAACGGATTTACGATTGTACATCACAAAGCGCACACGCAAATGTGGCAAGCTCGTCGATATACCATAAGGGTATATTTCATATCTCTGGCACCTTTAAAAGGGTTACGTTGGTCATAGCGGGCTAGCCGTCATTTTCAGAAGAACTGTGGTATCGACAAGGACTTGATGTCACTCAACCTGTGGTTTCTATGCGATAGTTGTGCGCTGAGTAAGCAAACTCGAGTGATCTTGATGCATTCTTCCTAAGGCAAGGCCAAACACGTGCTAGAAACGGCTGTGTTTAGTTTTATGATATTACCAACACTCAGTAGCAAACGCTATATCGTGAGATCTATTGGCAAGGTTGCCCATTTTTGTGTAGTCTGTCTAGTTCAAAAATCTTGAAGGTGGTCGAAAAGTTTGCTGAGTTTAAGTTTCTTACAAAAGGGACGAGCAAATCGCCAAGATTCATTAAAATGTCATCGTTGGTGACTACACATCAGATAAGGTGGACAAATTCAAGGGAAATGTTTGCTCTGCACGTTGGAGCTTGCTGGCTTAGCCAGAATATTTTAACGGTGATGCACGGCTACCTTTTTTTCGCAATCGTTGCCTCACCGTGCCATCATTCAGAACAAGTCTCCACATCAAGTATGAATTGGCGAGAAGCCATTGTTTGCAAACCTGAAGTTGTTCGATTGCCATTCAGATGTGATTGTCCTGACGCAAAACACACCAATCCAGACGATCGATCAGCAAATTGTCGGTTACTTGGGTTTCAAAAGCACGAGAAAGCGTATTACAGAGGAACCTGACTAAATAAAACGTGCTGGGACTGGGATCCAGTGTTTAATTTAGAGAGTTTTCAAATAAGGAAGTTGCAGTAATCCACGCAAAGCCACAATTAGGGATTTGCATACTGAATGAAATAGTAAATTCCCTGCGAAAAATCACAGAGGGAAACTCATATAAAGAACTCTTTCATCCCGATATAGGTCCAGGGAGAGCAGCGAAGATAGCGCATATACAGAACAGTACTACCCCATAAACTTGGTCCCTTAAGCTGTACCCCGGAAAAGGAATGACTAATCTTCTTGCCCGTGAGAAATTGGTTCCTTTACCATCCTTCCCTGTTCTCTTGCTCTGTGTAAAAAAATGACCAATTGTCCATTGTCAGAGCTTCAGAACTCAGAAACGCACTTTGCCACTATAGCAGTGCCCAATAAGCTGAAAATTAAAGGAAGTCATTTCGATTACTGCACCTCTTTTGGTTAAGCATACTGTATAAAGGATTTGATTGTCTCTTCCTTTTTGGTTTTTGGAAACTTTGTGATTTTGAATTACACTACAAACCCCACTGCATGTTCGACTCCTTTTAAAAAACAATCCAGAACATCAAGGCTGTTGTCCTGAGAAAATATAATTAGGTGTGCCACCCCGGATGGAGGGGCGGCACTGATTATTCTGGTATTTTTCTGCCGCATTCTTTTGGTTCACTCCTGTATCAGATTTCTGTTCTCTTCCAGTCAGAAAACTTATTATTACAGTATACCCCTTTGTGATAGTTTGCCTTCATCTACCACTGTGAGAGTGCACTGCTAGACTGCTTGCTTACACGTCATTCCGCTCTTTGCTAGTCACGCGGTGTCTCCTGACACACATATGACACAATGGATTCAAGCGGGACTAAGCACACAACCATGTCAGATAAGATCCGTATCGCGCTGTGTCAATATGAAGAGAAAAATCCAAAGCGACACACATGGAGCCCTCCATGTGGTTACAGTATCACATCAAACAAATGTGAGTGGAGGCTTAATCACCAACAACCCCAAAGCATTTTTTTGAGCTCCTTGGGAAGCCTGAAGTGGCAAACTTGGAGGTAAAGTGCCAGAGGATCATTAAGAATCCCATGGTGGATTTGGCCTCTTTGAGTGATTCACAAGAAACCAAGACCAAGTAAATGTGAGCGGGGCCTCCTTAAAGATACGGGAGCTCAGCTTCTCGACCGCCTCTGCCCTGGAATGGGCGGGTTCAAGGCTTCAAGGAACGCCAACCGTTCATTCCGTCGCGTTATAGAGTGCGGCTTTGTCGACCTGGCTATTATCAGTGAAGCTCTGCCTACAATTCGGATGTTCTCGACAAATATGCTCTGTATGACATATACAACATGGATGCAACAGGAATCTATTACCGCAAGCTGGAGACTATCGTTGTTTTCGTCACTGTAAAATTCGAGTTGAGGATGCAGATGTAGACGATGCTACTGATGAAGAACTCATTGACAGCGAAGTCATAAGAAATTTGCAGAATTAGGTTTCGCAGTCATCTTCTAAAGTACATGAAGGAGGTAGCTGTTTCTTTAGTGCCAACAGTCGAAGATCTCGTAATAGAGTACCTGCAGGACAAAACAACCACTGGTGTCAATGTTGAGGGTCTAGATGATGACAGCGCTGAGTCAGTCAAGGCAATACCTTCTGAGACACTAACACTAACGATGCCTGAATCGCTATAGACATTCTTGCTACAGCAAAATGGGCAGAGCCTGGACTTCATCACAGCTTTTCGCAATGTGAAGGACAAGGCTGGTCTGATCTAGACACATCAGCTGCAGCAAAAGTAAATAGAGCAGTAGCTTGTATGCTGTCCACGTGCTGTGCCATATAGAAAATTTAGATATAAAATGATCGGGACCGAGGCAGTAGATTTAGAGGATTTTCAAGTTTTGTTGGTTTTTATTGAATTTATCAAGGGCTACAAACTGTACAGTTTAAACTTATACGGTTCTACTGTATCTGGGTTGTACAACCCAGAAAAATTCGTTCTGTTCAAGTTTTTCTTTTCCACATATCAATTTTCCTTTGAATCGATATAAATTTGATTTATTGATATTTGGGGGGTTACCATTTTCTTATAACAAAAAAGCCTATGGACCGCCGTCAAATATGCGTCTTGTGGCTTGCGGTCATTGCTTTGGTCGCACATGTACACTCAAATGAAAACACGAGTGACGTTAAAGCAATGAATATATCAAAAGTTGCTAGCGACGAGGAAAGGAGTTTTGAATGGCTTCATCATCTTGGCGACCTCGTCAAGAAATTCGTTTAGTGGCTTAAGAATTTGTTTATTCATGAGCCAACAGCAGCAGAAACAGCGCCTTTAAAGTTTGTGTATGATAAGCACAGAGGAGATAACGCCATGAAGGATAAGGAAGTATCGATGCATTTGAAAAGGGTATCGGAAGGCGCTCTACCACAGCAACCGACAAAAACTACACCGATGACAGAAGAAACGTTGCCTCAGAAAATCGCGCCTCCGGAAAATCTTCAAAAAGGAGTAGAGCCTGAAACAAACTTAGCGATAACTAGTCCGTCGGCAGAGACGCTTGCGCCGGACAAGCACAGAACACGCGCCGTATTGCCAAAAAAAGAAGAGACAACTGTTGACAACAACAAAATATCGAGCGATCCTGCACCAATGAGCCCATCCGTGCATAAGCCAGCTACAGAGACGCTGGCTCGACTTAAACACGGCTCTATTGGTATCTCATCAATGACCCCGAAAAAAGAACAGAAATCCGAGTTAAATCTGATGCCGATGACGTATTTGATCAAACCAAAAGTGCCACATATTAAGAAAGCACATCATCCAACAACTTCGAAGAATGTTCAAGATGACGGCCTTATCAATCAAGTCTTTGGATATCTCACGAAAATCTTTGATTTATTCAAGCCATCAGAATCTGAAATAACGCCATCGAAACGACCGAAGGTCAAGGACATGGAAGACATTCATCCGATGAAGAAAGATACATTGGCTAATCTGCAACCGGGATCAGAAGACACCATATCGCAAAAGCGTACAATGTCCAAACATGCGAAAGAGTCGGTGAAGCCGTTAATGCGCGTAACAGCCAAAAAGCCTTCAGAGTCATCGAAGGTCGAGCCAGAGAAAAAGCCGCTGTCACACGAAAAAAATGGACTTGAAGCCACTTTACTGACGCCGTTCGAATCGAAAAAAGGAGGGGGTACGAAATCTGTAAATAAGAATTCGTTGACGCGGAAGGTGTGGCTGGACTCGGTAAAGACGATCGAAAATACGCCTCGCTATGTGGTACAACTTCCCAATTACGATGTAAAAAATCTTGAATACTTTGACACCCTAAAGGCACTAAAAAATCCACGGAGTATGTTAGAGTGGTTAAGAAATTGGTCACTTGAAAAGCGTTTGCCTGCGTACATCGCGGCTTGTGAGGAGACCGCAAATGAGAGAGGATATCTGGATATTTATGGAATCGAGGCGCTTTTAGACGATGGAAAAATTACCAGTGCTAAAAATCTCGCATATATTTTTCGAATGTATTTGCAAAGTGGAGACAACGTCAAATTAGCTATGGCTCCACGAATCGAAAAGGCAATGATTGAATGGATGTTAAAGAAAAACCAAGATCCAGTAATAGTTAGCTATGCATTAGGTGGCAGTCATTTCACTAAGGTACATCCAGCCCATAGGAATGCCTTTGATTGGTTTGAAAAGAACTATCGAAAAGATATCTCTGTGCCTCGGAAAAAAATTTAAGTCTCCGAAGTGTAGAACTAATTCTCCATATAGGTAGCTATTGTAGCACTTTACTCGCGTTATACAATTTTTTTTCTTCGTGTTCTGTTATCAAAAAAATACTTGTTTATTATCATTGTTGACCGATGTAGAAATATTTACACGATGTAGTCACACTACTGGTGCATTGTATCATACACACAAATAATTTAGTTTGTCAAATGATGTAAAAGTCATGTATAATCTACAGACCACCAACTAGATAGTCATGGGCAAAAGACATAGTGGTCTTAAACGTAAGGCCGGTCATCTGGGCTTCCAAGCAGGCGAAATTGCATTCATTGAAGATGAAATGGCAGCATTAGCGGCCGAGTATGGGCTAGAGGTTGACCGAGACATTGCTAGCCACGTGCAGCAACGCAAGGAGAGAAAAAAGACGCGACGACGGCGGCATCATGACGAAACGAATAATATTCGAGGTATTGACGAGCTACAAGTAAGAGAACAAAGTAAAGAGACTATCAAACTGTTAGATTTGGATTTCAATAATAGCGAATCGGTTGATATTAAAGACGCGCACAAGCTCGTATTGACAAGTTTGACCGTCGTGCTACCAGACACTTGTGCGTTGAGAGCATGTGGAGTGCCTGGTTGCGCGTGTTCGAATGGATCAAGATCATTGGGATTTCCAGAAGAAGACTCGAGCGACAAGAATCAAAGAAAATTGATCGAAAAGGCACAGTGTCTGAGTTGCCAACATGGAGTGCTGCAGCACGTAGTAGAGGTGAGAGAAGATGCGGATCTTGCTGCTACGTTACCCAGTGGTGGTCAACGATTGCTTCAGACATTATATCAAATCATTCGACTCGGGAGAATTGGTGCGAGTATATTGAAAAGTCGCATATGGACCAAGTCTGCATTAGAGCGACTCGAAGCTGTGCTTACGCATCTTAAAAAGCAATTTGCTGATGGAGGCACGCGGAATGGTCAAAAGTCAGCAGGTGAAGTGCATCGGGGGAAGCAATTGCTCACAAACTTGCAAGCACAGCTCCGTCAGGCGCATCAAAGTGTTGGATTAGCATCGCGCGACGAATTGCCAATTGCGTTAGCTTGTATATGCGATCAAATGTACTTCCAAACGTATTATAGTGCGCTAGTACTCTATGGTCGTGCGTGTGGCGCTGTGCCGTCACCAGATAAGTATTTTAAAGAGCTTGAGCAGTTTACTCAAGCAGGTACGTCCCAGTTTGAAGCGTTTTTGAATCACGAATTTAGTGGTCCAGACCAACTCTCTCGGGTGCTCAAGACTCTAGAAATTCCTATTGTTGGGTCGACTTCGCATGATGAAATGACGCGGGAACGACTTCGTTTACAACAACAACACAGAAAACAGAATCCACTTCTAAGTATATTTCACGCCCGATTGCGTGAAGGAGTGCGTTTGTTTTACGAAGAAGGTGTTGGAATGAATGGCGAAATGGATGCTATTCTCAAGGCATCACAGGGCGGTGACTTGGGCAGCAAGAAGCATAGTAACACTAAGAAACATCCACAAAAGAAGCACTATCGCCGTGAGAGAAAAGCTGTTGCTCAAAGTGACGTAAATGTGACAGCATTGAAGGAGATGCCATGCTATCCGCTTTTGGCACAATGGCGCGATAATTGCCGTGACTGGTGCTGTCACTTGTATTCGTATGCCACACCAAACCAAGAAGCGTTGGAAGTGATGGCAAAATATGCACCCATTGTTGAAATTGGAGCTGGAACAGGTTACTGGTGCTCACTACTTCAGCGGGCTGGCGTGGATGTCGTTGCTTTTGACAACATTCCACCAAGTGGAGAGAGTACACAAGAAAATGCATATCATGGTCATGTACCGCCCTTCTGCTCCGTTCAATGTGGTGGACCTGAAATTCTAAGCCAGCAAGACATCAGAAATCGTAGCTTATTTTTGTGCTACCCTCCACCGGGAGATACAATGGCTGTTCGCAGTATTCAATTGTTTCAAGGTGACGTAGTCTTGCATGTTGGTGAGTGGCAGGGAGATACAGGTGACAGTCGCTTTGAAAATGAACTTCAACGTCGATTCGTACTCGAACAAGAAATTCTGTTGCCTAATTGGGGCAATTCGGCTTACGGACTTACAGTATGGCGTCGTAAAGCGAAGAACCTTAATTCTGTGGCTTGGCGTGCGATGAGTTGTTTTAACTGCGACAAAACACTTCAAGAAGCTGTCGAGAAAAGTGTGCCGTTGCGACGATGCGTCATTTGTAAGACAAATGTGTATTGCTCATCAATTTGTGCTCGACAAGATGCTATGGGACACACAGCAGAACACGCAATGCGTCTGGTGTTTTTAAAAGAACCAATATCGAGCGAAAATTACGACCGCAATTTTGACAATGAAGCTTATTACACCGTAGTTAAGGAGCCTGATCTGGACGACACAATCGTAGCTTTTAAGAACAATTGGAGAGAGATGACGAAGATTCCTTTGAAGGCGAAAGGTAGCGACGACGAAGAAAATTTGAACAGAGAGTCGATCATTGCTAAGACTCCATTTGCCTTTAATTTTAGCTCATAGTAATATCCTATTCCAATAACAATTGTCTAATATTTCAAATGAATATTTTGACTTTCTTTGCTAAATTCGTATAACTTTATCGATATCATTTATACTCGCAAATTTCCCTTAATTGTCCAGAATTGTACCAATCTCTGATATTCAAATACTTGTGTGTTTGGAATAGTAAAGAGAGCTGAATTGTTCAATGCAATTTTCTTTATCTTGAAAATGCTGAAAGATCAGGTTTTGACAATCAACAACATCAATATAAATAGCCTTGACCTTTCGTAGACCTCTACTCGGCAACTAGTTATACAGGTACAGCTTTGGTTTATTTAAGTTAGAGAGGCGCATTGTTTTCAAATGCCGAACCTCCGAGGGCTACTTGTCGAGGTCTAATAATACAAAATTAATCCGAGCAAACTTATCTCTCACAGTTTGTTGGTCTCTCACGTTTGTCAAGAGTCAGGAGTTGTGACGGCTAATTAGATTGCCCGAATTTCGTTTGACAATTGTGAAATTGGCAGCAACTTACTAAAATTTGTTTCGGAAATAAATGCTGTAAAAGTCTTCTGTTTTTTGGTTAGATCTTTTCACCGTCATTCTTATTAAAAAAACACTTCAGTTACTCAGGACTCTCTGTACGTGTGCATTGCTAAATTGAATGCAATTGACGAAGTATTTACGAGCCCACAACAAAATTAAATATGACACCGATCGTCAAGGCCACCAAAGTCTTGGCGGTAGTCAGCGATTAGTCTTGAAATGCATACATACGGGAATCTTTATCAAAAAATAATCTATCAAACATGCTTTGACAATTTGAGTTTTCTAAAAAATCTGGGAGGCTACGACTGTCAGTGTGAAACTTGAAATTGGTATTACAATTGGACATATAGTTTGACTGTCAAATTAGCAGATTTGGTGTAGACTTTGTTTGCTCAGAGCTGGTCATATTAATAATAAGCTTTCCATCTTGACTGATTGTTCCTTGTGGACGCTGTCCGTAGATATATATCACAATATTTCGCTACTAGAAGTCGCTAGAACAGCTTAGACAGACCGATGTAGATCGCTCACGAGAAACGGTACGATTATTGCTAATAATTCATCACACTTACCAAATACGGTTGAATAAATTGCAAAATTTCTCATGTAGCAAATTCTAAAATTATTGTATTATTTTTGTATCGAAAAGAATGATGTTCCAGAAATGACCCACCTGACTTGAGCAGAAAATCTGCACCAGAGAAATCGCAATGTCGCATTGATAATTCGCAGTGTATCTGCAGGCTCTGACGTAAGCTTATGTGTTTGTTTGCCGAGTCGAGTAGTGGTGATAGGTTTGTCGTCCATATCTTGCACGACACACGTACTGTGTATGTACAAACGCTGCGTCGATTTCGTGTGCTAACGCATCGTCCTGTCTGCTTCACCTCGACGGGGTCCAACGCTAACGTCTCGCTCAATTCCACTCACAAAAGTTCGATTTGCGACGCGCAATGCCTTCTCTAGACCAGATGCTGGTGGTGATAACAATGGTGTTTGGACTTTTCTCGACTCTTGTCAACGGGTCCGATTCTAAAGTCTCATTAAGTTCAAAAACCTCTGGTTTCGAAAAGACAAGAAGACTACAGACATTGACAAGTCTCAATAAAGCCGTCGTGGGATCCAAAACATTTGCGTGGGTCGACAATTACGACTGTAATAATGACATGGTGAAGACGGTGCGAGAGTTTTTTAAGGCCAATGACGATATGTTCAACAGGTGCATTGCCGATAGTGGTTACAAGCTCTACCCATATTCAGGCATTTTACCTGATGCAACCATTGTAACTGGACTCGTAACTTCTGAAGCCTGTATGAGTATTATTACCGCTGTTGTGCTACTTCATATGCCTTCGTGCACTCTAGACAATTTAGAAATGCGTGCTGCGTGTGAAACGGTGTTGTATTACTCGACAGCGTTAAAACATGGCTTTGATGCACCGACATCTGAACAGTTTTATGAGCTCATGACATGGCGAAATCATGTGAATCTTGCGAAAGCGTCCGGAAAACCATACGACGGGACGTCCAAGGCGTATTCAGAATTTACTGAGTATATGGGCGATGCTATCAGTAGCAGCAAAGTGACCGTAATGGATGATTTCACGGTGATCTCTGGCACTGAACAAGGAAATGCTCACCTGATGAATGACAGTATTCAACCTTCGTTTAACTTTACGAGTCCAACGATTAATCTCTTGGTAGGTCGAGTATCCAACGCTGAGGTTGCACATGATGACGTCACATTAACGACGAAATCGGAAACGGCAATAAGTCTCGACGTCAACGATGCTACTGCTTTGATCGCACCAGTGGTGACTTTGATACCGATGCTCATATTGTTGTTAGTATGAATAGAATGATAACTACAGAATATAGACGAAACAAATACTATTTTGCTGTGCCAAAATATTACTATAATACAAAAGTTATGCCAGCTTCGATGTAATACGTTTGTAGCGCCAGCTTTATTGTTAGGGTATTGCTAACAATTTCGAATAGCCTCGCTGTTAGTAACCACGGTATCATGCGTATAGACTGTTGTAACGGGTTGACCTCTCCTTTACATTATTTGAGAGTTAGAAGACATTTCAAAACTTGATTTCTGTGCAAAATGCCGTCTTATGCTTTATGTATCAAATTAAGTTCCTTCTTCGCTAACTTGCAATCTTTCTTGGAAAACGAAAGTGGAACAATGGTTTTGCTTGCAAATTCATGATATTCAGAGCTGTCAGTACATTTGTCACCTAAGAAGCGCTCCAAATGCTGCCCAGACGATTGCGTATCGCCGCCTCGTACTCTTGTCTTGCGGTAAAAAGGATACGGCACATCCTTTGACATAAACTTGGCAGCTTTCTTCCTTTGAATAATCAGAACGTGTTCAGAGCGTTTTTGCCGAGCCAACGCTCTTTCTTTCGGCTCTAGAGCAAAAATATCAGCTTACTGTTCCCATGCAATTTGATTCTTTGATTTGACCACCAAACTAACTTAGCAATCTCAGCACCCTTTTACAATTGACATCCTGAACAGCCAGCCAATTTTTTTCTTGAATAAGCTCATCCTCAGCATCATCTACAAATCGAACGCGAGAGAGACCTGTGTAGCGTCCTTCTTGACAGTGTATTCTTCTTAGGAGCTGGAATCTCCGTCTTAATCTCGATCACTTCAAGTTTACGCGAGTAAGTGCAGTCTTTGCTTCTGTTCTTGGTATCCATTGCAAGAGACACAACCGCTGCGGCAACACCCGCCTGCCTACCTTTGTTCGCTTGTACTGTCATATTCTTCCTGTTACGTTTTCTCTTTGAAGTTATGCTGGAAAGCCACAGGAACTTTTCGCCTTCTACTGCAAGCTCCGTGTCAATATCTTCACTGTCGGTCTTCGCCTAAAATTCAACAGTCATCGACGTCTTAGCCTAAATTCAAGTGAGATAGACTCCTGTTTGCTTCCATCAGCGACTAAAACACCATTACTACCCTTAACATGATCAATCGCAATAGCTTTTGATTCACGAGCCGAAATGCCAGTAGTCATACTGACAACCTCCGTTAGGATAGCACCACCAGCCAATGCGTTTGCAACTACTGCTTTGTCCTGTTCAGTAACAACAACCATCTTGAATACCACTTTGATCAATTTGTTCATTTTAACAACGTTGCTTTCTTCAGCAGCACTTCGATCGCCTTTACCTTCTGACAAAATGCAGTCCCCGTTAACGCCATCAATTGTGCAAATCTCGCGTTGTAACTTCCTCCGTGCCTTCTCTCGCTGCGTTTCAGCTGCGCGCTACATAAACCTCATAGCCTGCCGACCAAGCTTTTTGCTGGCCTCAACTGAATCCTCATCAATTTACCAAACCATTGGCATGTTTTTCCAATCGTTTTGTAAACGCGTCACCGCGTCGCTCTCCTCCTCCTCATCGTCGTCAACAAAAAAACATCGTCTTTACTGTCAATTGCGTCCATCTTACGACGAAACTCTTCACTACGGCGCAATTACTCAGCAATTGCATCGTGTAGCATCAGCAACTCGAATCTCACGGCTCAGTCAATGTTTCATCCATTTTTTTGTGTTAAGTGTCAATCGTCCTCCCGCTCGCGTTGCTACCAGCTATTTGTCAAGCTTTCGAGCCAATTCAGGGCCCAATGCTCGTAGTTATTCGTCCTATCTTACCATCGCTTTCTTATCTAACGCAATGCGAATCTTGTTACTTTTCATTTTCTTCTTGGGCTCTTAAGGAAAATACTATATTGCAATTTATATAATTAGTGCACTAACTCTATGAATAAGTATAGAGTGTAGACTCATAAGCTACTCTATCACCAATGGACCATCATAGATAGCACTTGTGAGTTGCCCATACTTTGTATAGCTGCTTATAGATTCCCTTCAATATAGAGCAAACTTGAATATAAAATGAGTAAGTCAAATATGCAATTGCTTGCTGATACATCATGGATGTCCCTGTTTGCTTTGATTACGGATTACTATTGATTTTCTGTACATGTAACGTGCAGCTCGGAGATGATCTTGTCGATTTTATCAGACATCTATAATTCATTCTAATAAGATGGCAGCTATTATTCTTTAATATGTTGTCGATACGTTATAAATCAGAAGAGACTCGTACATCTCCATCTATACAGTGACTCAGCCGTACAGTCCAAGCTCCAGGTCCTCACTGGGACGGTTGTATTGTACTCTCGGTGTTGCATGGGTGTAATCCTTTCCAATGCCACAATCACTTTTGAACCTGCTTCGGCATAGCTTACAAGAAGAACTGAACGATGAAATTTACATTGCCAAAAGTCGAAATTCCGTCCGTCACATTGTCAGACAATCAATGTGCCTCTTTTATTGAGGAAGCCGACACCGTCGTGAAAGAGATCGTGGCAGCAAATGATCTTTTCATAGCTAAGGGATACACGATTGGATACCCTGACTGGAAACGTATTCGAACAAAAGAAGGAGTGCAAGTATATCGACAACGAAAAAAAGCGATTAAGCAGCGTCCACCCACTTCACAATTACCACCAGTACTTCATCATCCATCACAGCCAAGAGAACATGAGTTTTCTCGATTTGGTAGTGTCAATAGCTACAGCAGTGTTGAACTGGAAATTGAAGGCCACGAATCCTCTTCGTCTTCGTCTGGAATTGCTGGAAACAGCATAATGGAAAAAATGAGACCACATGGTGTAGCACTCATAGCCTTGCATGGCACGATGGATGGCACTGTAGATGACTGTTTGTTTGGGAGTATTGCGACTACCGACGAAGCATGGATACTGCGAAGCTCACACATCAATGACCGGATTAAAGATGCTCGCCTTCTTGCGACTATCCGATCGCCAACTCGTACGAATCCTTGTCAATTTCTTGGAATTAAATGGTTTGCAAATGAACTACCACCCTTGCTTACGGGTGTTGTCCATCAACGCGACTTTATTATCATTGAGTCTTTGGGCTTTACGAGCGACTCGAAAGGTGAAAGAGTTGGTTACGTATTAATGCACTCCATCATTTTGCGGGACATTCCAGAGCTCACGCATTTGGGAATCGTCCGTGGAAGTATGAGTTTCTGCTTCATCTTTCGTCAAGGGGGACCAGGTAAAGTCGACATTTTTTGTCGTGGGTTCCTTGACTCACGCGGCGAGATACCGAGTCGTCTCGCTCTTTCAATTGCAACAGATGCTGCGATTTGCTGTACCAGTGTTGTCGACTTCGCGAACATTAAGAAACTCCGATGGCTCATGAAACACGCAAACATCCAACCGGCTGAAAATACGCCCCCTCAACATTGTGAAGCTTGTGCCAAGAGTTTTGGAAAATTTTCTTTACCGTTCTCCAACACAAGTGTTTTGTGTCAAATTTGTCGCAATGTGATCTGTTCAAAATGTAGCGTGAACAAGAAGATGACCGTCCACGTGCCTGATTCAGGATCAATCCAACAATGCTTGCTTAAGTTTTGTCTGCGATGCATGTATAAAGCAAAAGAAAAATCGAGCTGGGAGCTAGCCATAGATACTCTCGAGGATTCATTAACTTCGCCGTCTGTTACTATAACATCGCATCTGTCACAGTAATATGTGGTCCCAACTACATTCAAACTCACCTTATGTACGATTAAATATCGCTACAAAATGAGCTTCGAATATTCCTTAATGACAAATTAGGGATTTAATGTTTTATTTCCTGTAAGTCTTTAACTCCATAATAAATTCTTTGAATCGATTGTAGCTTTTGTGACATGTACGTCGTTAATTTGGAATATTATGAGTTGGAAGGCCAATGATTTAAATGAATGATGCTTTCTCGCTCTCTACGACGAATACATGCTTTGCTGGCATACTTCAAGGTAAAAAGTAGTAAAGCAGCCAGCAGATTGGAATGTAACCCTTTTACCAAATAAAACTCTTATGTATGTCACCTTTTGAACACAAATATTGGAATTGAAATTTTCCTAAATTTCAGACGCTAAAGTTGACCCTGACGAGTTTGTCGAATGATAAGCTGTCGACAATTCGCTGAGAATGCTTTCCATCTGCCAACCGGTTTGCTGCTTTGCTACACGCACGCAGCGCAGACAAAACTGCACGGATCGTTGTTGAATTGATCCGTTGTCTGACACGTGCACAGTCATTTTCTTGCTTACTCTGCATTTTGAGCAGACAATCTGAAAACAAATTCTGCAAGGCACACGAGTTCTGGATAATGAGATCGTATTGAGCTTCTTCGCACAAGCTTCGCAATACTGAGTGTTGAACTGATTGGCCTCAATCGAGCGCTTCCTTGCGTGGGTCATGAGCCATCGCAGCTTTTTAATGACCGCATAGTCCACAACATTAGTACAGCAGATCGCAGCCTCCGCGGCGAGTGACACCGATATACGACTCGGTACGCCACCGCGGGAATCATAAAACCCACGACAAAAAATGTCAATTTTACCAGGTCCGCCTTGTCGATATATGTAGCAGAAACTCATTTCTCCGCGAATGATTCCCAAATGCATAAGTTCCGGAACATCCCGTAGTTTAATTGAATGCAGCAGCACATAGCCAACTCTTTCGCATTTCGAATCGTATGTAAAGCCCGAGGACTCAAGAATGAGATAATCGCGCTGCTGGACAATCCCTTTGAGAATGACTGGATGCTCCTTTACGAACCACTTGACTCCTAGAAATTGACAGGGATCGGTACAGGTCGGTGCTCGAAGAGTTGCTAGAATTCGAGCGTCATCAAGATGGTCGTTAATGTGTGAGCTGCGCAGCCTCCAAGCCTCATCCGTAGCCGCGACAGACCCAAACATACAATCGTCTATGGTACCATCCATTACGCCCTGTAAAGCCAAGAGAGCCACACCAGGCGGTCTCATTTTCTCCATGATATTTTCAGATGAGATACCAGACCAAGATGAAGAGTACGTGTCGTTTTTTGCACTAATGTCGACGTTACTACAGCTACTAAATGTGCGAAATCGAAAGAATTCGTCTTCTTTTGGCTGTGATGAACTTTGAAGAACTGGCGGCGAGCACGGTGTCGACTCTTGCTTCATCGCTCCTTTTCGCTGTCGATACACTTGTACACCATCTTTTGCCCGCACGAGTTTCCAATCAGGATACGCAAGCGTACACCCTTGAGAATTAAAGCTCTCGTTTGCTGCAACAAGTTCTTGTACGACAGTATCTGCTTCTTTGACTAAAGAGTCTCGCTGCTCATCGGACAACGTGAGAGGTGGGAGGATATTTTTGGGCAAGGTGAATCTCATCAAAACTTCTCTATTGAGCTATTTCTACGTGGAACTGAGCAGGGGCTCCAATGTCTACTCGAATGACGAGACCACATTACGCTTAGTTTTTGTACATACGACAATAGTCATATCGTGAGAAAGGTCAGATGACACATAAATATTTTTTTTTGCATAATTGTTATTTAGATGTAGACCCACCAATGTGTTATCATCTTTTTAGCGCAGTTCGAGCCTCTAACAATCAAAATCAATTGTGACGGATTAGTTTTCCTTTCAAATTTAGTGTGGTAATATTCGCTGGCTTTGTTTTTATAGTGAAACAGTTTTCTTAAACGAAGTTTTCCCATGAAGTTCCTTCTTTACGATATTTGCCTACAAAGTTGTTATGGGTCTTTTAACGTGCCAGTGATAAACTCATTTTCACATGATATTAAGAGCTCGAAAGTCCAAGATGATGTTGTCGAAGATGATTCATATGATCACGCTGGCGGATGCTTAGCGTTATTTTAAGTGAGTGGTTATATCCTTCCACATAATCTGACAGGCTTTACGACAATTGCGATTTCTAGCCCACAAGCTTGTACATAATGTAATTCTCTCGTTTGATATTTTTAGGTAACATTGGCATGCCTTCTGGCACTTCAGAAGATTCTAAGACCTGTATAGAATAAAAACAAAACGATGCATTTGACAGTATGGTTGAGTGTGGAAAACTTACGTAACGTTTAGTTGCCAATACAATGCATTTGTGCTAAATTTATATTACAGTAAATGTAAATGATCGGTATTTGTAAAAAGGGAAAAAGAAAAGCATATAAAAATTAAATGGAATTATTGATTATATATTAGTCTAAAAAGAGCAAATTAGATATATATCCTCTTGAGTTATCAGGCTCGCCATTCCACTCCTGGTAGGAGCGCACGAATCTAATCTTTGTGCTTTTGTTGACGTAGTTATATTGTCAAAGCTCCCCATTTGAAAAGTCCACGGCAAATCCATTGCACTTGGGAGCTCTAGTAGTCACGACCCGATGTCCACGTAATGATCAAGCGTCTGTCACGGGCCAGTCTAGTAAGCACAATCTATCGTTGATCCCGACAGGGCCATGAGATTGGCAGTAGAAGATCGAAAGCGGTAATCGCTAACCAGAAAACGCCCACCCGCTTTAGAAATGCGCCGGTGAGGAACTCCCGAGAGCGTCAAGCCCAAGCGTCGATGAGATAGCAGATGGCACCCACCGTTAGGCTAGAGCCGAGGGTCCAAAATTCTGAGGGCCAAAGCGGAGCAGATCTCTTGAGGCAGTCAATGATTGGCCATGCTCCAACGCGGGTCACGGTTGCGTCTCCAAGCAAGAGTCCAACCGCGAGAGTGTGTACAATCAAACATAATCTAAGAAAGGGTCATTCCCCTTACGGGAAGATTTGAAGTGACAGAAGTCGCGGTTATGATCATCACATAACCGGACATATCATTTGTGTTTGATGTACTTAATCACTTAAGAAAAGTGGTAGACAATCGAATGGATTATGTATAGATATCAGGAGCTGTTATCACTGCAAATGACCATTTACATCCTGCCAGAGGAAGGAACGGTTACCATTTTCACGGAAGGTGTTCGATCGAGTGCGGCTCGCAGTGAGAGCTTCTACTATCACATACCTCTTTTGAGGAAGCACTGAACGTCTCAAAGTTATAGCTTTCATTTAAAAATTTCGTATATAATATCTCCATGTTTTCAGTATTACTGCACTGATCCGTATTATACCCAGTGCATAGTGGTACCTGATTTTTAGAACCCAAGTACAGATGGCTGCACAACGCACATGATACCCCTTGTGTGGCCACCCCGAAAAATGAAGATACTGCCCAAAATCTGATTGTTTTTGCTGGCCCGACATCTTTAGGTGCGGAAGCAGATATGGACGCGCGCATGAAACGTGTCAACGGTCTAAAGACCCGCCAGATGCTTCG
>NW_020187732.1:6992-7469 GCF_900000015.1 Plasmopara halstedii | reverse complement strand
GAATGCGAGAAGATTTACCCAGTCAACGACAAGAAATTGCTTGCGATGAAGTATGCACGTGTCAAGTACAGGTTGTGTGCACCTGCCTGGCTCCAAGCCGTTTGTGATCTATACAGATCATGCATCACTACGCACTGCGACTCAGTCGCCCCACCTCTCGCAGAGAATGAATTGATGGCTATCCTTCTTTGCGGAATATAACTTCGAGGTGAAGTATAAGCTGGGAAAGTAGAATGCTTTGGCTGATGCGTTGTCACGCTGACCGGACTATGAGCTTGCTCATGTCACGATGGTGACGTCGTCAGTGATGGATTTGATCCGCGTCGCATACGCGTGTGATGGTATGTGTGTAGCGCAACTACAGGCTCTTGGGAGCAAGAATTTTGGAAACTCAAACAATTAATTGTCGGCGCGTTTGCGCGCACGGTTACACCGATATTCGTTGAGTAACGGGTTGCTGTATCATAGCACCGATAT
>NW_020187732.1:6445-6982 GCF_900000015.1 Plasmopara halstedii | reverse complement strand
CATAGCCTCGAGGCGGACGTCGCCATCTTCCTCCCCCGTCATACCGTTGATGAGGGTGAATAACTGTGCGCCATCGTCTACGGTAGACACAACCAGGATCAGGGTCGACGCCCGGCGTCGCCGTCGCCTCTGCTCAGAGGTTCTTTGTCTCGGTGAGACCAGGGTGAACACGCACTCCGCGTCGTCCGGTGTCACCCTTAACTTCCGCTCCTTTGGAGCCCCGATGTTATCTACAACACTCGACAAAGAATTGCTGACCTCGCAGTCTTCGTCCAGTGGATAACGTACCACTCCACGCGCATCTGAAGGGTCGTGCCCAAGATGCCCCGGGCTCTGTCCAACCACGCCATCAATGGCATGCAGCGACTGCTTCGCAACAAGAGCAGGCCTCAGTGGTTTACGTGCCGTTCCACCTGCATCACGGGGGCCTCGCCCTCGATGTCTCGGCCCTTGGCCGACAATATTGCGCATGACATGCAGCGACTGCTTTGATACTCGAGCAGCGCTCAGTGGCTTACGTACCACTTCACGTGCCTT
>NW_020187732.1:6094-6159 GCF_900000015.1 Plasmopara halstedii | reverse complement strand
TCGACATTTTCTTCAGGCAAGTGCGAGTTCCTGAACGGAGTATATCTATCATGGGTGGGATTTGG
>NW_020187732.1:2693-5460 GCF_900000015.1 Plasmopara halstedii | reverse complement strand
GCTCACAGTCGTAGTAAAAAGTGAATTTTGTTATACCCAGGATTGCTAAGAGTAAATGGGAAAGCATCTAATGTTTTATGGAGGGTTATGAAGTCATTCCTCAATCCCGCTTTCATCAGCTAGATGACTATGAATATATCTGCCGCGAACGGATAAACGTCTCCGCTATATTCTATAAATGATATCAAACTAGTTTCTGAGTGGCGATGCATATCTGATCAGTTGGTGTTGCCTAAATCTTGGAGAGTGATGGTGAAGCCTAGAATTCTTAGCCCGGATCTGGATCATCTCGATGTTAGATGCACAACGAGACGCTTGGACAGACGCGTCGTGCCGCCACACTTCAGAGAGCACACGTGCCCAAGCAATTCAGCTGGCGCCGCTATATGAGCTAGAGGCGGGCTGGAGCCAATATTTGGCGAGTGAAAGCGTCACCCTCAGTCCGAAAATTGAGATTTCAGGCTTTCAAGATTGCACTGTTGCCGTGGACTCTTTCGACATGGCGTTTCCTTTGTCTCATGCATGCTTGGAGTAATGGCAGATCCACCCGTCTTATCGTTGTGCCGCTAATAGAGAGTGACTGACTTCGCGGTGGAAAGTCTCTTGGTAGATAGCTCGTTTAGAGATCTAAAGCAGACTAGTAGGAACGTCAAGGCTGGGAACTGGGGTGACGAGTTGTCTCCTCGACTTCCTGTCTTGCCTCCAACTTTGTTAAATCAGCGTAAAATGTCGTTCAAGGGGGATGTCCAATGATCTATCTAAACAGGTATTGACTAAGCAATTTTAAATTTTCTAATCACAAGCCTTCAAAGAATTGTATCTGTTGGGCAAAGAGATTGTTGTGCACGGCGCCTGGAAAACGTTTTCCAAGCGAGTACGTGTTACCAAGCTTTCAGAGGTCTGCGATTACGAGAGTAGCATTTGTGCAGAAATTATTGAATCGAGACAAAAATCAATATTATAAGTTTTCATATGTTAACGTAAAATTGTCGTTTTGGCTCGATATACGGCTAGCAGCCCACGTATACTACAAGCCTCTCTCCCTGAATTACCAACATCTTTGCCATTGCCGATACGCTGGTGCTCAGCAATAACAATAATTTCGCATAAGTGCAACGAAACTACGTAGAGCTATTCAGTTTTGTATTTGATATAATTGAACCAAATGTGTAGGATGTCAGTGCGCAAGATTACAGTAATAACCAAGTTACACTCCCTTCCACAATGACGCTAACTATAGAAGGGCTCACACTACATATGTCAATTTTAGAATGTAGACTACGATGCTCGGGGTCTACCTTGCTCTTTTGCACTATGCCAAGCCTGCTCTGAACAACTTAGTGTTTTCTCTGATGGACTCAAGCAAAATGCTTTAGAACCTTCGTAAATAGCGCGGCTCCGCGGTCGATGCTTTTCGCACAATTTTGGACGAGGGATGCCGAAAATTTTTCCAATGCCGACGGTCTCGGTTGCTTTACACGTGCTGACCATACACCCCAGCTTTACTCGACGACACAAGTCCTATTTACCGAGAAGAAGACGTTTACCCCGCTTTGCCTTCTTCATGCATTAATTGTATAGTTCATGCCCCCTTCTTCGGCCGGGAATTGTGAGCCTTTTTGCTCTGGAATCACGGCAATGGTCAGATCACCAACGATTCGAACCCGGTCATGGTGCACAGCCTGATCAACTACAAGCGTAAGAATCTCGCCGACTCTTGCTTAGATCATCGCGTCGTAATTACTGAATCGTTTGTTATCTCACCGCTTTGGGCGGAATCCCAGCACGCCTAGGCGCGCAGAACTACTGCTGGTAAATTAGAGCCGAATGTCGAAAAGTTGCTCCACAATGCTTTCGAATCCCATAAGAAATTTTGCATCAGGTGTACCGCCTGCGCATTGAGCAGCAGTGTTGATGAAAAGCAAGCCCGTGATAGAAAGTATATCTTGGGTGCAATATTTGGAAAGCGTGCCGTTGAGTAAACCGCTTTGTCTCACCTGTATCGGGGCTTGACGATCCAGCTTCAGCGAAGCGGACTTTTGACTAAAGCGTTGATCCATGCTTGACTTTGCAATGTAGAAAGCACAACGTAGATATCGCGGTTAGAAACAAAACATCCTTATCGTTCAAAGTACAGCCCCTCGTGTCTTTATGAGACTGCAATCACAGGTATCGATTACCTATCGATCCCACGACAAGGTGACTTTGGAAAAAGAGTGCTGCAAAGGGTAAAAATGCCTCATCCTCGCAAATTTTTAAAGGTCTGGAGTTAAAGCAGCTGCAGCACCAGTACAAATGAAATCTCAACGATCGGTAAACTCGTTCACTAAGGTATGTCTTCCATATCACTGAATATAGATAGCTACTATAGTATACCTAACGGTCCACCAAAGGTGACACGAAAACGCGGGCCACTCTTTGCTCATCTTACAGTACCGACGAAGGTTGCCTTTCAAGTGGCTGCGTCCTGTTAGCTCTCTTGGTTGTGGTGCCACGAACACATTATTCACGCGTCTCGTTGTGCATCCAACATTGAGATGATCCAGATCCGGGCTAGGATTTCTAGGCTTCACCATCTCTCTCCAAGATTTAGGCAACACCAACTGATCAGATATGCATCGCCACTCAGAAACTAGTTTGATATCGTTTATAGAATATAGCGGAGACGTTTATCCGTCCGCGGCAGATATATTCATAGCCATCTAGTTGATGAAAGCGGGATTGAGGAATGACTTCTTAACCCTCCATAGAACATTAGATGCTTTCA
>NW_020187732.1:1297-1534 GCF_900000015.1 Plasmopara halstedii | reverse complement strand
GGATCCGGCGCAAGTGAACGCGGAAGCGTTGGCGCCGGAGTGGATCCCACGGGCCCTCGGCCACCCAGAAGCTAAACCATCAACTGGTTCTAAGCACGGAGTGCAACAAACTCCATTTCCGATGGCGCCAAGCGCTCCACCGTCGCATGCAGCGACGCATTTGCCTGTTCCACGGCTACGAGTCGCTCCAACAGAGCGCGGTAGTTCTCCAGGTGAGGCAGCCGGCGCACGACGTGT
>NW_020187732.1:0-1287 GCF_900000015.1 Plasmopara halstedii | reverse complement strand
AATACCCATCGACCAAGTCGTGTGCGCTGTACTTTGTACAACCAACCATATTATCATGAAGAACATCTTTCACAAGAACTAGTGTCGGTGTCGAAATGGTGGTAGCGTTGAGCTTATTGTAAGCGTGAACGATACGCCCCTTGCCTTCCGGACCCGAAACGTGGGTGTGGACTGGGGAGACTTGCTCACACACCATTCCTGCATCGTGTTTCGCGTGGAAAAGGCGTCAATGACCTAAGGTGTGTTATGCAATGTTTGATTCCCGGAATCAGGTCAATCTCATGATACATACCTCGGTCCGGAGATAGGACCGACGGCAGACGACATTTTGAAATTCCTTTACCAAAGGATAGTATGGATCCGAGGGATCTTTCCAGATCAACAATCCACTTCGTGCGTTCAACACTCTCTTGGTGTCCCCCAGGACAGCTTCATCCAGAAGTGACGACGAGTTATTCTCCTCGCTCGGTCGCATAATGACCACCTCGGCTAAATCGCCTGTATTCAAGGCACCGCCAAACTCTTCGAAGGACATCTCGCCCAGCTCAAGAAGGATATTCACCGCTGGAATAGCCTTGAGGGCGACGTCGCCGTCTTCCTGTTCTGTCATACCGTTGACAAGGGTATATACCTGTGCACTATCGTCGACGGTAGACACACCCTAGGTTAAGTTCGATGCCCTGCGTCTTGCAGATAATAAGCGGTATCACCTTCTCCTCTCGATAGAGGTTCTACGTCTCATCGAGACCAGTTGATATACGCTTTCAGCGTCGTCCAGTGTCCACACTCCTGCTCGACCGAAGCCTTGAAGTATTTAACAACATCCGACGAAGAGCTGCTATTTATGCAGTCATCGTCCAGTGGATATCGTGCCATTTCACGCGCATTAGAAGGGCCTTGCCCAAGATGCCTCGGACCTTCGCCGACCATGGCACCCTTGGCATGCAGCAACAGCTTCGTAACGTGGCAAGAGGGCTCAGTGGGTTACGTGCCACTCCACATTCAGCCCGCGAACCACGTTCGAGAATTCTGTCCAATACACCCTCGAAGTTTGACAACTCGGATACTCCGATATCTAGTAACATTGACTGTTCCTGCAGCGGGGCTGCCGTAGATTTGCGCTGAAAGGAAGCTTAATATTTAGGTCACCGACCTTACGCTCTTCACAAGAACCAGTACGAATGTAGCGGGTCGCTAACCGCTACATCCAAGAGTAGTTTGAACCGTAACCCAAGGCTAATAAACTCTTCTGTTTAAAATGTAAACTGTATTTATTTGTTTTTTCTG
>NW_020187731.1:0-527 GCF_900000015.1 Plasmopara halstedii | reverse complement strand
TGTCGAAGTGCCACCGATGCTTAGAGAACCGGCATCCAGATTGCCAATCACATCCAAGGCAGCGAGCGTTCCTACTCCGCCAAGTCTTAAATATCTTTGATCACCTGTAGTTAAAGTAAGATAGTCATTTGATGAGTCGAAGAAAGAGCTATTGAATAGAGGGGAATTGATAATTGGAGGGAGAGACATTTTTGATCACTATACTATAAGATGCAAAATTTCTACGAATCCATACCGAAGTCAAAGTTGAAGAAGTTCCCAAAGAACGATCACTTTGAGTTGCCATTTCGCATGTGCGTGGCCTCTCCCAGTGGATCAGGGAAATCAAATACAGTTCTCTTTATAATTGCCCTTCTAAGCAAATGCTTTACCAAGATCGTCATATGTACAAAAACAAATGAAACACTCTACGATCATCTTCAAGACACTATCGACAACGTCCAGGTGATCGAGGAAGGAATGGTCCCAGCAATGAGTGAATACGATTCTGAGACTAGCAAGTTGATAATCTTTGATGACTTAGTCAT
>NW_020187730.1:12144-12439 GCF_900000015.1 Plasmopara halstedii | reverse complement strand
TAAGTTAAAACGGCCACTGGTTATCATTGCTTATTAATATATACCGCCAAAAACTAATATTAATCGTCTACAACAGGCTAAACGAAATTGTCACTGCCTTGCTGCATTTGAATGTGTCCTTTAGATTCACGACGGTCGAAATTCTGTATAGGCTCACCGTAAGCTGTACGCATTGCAAACAAAGCGACCTACACCCGAGATAAATGATGCACATTAACAACTGCAAACGTCAGCACATTTTTTGTTCTGTTTTCATTTAGTTCCTTTCATCCGCGTTTACTTTCGACTACACCGA
>NW_020187730.1:12028-12129 GCF_900000015.1 Plasmopara halstedii | reverse complement strand
AGTGAAGCAAAGCACTATCATAATCAGGGCCGAGTAGGTATAGCATTGTAATAAGAAAGTGCATAGCAACTTTCAACTGTTCTATGTTGATCACCTGTAAG
>NW_020187730.1:11868-12018 GCF_900000015.1 Plasmopara halstedii | reverse complement strand
GTAAATTTCTTGTCTATGATACATTGAGCTTCCAGCTAGCACCTATTTCGTCGCAGTCACCGACTTGTGAGTATCGTCGTTATTCAGCGCTTGTATATATGCTGATGAAGCATCATTTGCAATGCTGTGCAAGCAACAGAAATAAGCTCT
>NW_020187730.1:10514-11074 GCF_900000015.1 Plasmopara halstedii | reverse complement strand
TGGCATCAGCTTGGAACATATTGCAAAGGCTGAAGCATTGCCGAGGACGCGGAATGACAATCTAGATTCAAAGAGACCAAAATCGGGGTACGCATGAGGCTTTCTTTTATAGCCCTACAGACCGCCTCATCTGCTGCACACTAACACCACTTCACAACTTTTTAAAGAAGATTGGCGTGTGATCGTGCCATGTCGGCAGTTTGCGCTATATCTTTGCGAGTGGCTGGGACACGCCAAGCATTTTTCTCAATTATTATCTGGAACTATGGCATGCGGGTAGATTTCACGATTATAATATCCATTGTAGAAAACAATGGTTTCAAGCGCATACACTCAAGCACCGCTCGAAGTATTCCATGTGGTTTTCTGCTTTTGACTTCCGGTGCTGTGAGCAACTACTGACGAATATGTGGTCACGATAAGCTTGTGCATCGATACGATGTAGTCTGAACTGCTGTGCTACTAGATGATTGACCATCGCCGGGGCATCCAGCAGACCCTGTGATATAACAGGTTACATCCAGACCATAACGCTCGTTTACTTACTGCATCAAAAATAG
>NW_020187730.1:9725-10504 GCF_900000015.1 Plasmopara halstedii | reverse complement strand
TTGACCACAACCTTCATTTGTTACAATAGAACCCAGTGCTTTCCTAGGAGAACGTAAAATTTGAGGTCTTTGACTGCGTGGAAAATTGTTCAAGTCTGGACCTTGATTTGAGAGTTGCTCTCATTTCAGGTATGATGTAGCTGGAACGTCATGAGTAGGTGGCGACTTGAAGTCGAAAATATCTGCCACAAACTTATCCCCTGATGAAGCATTAGCGAGTCATAAAACCACCTCCAACATTGGAAAAAATATTGTTGGCGCAGACACGAAGCTGTGATTACTTTTGTTTAGAACATGGGATTTTCCAAAATTGATAGCAATGGTAGTGCTAGGTGCCCGAGCAAATCTCAGAAGATAGGAGCGGTGGTAACCCGCGGTATACAGATTGTATCGCTGTTTAGACGAGAAGGGTCGACTCGAGAGTGGATCTCTGGCGAAAGGGTAGAGAGTAGTTGTGAGCTGCTGTCACCTGTGCTGGGTATGGTGGAGAGTGACAGCGACTGAAAGCCGCAATCTCCCGTGTGAGTGGAAAGATGGGTGTATCTGGTGAGTTTAAGGACCAAGCTATAAAGTCAAGTAGGACAGTTTATCCTTGATATGGTGTGACAGCTCTAGTAAATTAGCATTACTGTGTGATGGACTCACCGCGTGGAGCAGTGGAAGCCCACGGACAGCGGCGAAATATTTTACAAACGTGAATGGAGTGACCGGAGTAGTCCTAAGCTCCTCTCGCCAACTCCGGTAAAATTTCAAATAAAGCTGGAAGAATTATCTTTAGG
>NW_020187730.1:4544-4654 GCF_900000015.1 Plasmopara halstedii | reverse complement strand
CATCTCAATGAGCTTCTGGTCAAGCAACGGTACTCCTACAAATATTGTGGATGTGCCCTATCCGAAGAAAATGCATCAGTTGACCGTATCGATAACTCCAAGGGACACGA
>NW_020187730.1:0-159 GCF_900000015.1 Plasmopara halstedii | reverse complement strand
GTCTATCTGACACGCATATAGTGCCGAGTTAGCACTCACCTGTAGTGGATACCAGTAGTTTCCTGATGTTGTTACTAGATATGCCCCGGCAGCGATTAATTGTAGTTGAATATAGTTGTTGATGTCGCTATATGAGTAATTTTGAAACTCGAATTGTAG
>NW_020187729.1:0-370 GCF_900000015.1 Plasmopara halstedii | reverse complement strand
TGATGCAAACCAGTGTAATTAGCAATTATTGGCTCAGTGTATGACGAAAATAATTGCAGATGGCATGGATTGAAAAATCTATATGTTGGAAGAGCTGCTGCTTTGTAAGGACTAAATCGACTAGTGCTACCAAATCTAACTGATCTTTTGCCCATTTTTGCGAGACGAATGGACAACACGCAGTAATCATTCGTATTCACAAGCTGACAAAACATCTTCATTGTACACAAAGGTCCGAGTTCCGTCAAATGATCTGATGTCTTGCTTCAAACGTGCAGCAAATTAATTTTTTTGTAGTTTTCAGCCATTATTCATCTCTGTATTATTTGTATCTAGAAACGTATATATGGTACAAATTTTCCAAGACTAA
>NW_020187728.1:0-343 GCF_900000015.1 Plasmopara halstedii | reverse complement strand
TTACGAAATTCCGGTGTGTACTTTTGAAGTATCAGGCATCAAATTGTTCATGCCAACAGTGGCACATCTCGAAATAGACGGTCAATCAGAGCGTATATAATTGAGTCTTGGGAGACGTACTGCATAGTTACCGTTCACTTGTCTGGTGACGCATTCATTCAAGATGTATTGTTCTTTTGCATAAAGCAATGTGGCAAATGGCTCATTGGTTGTCTTACAGGGCCCTGGGAAGCAAAATCAGTCACGTGCGAGCTGTGTTCGAGTTGATGCATTTATCAATACGCTATTTGCCAATACATTTGATTGTGTCATCGGCGCCGACGAAATACCTCTTCATAGTATA
>NW_020187727.1:0-520 GCF_900000015.1 Plasmopara halstedii | reverse complement strand
AAACTACGGTGAAACCGTCGGCGGTGCCACCGTTCGTCAACAGCAGCTTGGGAGGGGTCGCCGACGTAATTTCTGGGCTCCCAGGTGGTGAGAAGTTTCCGTTCGATCCGATGAAGGTCGAGATCGACAGCGTATCGTCTGGGTTTCTCGGGATCAGTGCTAGTTGGTTGTCGGCAGCCGGTGACTTTCCATGCTGAGCTCCACCATTGAGCTTCGCATCACGCTTCTTGATCTCCTCAACAGCTTGTTAAAGCGAGGATTTAGACCTTCCTGACGCCCCTTGCGTGCGCGTCTTGGGCAGTACCGGTCGTTTCGTTGCTGCAGAGACCTTCAGTGTATGAGGTAATTTCTCAGGGGCTTGCGTCGGCTGCGTCGTCACTCGTGAGCAGGTCGATGCCGTGGTGTGAGCGAAACCCATACGGGAGACGCTCGAACTGGTACGGCGCATTTTTACCGTGAGCAGGGTGAAGCTTGTTATCGAAGAGAATCTGGTCACACACCGATCCGTTCACCATCAGCT
>NW_020187726.1:0-306 GCF_900000015.1 Plasmopara halstedii | reverse complement strand
TTCTTGCTTGAACCTGCTCACCACGTCATCGATATACCGAGTTTGACGAATCATCAATGTGCTGTTGTTGCGGTCATGATCGATCTCCATTCCCAGAATAATCTTAGCCGCTCCTAGCTCCTTCATCTTGAAAGAACCTTTAAGAGCTACTTTCACGTCCTGGATCTCCTTGTTCGTCTTGGCCGCGATTATCATGTCGTCGACATAAAGGCACACGTAAACGTAATCTCCATCCTTGACCTTGATGTAGACGCACAGATCCGCTCCACTGCTTTTAAAACCTATGCGCAGGAACACCGCATGAAT
>NW_020187725.1:0-1258 GCF_900000015.1 Plasmopara halstedii | reverse complement strand
AGAGTTGGTAGCGGACGATGAAGACTTGGTCCATCGCTGTCCGGTGAGCTCGTGATGCACTTCGAGCTTTCGAAGATGAGGTCCGTCGCGATCGGAACTCCGCTGATCATCATGCTGGGGTCGCATACCGCTGCGCGGAAGCCTTAGAAAGATTTGAGCACTTTGTGCACTGACCGGCTCAAGTTGAGGACGTTCGCGCTTTGTCGGAGCGGCAACTAGCCATTGAGCAGACGAATGCGTCGCTTCGTGCGACAGCGGCGCGGCTGGCGCCGCCGGCGATATCAACGTTGCACTCCTTGCTCAAAACCAGTTGCTGGTCCAGTTTCTGGGTGGTCTAGAGCCTGTGGTTCCGCCTCAGCGCCAGAGCTTCTGCGTTCACTTGCCGGTACGACTTGAGCAAGCCTACATAAAACACCGGGTGGGTGCGCATCCGTTTCAAAAGGTTTAGCGTAAACGCAAGACCCCCGCTTGGCCACAACCTTGAAAGGTTCGATAAACCGTGGACGAAGGTTTGGCTTAAAGACAGTAGCAATTGCATGATTAGAAAGGTTGTTCATGGTTTATAAGACTAGGCCTCCGATCTCAAAGTTTTTAACATTTCCTGCACCTCTTCTGTCAGCATATTTCTTCTGCATGTCTTAGCTTTCAGCCATTGCATCGCAAACGTGTCGTAAGACACTCAGTCTGGTAGACAGGAAGTCATCGACTTCTTTACAAACAGTGAGAGGGCTGACAATAGCTAGCCGTTCGGCTATTCCTCCCCACCAAGCCCTGAACCATGGGATGGCGGCGTCAACGCGACGCGAGGATGAGCGATTTCGTTCACGTAGAACGACGTGTGGCCGGTAGACAAATGCACTGCATTGCTCAAGGCAAACTCTACGAGTGGTAGTATGGCACTCTAACGCCTTGGCGTCTCAGTGCAGACGCTGCGAAGAACGACTTCAACGATGCGCCTTACGCACTCAGTTTGACAATCGGTCTGTGGATGATCCGCTGTTAACATAGTTAACTTGGTCTCCAAAGCCTTAAAGATCGTAGACCAAAACATCCCAGTGAAGCGTGGTTCTCTGTTAAAGACAATTGACTTCGGGGGGTGCGTGTTGTCGAAAGGCACGACCGATAAAACCGATAAACTGCGTCGCTTTACTCACACCGTAGATGATGTCCGGCACTACCGCAAGATGAGCCATCTTGCTCAAACGGTCCACAAAGACCATCACACCCGTGTTGCCCGCCGAGTCCTTCGGCAGGCTAA
>NW_020187724.1:0-606 GCF_900000015.1 Plasmopara halstedii | reverse complement strand
AAGCACGAGGCAGGAATGGTGCGTGAGAGCAAGTCTCCCCAATTCGACCCGCACGTTTTGTGTCCGAGAGCCGAAAGGTAAGTGGCGTATCGTCCACGCTTATAAACGCTGCCACCATATCGGCACAAAAGCCAATTTCTAGAAAGAATGTTCTCCAGAACAATATGGTTGGCTGTACAAAGTACAGCGCACTCGACTTGGTCGATGGTTATTACCAACTGCTCATGAGAGCAAGTGATATTCTGTTGACAGCGGTAAGTACTCCGAGCGGGATGCTCTGTGAGTGGCTGGTGATGCTCCAAGGGTGTCAAATGCATCAGCAAGGTTTAATTGTCTTGTGACGCAGTTGTTCAGGCCCCATCGGGCATATGCACAGACATACTTCGATAATTCGATGACAGACATACTTCGACGACATCTTCGTCCATAGTCGTGTGGGGTACGGAAGGACAGATGAGGAAAACCACATCGTCCATTTAAGAGCGATGCTCGAGTGCATGCGCACAAGTAAGCTGTATGCTAATGCCGATAAGTGCTTCGGCGCGAAAGAAATTTTCTTTTCAGTGTGCTTCATTGGGAAGCGTGGCCTCCGAGCAGATCCCGCTA
>NW_020187723.1:0-1417 GCF_900000015.1 Plasmopara halstedii | reverse complement strand
GCTACTCTCGGTACTCTATGGTGACAAGGTTGTGGTAGAAATGGCTCACGAAGCGAAATTATCCTTAGCCACTTGTGTTTCCGCCAAGCTTGTTGAGACCGAACAGACACAGTATTGGGTGGACGACAGGAGATCTCTTGCAGATGTCGTAAATTTATTGGATTTTGGATCTAAAACTCCGTCACCAGTTTTCAGATTAATCAACTTTTACGAAAGAATTTGCAAGGTCCACCCAGAGTCATTCTTTGATCTGCACGACGTTCTGAAGAAATTTTATTCAGATGCAATGCTGGCCAAATTGATCGTCGAAGCTATGTCAAAAAATTTAAGTGGCGTCAATAAATTGAAAGATATATTGTTTTCGCACTGGTTCAATATAGCGATATCTCGGGAACGACTCAATGAGCTACTTGAGACAAATAACGAAAACATGAAACAGGCTTTCGATCCACTGTTGGATAGTTTCGATGTTTTCGTTGCTCAGTTGAAGAAAAACACAGCGAACCTTGTGGATCCAATTTCATTGAACACGGAATTGTCTTATGACGACATGCTTACCGACTTTGAAAAGCAGCTTTACTTATATAACACAAAAAATCCTTTCAAACAACTCAATTTGTTAGCGCTACTCTCTCTACATCTTAGTGACGAATTTGTGAATAAATTACTTGGCGAAAGTAAGTTGATGCCGAGCACGCGTGATTTCTTCGAGATTCTTGAGACCCAGCGGATTCAACATTGGGCTGACGGAGACGTACCGCTAGATAAAGCCATTGAGCGGTTAAATTCCGGCTCAAAAAGAAATTCGCATTTTTTCTCTCGATTAATCAAGTTATATCACGAATACAGCAATCATCATTCTGACTCGCTGTCGAAAAATTACATCCCTGACAATGAGCTGATCACTTTTATTGGCGAGGCAACTTCAGTGAGTCTGGAAAATGCCGAACAATTGAAAAAAATGCTGTTTCGGAATTGGTTTAACAGAGCAATGAAGCCTACTGATATCAAAAAGCGTGACGATCAAACGAATCCTCGTTTTGAATTAGACCTGAAGGAGTACAGCAATTACTATACATTGGCTCAAAGGAGGCTTTTGGAGCACGTCGGTGATCTCAAAAGCAAGAACTCGGACGCTGGATCAGTGTTCGCTGACTTTATCACTCTCATTCGCGATTTGAATAAAAAAAATCCGACTGAGCAGTTGAGTGTTTTTGCTGCACTCACAGCTTGCTTTAATGAACATGAGGCATCGGCAATGATTGAGGCAGCAAAATTGGATCCAAGTACAAAAGAAATTGCTTTGCAACTCGAAACTGAGCAAATTGAGTACTGGCTGGACACTGGAAAAACTCCGCTTGACGTTGTAAAGCTATTGGACTTTGAAAATGAACGCTTCGTGATGTTGCATAAATGG
>NW_020187722.1:328-630 GCF_900000015.1 Plasmopara halstedii | reverse complement strand
CGGACAAGAAATTGTCACCAAGACTGCGTGCACGATTGCACCGATATTCGTTGAATAATGGGTTGCTATACGATAGCACCGATTCAACGGGTACACCACGAATCGTGGTTCCTAGTGATGAGAATTTGAGATACCGCATCCTCTATGAGGCTCACAACACGCCACCCAGTGTCATCTCGGTCGTGAGAAAACGTACAACTATGTGAGTCACCACTATTCGTGGCCCAAGTTGTAATGGACGAGCACCTATGTGCGCACGTGTGAGGCGTGTCAACGGGTGAAGCTCTCTCCAAATGCGGCTA
>NW_020187722.1:0-131 GCF_900000015.1 Plasmopara halstedii | reverse complement strand
ACTGGGTGCTGGCAGTCTATGAGTTTGGACTTTGTGTTTGGCCTGCCGAAAGATTCGGTGGACAACACGGGTATCGTGGTATTCGTCGACCGGTTGAGCAAGATGGCTCATTTGGCGGCGGTGCCAGACAC
>NW_020187721.1:0-318 GCF_900000015.1 Plasmopara halstedii | reverse complement strand
ATGCAGGAGGCTGTCTTTGACTCCGTCAAAAGCATCCTGATGTTCGGTGTTCCAACACGATTCCGCATCCTTTTTAAAGAGATTGGATAATGGCCGGGCCATTTCTGCGTAATTTACGCTGTACTTGTGACAGTAGTTGGCGAGACCAAGCCTCTTACACAAGTCTTCTGGTTCCTTGGAATCGGCCAGTCTACAATGGCCTTGACTTTAGCTAGATCCGCTCGAAGGTCGCGCTTCCGAATGAAGCACCCTAAAAAGGAAATCTCTTCTGCGCCAAAGATGCACTTGTCTGCATTGGAGTACAGTTTGTTCGTGCGC
>NW_020187720.1:0-349 GCF_900000015.1 Plasmopara halstedii | reverse complement strand
ACATAAGCAATCACCGCGCAAAATCCAACACGTGAAACAGTCTTGACGAAAACACATGAATCGGCCTTAAGGGCTCGGAACCCTCGCTTGTTAAAGTGGTTACATAATGTGTCGCACCATGCCCGTGCGGCCTGTTTGGTACTATATAAAGCGCGTTGCAGCAAACATACCAAACCTGGTTCAGATACGTCTTCAAAGCCATCTGGCTGACGCATGTGTACTTCTTCATCCATGCGGCCGTAAAGAAACGCGGTGTCCACATCAAACTGCTATATTTCGTAATCTAACTGCGCCGCCACTGCAAGTATGCATCGGATCGTGTCCATGCGTGCGACGGGTGCAAACGTCT
>NW_020187719.1:0-375 GCF_900000015.1 Plasmopara halstedii | reverse complement strand
GGATGCGTATAATTCAATCAGGAACGCTGTTTCACGTCTGGAAGCACCACAAACGTATGTGACATTATATCTCAGCAGCTAGCAGCGTGACGAACGTTTGAGTTCTTTAACTGTTGCTACCGCGTCAATCGGATGCGTATAATTCAATCAGGAACGATGTAGCACGTCTGGAAGCACAACAAACGTATGTTACATTATATCGCAGCTGCTGACAGCGTGACGAACGTTTGAGTTTTTTAACTGTTGCTTTGTTGTTGCTGTTGCTGCCTTGTCATACGGATGCGTCTGGTTCTATCAGGAACGCTGTAGCACGTCTAGAAGCACCACAAACGTATATGACATGATGTCTCAGCTGCTGACAGCGTGACGAACGTT
>NW_020187718.1:0-310 GCF_900000015.1 Plasmopara halstedii | reverse complement strand
GCTCAACAGAAGGCAGACTCTCTGAATCTTCAGCTTATCATTCCACAGTAGTAATGAACGTGTCTGTGCCCAGGGTAGCAGTAGTTAGGTAGATCATGAACCTCTTTGGAGGGGTACGTTGGGTGCTGGGCGCAGGCAGATGTGCCGATGCGTACCGCAGTTAATTTGCACACTGGATGATGAAATCACGTAGCCATACTAGTCTCAAAGCTTTGAAAACAGCATTAGTGAAGTTGCATCTGACTGAAACTTACTTAACGCTTGGCTTCGCGATGCACAAAGCACGAAGAGGATATTGGTGGACACTCAG
>NW_020187717.1:0-745 GCF_900000015.1 Plasmopara halstedii | reverse complement strand
TTGTGCTTCGATTTGAGATGCGTTAGTTGACTTGTCACCTAAAGTGGCTTCTAGGCGAATTTCGAAGTACGTCTACGTGTAAGTCAAATGTAAACGTTCTGTCACTCTTCCAGAGGATCGGGATTCTCACAAAGCTCATGATGAAAACTTTGGTTTAACCGAACGAACAGCAAAGGAAGTATTGTATTACTGAAGTGATGCATCTTATTCTTCTGTGGCAATCAAGCCAAATAATCAACAACGAAAACCTGCACATAAAGTGTCTTGTCTTCACACTGTCCTCACAACTCTGATGTCTGGTCGAAGTGTGGATAATATCATCGACATATGCTTCTGAAGCGCAGTTGTTCGATAAAACGTATCAAGATGGAATGATTATCGTGTTATCAACTGATTCGGGTGAAGTCAATCATGTGAAGTTGTATCACCCAGAGAGTTGGCCGTCCGAGAAGAAGCGAGAATTTTTGTTAAAAACGGAGCTTCGAGTCACCTTTTGTCTTGCTCTGGTGTCGCGGCGCGTGCCACAGCAAGCTAAATATTTTATTTGCAACACCAAAAATACATACTCGTTTACGTAGAATGTGATCTGTGAGAGATGAAGCTTGTGTGGCGAGTTGCGGCACGCTGTCATAAAACCCAATGCATGTTGGGCATACGACACGAATAGTTACAAACATGATGACGGTCAGCGACACAAAATTATGATCAAGATGATCGGCAATTACGGACGCATAGATAGATACTC
>NW_020187716.1:0-408 GCF_900000015.1 Plasmopara halstedii | reverse complement strand
ACGTGTATGCAAGCCGGGCTTGCTGGTCGTGGAGGCGACCGTAAAGGGCTTCGAGAAGGCATGGATAATCCTCATCGATTCCGGAGCGTCGAGCAATTATGCTCGACGTTCCACGATGGAAGGAAGTCAGCTGTATGCTGAGGCGCCGAAAAGCGGTTGGGTGGCATCGTCACTGTTCGCCTAGCGACGGGGGCATGTGTCACGATCCCGAAGGTCCCTGTGGACCTCAGAGTGAAGTTTTTTACTTTGATAGCGTGGAACGCTGTCTAGTCTTAGACTTGGATGCAAGGTATGACCGTATCCTATGAATCGCATGGTTGGAGCTTCATGAGCAATGAATTGATTGGAGTTCAAAGACCTTGAGCGCTACGCGCACGTCTCCTGGTGGAGCTTTGGCGAGTCATGAAT
>NW_020187715.1:0-562 GCF_900000015.1 Plasmopara halstedii | reverse complement strand
GCAGATAAGTCGGAGACCTCCTGTCTATCAAACTGAGTGTCTTACGACACTTTTGCGATGCGATGGATAAAAGCTAAGACATGCAGAAAGAATATGTAGACGAAAGAAGCAAAAGAAATGCTGAAAAGCTCGAGGTCGAAGACATAATTTTATAAAATGATAAAAACCTTCGTACAAATGTAGATCTGCTGGCTTTGTGACGAAGCTCCGTCCAAGATTTATCGGACCTATTAAGGTCATGGCCAAGCGAGGCCTTACGTATACGCCAAACATTCCGAGAAGGATGCGTACCCACCCAGTGTTTATGTGGGCTTGCGTAAACCATACCTGAATCCGGTGCAATTAAATGCGGGACCATTGGCGCCGGGGCGGCGTCCAAAGGCGCTTGGCCACCTGAAAGCTGATCCAGCAGCAGGTTCTGCTCATGGAGTACATTTATTTCAGATTCCAAAGGCGCATGGCGCTCCACAGTTGCGCGAAGAGACGTATTCGCCTGATAAACGGCTAGGAGCCGCTCCGACAGAACACCTTAATTCTTAACGCGAGGTAGTCGGTGTACGAA
>NW_020187714.1:0-974 GCF_900000015.1 Plasmopara halstedii | reverse complement strand
CCGTGCGAAGCACGACGCAGGGATGGTACGTGAGAGCAAGTCTCCCCATTCGACACCGACGTTTTGTGTTCGGAAGCCGAACGGCAATCGGCGTAAAGTTTATGCATACAATAAGCTCAACGCTGCCACCATTCCGGCACAGACGCCGATTCCTAGAAAGGATATTCTTCAGAACAACATGGCGGGATATACGAAGTACAGTGCACTTGACTTGGTCGATGGGTATTTCCAATTGCTCCTGAGAGCGAGTAATATTCCGCCGAAAGCGGTGAGCACTCCGAGCGGCATGCTCTAGGAGTGGCTGGTGATGCCCCAAGGGCTGTCAATGCATCAGCAACATTTAAGTCTTGTAACGCAGATGTTCAGGCCCCACAGGGCGTATGCACAGCATACTTTGACGACATTTCCGTTCACAGTCGTGCGGAGAACGGGAGGACGGATGAGAAGAGCCACATCGTTCATTTAAGAGCGGTGCTCGAGTACATGCGCATTAACAAACTGTACGCCAATGCAGACAAGTGCATCTTCGGCGCAGAAGAGATTCCCTTGTTTGGGTGCTTCATTGGGAAGCGTGGCCTTCGAGCGGGCCCCGCTAAGGTCAAAGCCATTGTAGACTGGCCGGTTTTAAAGAACCAGAAGGTAAGTGGCTTGGTCTCGCCAACTACTTGCACAAGTACACCGTTAACTACGCAGAAATGGCCCGGTCATTATCCAATCTCCTTAAAAAGGATGCGGAATGGAGTTGGAACACCGAACATCAGGAGGCTTTTGACGGGGTCAAAGACAGCCTTCTGCATACACCAATACTGGCGCTGCCAGACCCCGATCGTCCTTTCAGCGTCGTCTGTGTCGCTTCGCACTTTGCCATCGGCTGTGCACTGCTGCAAGCAGACACCGAGGGCTGAGATTGGCTGATCGCGTTCGAATCTTGACAGCTCAAAGCTGCAGAGAAGAACTACCCAGTTCATGACAAG
>NW_020187713.1:0-594 GCF_900000015.1 Plasmopara halstedii | reverse complement strand
CAAAGGGGTGCGGCTTGCAACGTGACTATTTCAACCTTCACTCTTTCGTGAAAGCAAGACATGTCGTACTCAATGCAGAGTGAGAGTTTTGTGCCGCGAGAGCAGGCTGGAGTGGTGGGTAAGCTTTACAAGGGCGCAAGAGGCGATCAACCTCTACCAAGCTGAGAAAGAAGAGAAAGATTACTAGCTACCGTACAGCTCCACAGTTCCCGCGCGTCCCCTTCGCTCTCGGCTGGGTAGTACGAAAGGTAAGAGTTTCGCGCAAGGGCAGATAACAGGCCCCGCACAATTAAAAGTCATTTTAGAGGATTAACATATCTCAACAATATTTCCAGGTCTCCGTCGCAAGATGCACGGATATCGTATCAGTAGTTGGCATCTGCATTGCCCCCAGTTGCCCGTCGTGCGTCATTTCACAACGTTTTTTTAAATCGAACAGAACTCAACACGACTTCACAAAGCGAGTGACGCGATATCAACGACAAGCAAATTTGAACTGTGAGCAACATCGTTCAGAGGTATTTGTTCCTTATAAATTGACCACAACCTTCATTTGTTACAATAGAACCCAGTGCTTTCCTAGGAGAACGTAAA
>NW_020187712.1:0-484 GCF_900000015.1 Plasmopara halstedii | reverse complement strand
ACAGATTATGCTAGGTTGCGAACAAAGACGTCGTCATCACAACGCACAACAGAAACAGCAGCATGGGTGTTTTTCTTTGCCAGATCTACTTCTCAGATAATGTTTTTTTCAGGTCGACCTAATTTGGTGACGAATGCGCTTTCGCGTTGCCGAAGCTATATATTTTCGCATGTCGTGATGGACCAGACTATGATGCGATACGTACAGCGTACGGTCCAGACGCAACATATGTTTATTGATTGAAAGCTTTGAGAAGCAAGGAAAATGAACACACAGATGTCGCATTATCGCAGCACACGGCTAGACGACTGCATGCCTATGCCTATCCCAAGGTTTGAAGTATTCTAGCACCGACCCCATGACACCCAGCATGCAGTGATACCTTACGATGAGGTGAGTATGCACGAAACACTCTTCGAGGTTCTTGATATTCTTTCGGGTACCATTTTGAAAGAGAAAAGACATACTTATCGGTGAAAGCTAT
>NW_020187711.1:0-320 GCF_900000015.1 Plasmopara halstedii | reverse complement strand
CAGCCACCACCTTACTGGAGGAGGAGGACGTAAGTGAAGAGGATCAACAACGCACCTCATCCTCCTTTGTCCCAGCTCAATTGACAGGACCCGCTAGGGGCAGAGGGCCACCAAAGTCCTCTTGGGTATGGGAGCATTTTCAAGGGGTCACAAGCAAGACAAAAGTCAGCCAGTTCAGCAAGAGAGTCCAAGAAAGGCTTCAGCAAACGAAGGATCCCGTCGTATGCCTAAAGTGTGCAACAGTGTACTCGAAGGCAAGTGGTACTGTATTAAAGAAGCACCTGGCGAAGCACCGGATCTTTGACCCAGAGGCTTGCGCG
>NW_020187710.1:0-526 GCF_900000015.1 Plasmopara halstedii | reverse complement strand
GTTCATGTTAAGGTGTCCATGATGTTATAGCGCGTATTTGCATGTGAAATGTCGCATACATCGGTGAGTGATGGATATAGATGGATACATAAACACCTTGGTGTATTGTATTATCTTCAGAACGCGTACGTGTGAATATGCAAGAGTTAGCTATCTGTACGGCTGTCTGTGAAGGTGTTGATTCTGCCTTGTGGCATACCTAGTTGGCTACATTATGCTATGTGGTAGGCGGCGTCTACCATCCACCCATTGTGTTTTAGTGGATGACACTACTTTTCTGTGTATAAATAGTTAGTACATAAGCAGTATAACGTGTTAAAATATCAAATATATATATGCATAGATGGTATTAATTTTCGAGAACATATGTATTGGACTATACGTATGTATTGAAAATGCTTAAAAAAGTTAAGCAGCTTCTAACTCGGGCAGTGTTAGGGTGGGTGATTATTAATTTATATGATAATATTTTTAATTCTAAAATATATAAAGGGCTCTAACTCGCTCAAAACACCATAACTGTTTG
>NW_020187709.1:0-779 GCF_900000015.1 Plasmopara halstedii | reverse complement strand
CGACTTTTGGACGCAAACCGTGGGTGTCGAATGGGGCGACATGCTCTCACGCACCATTTCTGCCTCGTGCTTCGCAAAGAAAAAAGGCGTCAATGACGTCGCACTACTCCTTGGGCAGGGTTTACACAGTGTTTGGTTACTAGGTCGATCTCATGACGCACACCTCGGTCCGGAGATAGGTCAGATGGCGGGGCTTTGGAGTCGACGTCAAGAATTTGCTTCACCAAAGAATAGTACGAATTCAAGTAATTCTATGGCGGGGCTTTGGAGTTGATGTCAAGAACTTCCTTCACCAAAGAATAAAACGAATTCAAATAATCGTTCACGATCGAAGATCTAGTTCGTGCGCTCAGCACCCTCTTGGTGTCCTCCAAGACGGCTTCATCCAGAAGCAACGACGGGTTAATCTCCTGTTCCAATCGTATAATGACCACTTCGGCTAAGTCGCCTACCTTTAAGGTACCGCCGAACACATCTCACCCAGCTATAGAAGAGCATCCACTGCAGGAATACCTGAAGGGTGACGTCGCTGTCCTTCTCCCCGTCTTAAAGTTGACGAGGGTGTATAACTGTGCGCTATCGCCTACGGTAGGCACATCCTTGGTCAGAATTGACGCCCGACGTCTTGAAGCTATCGTACGGCGTCGCCATCGCCTCTCCGCAGAGGTTTTATGCCTCGGCAAGCCCAGTGGGAATACGCACTCAGCGCCGTCCTGTCCGGAGCCCTGATGTTATTGACATCATCCGACGGAGAGCTGCTAGCTCCGCAGTTTTCGTCC
>NW_020187708.1:0-3361 GCF_900000015.1 Plasmopara halstedii | reverse complement strand
CAAGAATACGGTACGGGGCTGGATAGCCAGTAGCTATACATGTATTTAGATTTTATTATGCATCTTTAGTAAAACCTATGCATTTCAAATTAGGCAGCTTTGCCGCAGATAAAAATAAAGTCAGTTTTTGAATTTAAACGGAAGAGTTGATTAAGTTGATTAGCCTTGGGTTAAGGTTGTAATTACTTTTGGAGTGAGTGGATTACGATTCGCTAAACTCGTCCTTGCATAGAACGAAAGTTCGGTGACCTAACTATATTTTCTTCTAAGCGCAAAGCTACGGCAGCCCCGCAGCAGAAAAGCTCTCCATATTTGCTGCTTGAGTATCCACTTTGATTGAAATACCTCATTTAAGGGGATACTGATGTAAGTGCCTAATTTTGCTGACACATTTCCAGATTGGCGATTGCTAAACAGCGCGCTGTTCTCAGTCTGAAAATTGACGCTTTGTACTTAAAAAGGACTTTTCTACGCCTTTGCGATCAGAAGTCTGACTCTTGGTAAAATAAACAACTCTTCATCAACCATTGTGTGAGTCGGTTGTGTTTCCAATAACGTTTGCAGGGAATTCAAGACGTTCTCACCAGCGCATTTTTTATAGTAAATTAGCACTTCCAGAACCGACATAAGGCCTTTAAACGCCTGTTACGAAACCCCCTTAAGCCGCTAAATACTAGAGTTTGCTTGGAGTGCATTATAGTTTCTGGGACGATTATGTGAATACAGAGTGTTTCGTCCTCATAGAGAATATATTTATAGTTTTACTCGGTAGGTGAACCAGCGACAAGCGTTATAAAGTAACTTGGGTCACCTTCCACAGAGCATTCACTCGTAAACACTTACTCTCAAGCTTCGCGTTTGTCTATGTACAAAGGTCGGGTCTTCTGGTCGTGCTTAGGTGCTGGACGCGGAAATTCTCAAGATACTATTACTCGAGAACACTATGATAAGAGAATTTTTCCTTGTTTTGAAGCGAGATGAAATTGGTACTAAATATATCTGTATGCTGTTAATATCAAAACCCATAACGTACGCAATAACAGCGTCGGCAACGAGGTCGTCGTTGCCAATCCTAGTATGCTTCGGTATCGGTGCCCATCGGCCTTGGCTCACGTCTTTGTCTTGTTCGTTCTGCTTCTGGCCGAAACACCAAATGATCTTCTTGTCGCGCAAGAAAGATGAACTATGTTTTGTTAGGCTCAATCTCCGTACAAATAGCACTCGGCAGACATCAGCCACTGTTAGCCAACGCTCGGTTTACCCTCAATATCGTCAATTTCGCCATCGGTGACTGATGTCTATTCGACAGTCATGGTTCACTGGCAAACCAAACAGGCTCTCAACCGGGGGATATTTGATCTCCACCACCCGAGCCGTTTGTGACGAAAGATTGTTGGAATGTGCAGATCAGTTCGCCACGAACGCATAAAGGTTTATTTCGAATTGCTTTCGCATCTTGCACGTCTATCAACTTGGTTTTAAACATTGCATATCATCACTGTCCTCTATACAATTGATGATTGCATCTGGCTTTAGAGCATGCGTGCTGTAAATGCCGCCTATATCACGCGCATTAAGCATCACATACAGCCACTTAAACCTTGTCTTCTCCATATTTACTTTGCGGAAATCCTGAACATATTTCTCAAGGCAGCTAATCAAAGCTCTTGAATTCGAGCTTCGTTCTCTTCACAGTCAACATGGGCGTAATCTTACAACCCGAACACGCGTAAGCTATCCATCGAAAGCTTTATATTGAAAAATAACACATATGGCGTAATTCGAGATGAGCTGTATTTGCCAGGCGATATCAAGTAAGCTTCTTTATTTCACCGCTTTCACCCGTCGTTCAGTGGAATTTTTTGTAGTAAAGCAAATTGCGGACCTTATTCAGGATATATTTTGCCCATACACCCCGCCGACCCATTCTGCAGAGGGATATATGGAATGAAGTGCTAGCGGATGATATCCCTCCGATGACATATATCTGACAACGGAACATTATTTCATTGTCGGATCCCGAACAATTGGAACGAACACTCAGCTCATTTTGTGCAGCGTAATAATTTTAAGCTTGTGGATTATCCAACTCTTAACCTTGATCAGGGGAATCATGACATATCTCAAAACACGATCTACAGAAGTGAGAACTTATTGTGCTCCTACCTTCGAGGGCGTTCTCAATGGACCCATGACATCTGTGTGCAGGCGCTCCAGCTCGCGTGTCATCTTTGTCATCAAACACGAGGGAATTACTGTGACTGTCTACGAGTTCTTTATTCACACGGCAAATAATGTTTTGTAGTGTGCTTATAATCGGGGGTGACTGTAGCAGAGCTCTGTGTCTTGAGCAAAGAAATCCCTTGCTACGTTTCTAATGCCAAAGAGAGTTCGCCCAAGAAACCTGCTACTTTCTGCTCAAAGTTGAGCATGTACGCTTTCTCCTTTCTTGTTCCCGATGCAATCGCATGTTATTTGTCCCATATGTCTCAAAACGAACGCTATAGATCCAAGTTTCGCAAGTATTATAAGCGACAACAATCTTCTCTCAAGACCTGGGTGAAAAAACGTTAACCTTGCGTATCCCCTTTCCACCCAAACCACGACAAATCATGTATACATATATTGAGGGAATGGACAATAGTCAATGATGGAAAATAAAGGTATGGCTAACATTCAAATGTTCTATTTCAGACAATTCTCTACAGCTATTAAATTCTTCAAAGCTGTCTGCACAGGCTGCTATAAAATTTCTATCTAAAATATCTCTAATTTTTTACGGATGTTTTTCTACAATGGCAATGGCATGACAATATGGGTACAAGAGAAACTTTTTCAAAATTAATCTTACGGACCGGCGTCGATACGCAGCATTAAGCATTTAGTGTGTATTTCAATAGTGCGTTCGAGGACTTAACTTAGACACAGTCATTCGTATAATGCACATTTGGCTACGAGTTATCGTCGACAATCATCAGTGGCATAATGCCCTGCTTTGACAATTATTGTGAGATTATTTAGAAGATATTGTCTTGAGACAAAGCAAATTTTAAAATACTCTGATAGAGGGTATTGATGTACGATAATTCAAAACTGCTTAAGCCATCACATAGATAAATGTGTCTATTAAGGCACTAGCACCCTAAACGAGAATTGATTTCAGATAAAGAAAGTGACACCCTCCTGATAAGCTTTTTCTTGGAATGGCCCGAGCACAACGAGTTTACATTTCGACTTATAAGTGTGATGTTCATGAGCAATCTGTTTGACGATTGTTACCTACTTATACATATATTCACACGCCATTCGAATGTGCAAAGGGCATGATAACAGAATGTTGGATCACTAAAGTTTACTATAT
>NW_020187707.1:989-1224 GCF_900000015.1 Plasmopara halstedii | reverse complement strand
TGCGATGGTCATCTCGACCTCTCTCACCCAGAGCAGGAGATTCTCTCCATCCTTCCCCGCAAAGACCTTAACGCTCGCCATGGGCAGCTTAGGGCGGGGAAAATCATCCGTCACCGACGGTGGCGTCATAGACGCAAATGATGCAGACATCTTCTGCTACGGGTGCTCTAGCAGCGCGTTTATGTAATTTGAAAAGGCCTCTAGACGCGCACCGATTGCCTCGGGGCCTTGCGCC
>NW_020187707.1:593-967 GCF_900000015.1 Plasmopara halstedii | reverse complement strand
TCGGCCAAATCGCCTGCCTTCAAGGCACTGCCAAACTCTTCAAGGGACATCTCGTCCAACTCAAGAAGAGCACCTACTGCAGGCATAGCCTCGAGGCGGACGTCGCCATCTTCCTCCCCTGTCATACCGTTTACGAAGGTGTATAACTGTGCACCGTCGTCTACGGTAGACACACCCCGGTTCAGGGTCGACGCCCGGCGTCTTGCAGCCAGCATACGGCATCGCCGTCATCTCTGTACGGAGGTTTCATGTCTTGGTGAGACCACATCCCGCGTCGTTTGGTGTCACCCTCACTGTCCGCTCCTTTGAAGCTCCGATGTTATCTACAACATCCGACGAAGAGCTGCTAACCCCGCAGTCTTTGTTAAGTGGAT
>NW_020187707.1:0-583 GCF_900000015.1 Plasmopara halstedii | reverse complement strand
CTATGCTTCCCTGAGGCTCAACAGAACTCAGTTCTTCCCCAGTAGGTCGCCCCGCGCCTACTTAGTGGTGTCGTTTCCCCGCGACGAACCAGACTGGTAGGCGTTGCAGCGATGGCTCGAAGAAACTTGACGCGCCTTGCGCATGGTGCAACCGTTCCGCAGCTGAGTGTCTTCACAGACAAATCACCGTCGTGTGTTTTCGTGCTGCCCAGCAGCTCGGAGCTCTGTTCTCTCGCCCTCAACATAGCTGAGATCCATGGGCATAGGCCCGCTCGACGTGCTGTTGGAGTGTGCATTCCAACGAACTCGTGCCGACTTGAAATTGAATTCGGCATTCGATACCACATTCACCGCTCCTTCAAACGAAGACGGATGCACACGAAAGACTTCCATTCTGGCCACGCCAGGGCGGAGGCCTTCCGGAAAGACGGTCCCTGTGACCGCCTCCGGAAGGGGATCTGCTGCCATCCCGGCTATAAGAGTGCGCAACTCTTGGACAAAGTCCGCCAATTCCTTGTTGCCCTTTCGGGCGGTAAGGAAACGCGATCGTACGCGATATGCCTGATTAGGCGGCGAGAACACT
>NW_020187706.1:0-881 GCF_900000015.1 Plasmopara halstedii | reverse complement strand
ACACAAGGAGCTTATCAAGTGGTTAGAAGAAAACCATCAGATTACTGTCAGTGGAGGTTCAATCACCAACGCACTCAAGCGTTCTGTTGAGCTCCTCGGTAAATTTTAAAGATGCGAACCTGGACGCCAAGCGCCAGAGGACAGTCAGGTATCCGAACATGGACAAGCAATTATGTTCTTGTTAAGCTGTCCTGGATTTGAGTAGCTCTTTATCGCAAGCGGGTGACCAAGACCATGGTACGTTCCTTTTCACCGAGTTTGATAGTGGGCGTGCCATTATTGTGTAGTTACGCGAGAAGCGATGCAGGTACTTGGAAACACCAATCCATACCATCAAATTCTTTTTGATATCGTGACATTGTCCACTACGCAATTGCTTTGAGCTTCTGAATGTCTGCATGAACACCGTGTTCACGAACATAGCAACCGAGGACCGTTACTTTATTAGCACCGAAAATACACTAAACAAGATTCGATTGCATTGAATGTTCACGCATGCATTCTAGCGATGTCCGGAGATGCTCCAAGTGCATCTTTTGCTGATCTGTTGTCTTCATTATTTGAGTGAGCAAAAATATTGTCAATGTATGTTTGTGGGAAGCGTCATAGTGGTCGAAAGAGATGGAACACCAATCAATCGAGCGTTGCTGAGGCATCTAATAGTATCTGTGTCACCACAAGCCACTCTCATAACATACCAGACGGTGTACTAATAACCACCAATGGGACGTTCTTCTTCCTTTTCTAGTTTTAGTAGCAAATTAAGTTTATAAAATGTGTGCGGATGACAGCCTTACGCGGTATCAGCGTTTACACGGTAATCGGCTGCGCACGCATTTTATTATAGGCGCTAAACGATACGCCATTTGTCATTTGATTTA
>NW_020187705.1:0-422 GCF_900000015.1 Plasmopara halstedii | reverse complement strand
GAAGCATTTCATGTTCGCGTTCGTATCAGTTTGCTGAGAAGCATACTTATGTTTGTTTGAAGATGTGGATTTGGTTTCTTTTGGCGCGTCGCCGGGTCTCATCATGGCATAAATATCTCCAATAGATGGTTGGTGTTTACGTTTGTTCAATTTAGGCGCCTTTTTTGTGAGCTTTTCAGTGATTTGATCGTAGCGATATTCACAATTCTTTCTCATCGCTTGCGGGAATAGGTTTGCTATCGAATCGCTGCAAGCATCGTCCAGAGCTTGTTCTTGGATTATCACTTTCAATTTCGCGCCTTTACCATAATCACTTTTGACTGCTACATTGTAGTAGTAATCGTATGCTTTTAGCTTGGTTTGGTTGTCAGTGAAGAACCCGTTCGTTGTTGCTGAATACCAGATTTGAAAATACTAATTGA
>NW_020187704.1:13050-13138 GCF_900000015.1 Plasmopara halstedii | reverse complement strand
TTTAAAATCTCAGCTTTTGACAGTTGAGAATGTTTGAGTGCGTTTTCTGTTGCCGCCGTATCAAGCGGATACTTCTGGTTTAATCACG
>NW_020187704.1:11674-12503 GCF_900000015.1 Plasmopara halstedii | reverse complement strand
AACAAATACTATATCTTGTGCGTGACGCATTCAGTCCTCTCCCAGCTGGGTTTGAACCTTGAGGTTAACAGCCATCTACCAACTGAGCTATTGGAGAACTTTTGAATTTGCCGGCTACTACGTAAGTCAAATCTCCAGAAGTACTTCTCAACCCCCAGTTATCCGCTCCAGTTGCTACTCCTTTTTCTGAAGATGAAATTTTCCGCTGCTTCCACCTCCCCATCTCCCGCCGACCAGCTGTGTTTGGCTTGATTCCTGGGTCCGCACCCAGTATCCAGTCGGGTACCACGGTCGGTTCATCTTGCTCGGATCCCAACGCCGGCTCCGGACCTCCAACTGGCTCTTTGTCAGCCAGTCATTTGACGATGCTGTCGTCCCTTCCTCTTCTCCCGTTGCCTCCTCCGTCTACGTTTCCAGCTCTTTCGGCTGCTGTGCCTGCTGATGCGGTTGACCCCGACGACGAGCTCATAGACGCGACCCCGAACGCTGCCAACTCAGCTCCTAACGCTGCTGCTGCTGCTTTGGACGACGAGTCGATGGATCTCACACAGCCTCTCGTCAATTCTGCCCCGCCTCCAAGCGTCGACACGCGTCCAACTATGGCGGACCTGTTGCGGCAGCAAGAAACGATTCGACGCGATAACGCGAAAGTAGAAGCCGCGCGTCGTCGTGTGGAGACTCCAAAGCCCCTCGCTTGCGACATTGAAGCGATTGAGCTCAGTACGCCGCTGGTGGTGACTGGTCGTTCATCTCGACCCGCATGGAGCAGGCGCTACCGTATGAGCTCCCGCGCGCCAAATACGGCATGGTAATCGACACCGGTCGGACT
>NW_020187704.1:11389-11664 GCF_900000015.1 Plasmopara halstedii | reverse complement strand
TGCTTGAAGCTGGAGCGCACGAAGGTCAACATCCTTGGTGGTGTATTCGTGTTCAAGGGGTTCGACGTACTTATTGGCAAGTACTTCATCAATATTGCGAATGTCGACTCGGACACCAACACGGACGTGATCCTGCACCGTTTGTCCTTGTTAGGATGCAAGTCGGTGTACGATACTTTCCGCGAAGTTAACCTCGTGACGGGAATCACGTCTGCCACCTGGCGCATCTACTGCCTCACCAGCACATGTCCAAGCGCGTTGATGGTGAATGGGTT
>NW_020187704.1:1328-1652 GCF_900000015.1 Plasmopara halstedii | reverse complement strand
GCTAGCCGTTCGGCTATTTCTCCCCCACCAAGCCCTGAGCCATGGGATGGCGGCATCAACGGGACGCAAGGGTGAATCAGCCCGTTCACGTAGAACGGCGTGTAGCCGGTAAACGAATGCACTGCATTGTTCAGTGCAAACTATACGAGTGGTAACATGGCGCTCCAGCGCCTCGGCGTCTCAGCGCAGACGCTGCGAAGAACGTCTTCGATGACGCGATTCACCCTTTTTGGTTTGACCATCGGTCTGCGGATGATCCGCTGTCGACATATCCAACTTGGTGCATAACACCTTGAAGATATTCGACCAAAATTTTCCCGTGAA
>NW_020187704.1:895-1318 GCF_900000015.1 Plasmopara halstedii | reverse complement strand
GGCGCAAGTGAACGCGGAAGCGTTGGCGCCGGAGCGGATCCCACGGGCCCTCGGCCACATATAAGCTGAACCAGTAACTGGTTCTGAACACGGAGCGCAACAATCTCCATTCCCAATGGAGCCAAGCACTCCACTGTTGCCTGCAGCGATGCATTCGCCTGCTCCACAGCTAGGAGTCGCTCCGACAGAGAGCGGTAGGCCTCAAGGCGAGGCAGCCGGCGCACGAAGATCGTCCGCACAGCAATATGCTACTTCAACATGGCGCTCAGCGGAGCTCCGATCACGAAGGACCTCGCCATCAAGGGCTCCAAGAGCATCACAAGTCACCGGTCGACCCGGTCGTCACCGCCCGCCACTGACACTTCTCGATGAGAACGGTGACGTCCACTATCACGTGGAACGTCTTGTTGGACGATGTCGTCT
>NW_020187704.1:488-885 GCF_900000015.1 Plasmopara halstedii | reverse complement strand
TATCCCGACTCCGAAAACTCGTGGGAGTTTGAGGCGCCACTTCGGCAAGATTGCTCAGTTGCCGTGGACGCTATTGATTGAAAAGATCAGGACGTCCCGCGTCATTAGACGCCCCGCGCTTCCCGGCAATAGCTAGGGAAGTAGAAGGGCCATGAGCTCTTGCGGTCGAAGACACAGAACTCGCGGGAGCATTAGGGGTTAACCCATACGTTGCAGGGCGAGAATCCGAAGAAATTCGACGGCGTGTCTTGAGTTTGGCAAACTTAAATCGGAGGTGTCGCTCCCTACGCACGTCCACTTCCTTGTGGCTCGACTGTAAGTTATACAGTGAGGAAAGGTTTTGGTGCCGTTGCACCCATCGCTCAAATAGCGCTTCGTCATCTGTAGCGCTATCGCC
>NW_020187704.1:0-210 GCF_900000015.1 Plasmopara halstedii | reverse complement strand
CGACACGTTTTGCGCTGTACGTGTGCAAGCAATAAGCAATGTTGCGCAGCTTTCTCAATTCCTTAGGGAACAGAGGCACTAGCTTATTTACAATGGTTTTTATCTTTGCAAAATGCACCTGTAGGATATGCTTTAAAAAAATGAACCACAAAAATAATATTTTGTCGGTGCCAAAGGCACGCCTTGATTTTATTGGCGGATAGTTCATCT
>NW_020187703.1:605-1847 GCF_900000015.1 Plasmopara halstedii | reverse complement strand
ATGGTGAGCGTTAAGGTCTTCGAGGGGAAGGATGGAGAGAATCTCCTGCTCTGGGTGAAAGAGGTCGAGATGGCCATCGCATCCGCCATTTTCCAGACCGAGCAACAGCGCGTGGCGCTAGCCATCTCAAAGGTCGGTGGTCGAGCGTGAGAATGGGCACTGACGTGCGGCACTTCGGTCGAAGATGCATTTCCCTCCTGGGCGGAGCTGAAAATGCAGCTCTCATGAGTGTTCTCGCCGCCTAATCAAGCATATCGCGTACGATCGCGCTTCCTTGCCGCCCGACAGGGCAACAAGGAGTTGGTGGACTATGTCCAAGAGATGCGCACTCTCATTGCCGAGATGGCAGCAGATCCCCTTCCGGAGGCGGTCACATTGACCGTCTTAATGGAAGGCCTCCGCACTGGCGTGGCCAGAATGGAAGTCTTTCGTGTGCATCCGTCTTCGTTTTGAAGAGGCGGTGAATGTGGCATTGAATGACGAATTCAATTTCAAGTCAGCACGACTTGGTTGGAATGCACACTCCAATAGCTCGTCGAGCGGGCCTGTGCCCATGGATCTCAGCTATGCTAAGGACGAGGGAGCAGAGCTCCGAGCTGCTCGGCAGCACACAAACATACGACGGTGTTTTGTCTGTGGAGACACCCGTCAACTTCGGAACGGTTGCCTTCAGCGCAAGGCGCGTCAAGGTTCTTCGAACCATCGCCCCAATTCCTACCAGTCTGGTTCGTCGCGGAGAAACGACACCACCCAGTAGGCGCGAAGCGACCTACTGAGAAGTGTTGAGCCTCCGGGAGGCATAGGTCAGCAGGGCCCAGCCCCAAAGAGCTCCGTGCTCTTGAACACGGAACGTGTGTGCAAGCCGGGCTTGTTGGTCGTGGAGACGACCGTAAAGGGCTTCGAGAAGCCATGGAAGATCCTCATCTATTCTGGGGCATCGGGCAATTATGCTCAACGCCCCACGATGGAAGGAATTCAGCTGTATCCTGAGGCGCTGAGAGCGCGGTTGGGTGACATCGTCACTGTTTACCCAGCGACGGGGACGCGTGTCACGGTCCTGAAGTTCCTTATGGACATCGGAGTCAAGTTCCTTGACTTTGATAGCGTGGAACGCTGTCTAGTCTTAGACTTGGATGCATGGTATGACTCATCCTAGGAATGGCATGGTTGGAACACCATGGGCCATGGATTGATTGGAGGTCAAAGACCTTGGGCGCTACGCCCACGTCTCCTGGTGGAGCG
>NW_020187703.1:0-595 GCF_900000015.1 Plasmopara halstedii | reverse complement strand
GTCATGAACCCACCTCTGCTAGGAGACAAAAGCGCTATTAGCGAGAGCACTGGACCGATACGGTCAACGTGCTAGACTGGAATGTCCGAGCTGGTAGACACCAACGGTGCATTGGTCAGGAGTCCCGAGCGTGGCTCAACGCTCTGTTGAATCGTTCAATTTTTCCCATAGTTCTATGACCACCTGGGTCATTGTTGTAGTGCTCAATTGTCTTGGATTTGAAGAGCTCTTGGGCCTGTAAGTTCATGAACTCACTACCATTATCACTTGTTAGGATGTCAACTTTGTGGAGACGAACAAACGCTTTAAGCGCTTCTAACACTGTCGCTGCCGTCTTGTTTCGTAAGAGCTTTGCGTACCCCAGCCTTGTGTTGATGTTGATAGCAGTCAAAATTGGCCGTTTCTCCCAAAACGCAAGATCAATTTGCCACGAGTTGGGGTTATGCGAAGCTATTTTGAAACCATTGAATCTCTTCTTTTGCTCCTGAAATTGTTGAATATCGGGCTGACTCCCATACCAATCCTTTACTATTTTGGAAGTTATCTTAGGATTCAACTCCTTTGCCTTCTGATACAGAGCTTGAGCTCCTATAAA
>NW_020187702.1:0-604 GCF_900000015.1 Plasmopara halstedii | reverse complement strand
GTCGACTTATTTCGTGCATATTTTCGCTCCTGGACTTTGGATCATAGGCCAGACGTCTTGACAACACGTCGGCTGAGACATTTGTCTTGCCAATTTTGTAGTGTACAACGAGGTTGTAATTCGCAAGGTAGAAAGACCATCGAGCTATTCTCTTCAATAAATGAGGAGTATTTACTACCATACACAGAAGGCATGATCCGTTGAAATCACTAAGTGTCCCTCGCAAGTAAGTAATCTTGACCAAAGGGTACATCATCTCGAGATATGAATGGATCAGCCCCGTTCAGTGGGCCAAAATTGTTGCATCGCATACAAAAACTCCCTTTCGACCCTCATCATTGTGTTTGCAGCAGCACACAACCAATGGCATACTCACTTTCATCGCAGGCCTCATGAAATAGCTTGTCCTGGTTTGTAACCGCAAGGACTGGAATTTCTCGCCAGAGCTTCTTCAATTCGGCGAATACCGCCTGGTGAGCTTTAAAGCATTCCCATTTAGCGTTCAGGTCTATAAAATATTCTTTAGGGGTTTCACTAATCGCTGCATAATTGCGCATGCGGATAATTTTCCAAGCCCAACCATCGTCTCAGCTGACTCACGTGG
>NW_020187701.1:0-424 GCF_900000015.1 Plasmopara halstedii | reverse complement strand
GTGTTAATAGTACTACTGTAAAAAGATGCGTATGGTCTATTGCTTACGACCGTTGCAGCAAGACGATATTGAACTTAAAAGAGCTATTAACTCTTTTGCAGGCTCGAGACGCTCTATTCTATAGGCACATTGTCGCTTGGATAACTTTGCAGCATTTAGGGCTGGATGTCATCAACACCACCCGCCACGGAATACAAAAGAACGATAAACCTTTTTACGTCTACTGCAACTAGTCATTTTGACTGAGAAGAACTTGCGACCGGCTTTTCTGGTACATCTTTCTGCGCCTGCTGCATCTATTCATTTTCACCGGGGAGGCTTGCGATTGACCATGTCACGCTTTTGATCTATCAACTGAGAGAAAAGGGGTATGCAGAGTATGAGTGCTGCATGTAACACGGTAGCCATGAGGTTGCCCCGGACC
>NW_020187700.1:0-970 GCF_900000015.1 Plasmopara halstedii | reverse complement strand
GTTAATGGATTTTAGTTATATGCCAAACAACGCAAGGGTTCCTAGAGTTTTCATTAATAAGGCCTTTAGGTTCTGGTTTATACGTGTACTGATGGGCAAAAAAACTGGCTTTCCAAAACGAAAACACTTTCAATCGTTGCGAAGACACTCATTTCCAAGCGCGAATTTGTACGAGATGTCCATTGGTTCCAAACTATGACTTGTACCAAGCTTGCCGTTGAACATCGCTCTCTTGATGCCGTACTCTTCTTGCTTTGGACGGTAGATGGCATCGCCCAGCGCTTCAGAACTCACGATACAGTTGACTCCGGATCGGCTCAACGTTCAAACCCGCATGGAACGTCACAACTTTCGTTGAACCGTCATTTAGCTCGTTAACAATGCTTGATACCAAGTAGCAAACACGCTATAAATACGAATGGAGGTCATAACGACCTTGACGAGGCCTCCAAGTCAAGACTGTCCTTCTCCCTCCACGTCGGGAACCACTTTCTCTTCGTACAAGCGTGTGTATTGTGTTTGAAAGACTGTTATGAACAGCGCCCTCTTACAATGTCCCGGCGTTTTGGGACGACTCGCTTAGTAGAACGGAAAACATGACCCGTAGTCTAATCTCTATAGGCTCACGCAATGATTTATGACCTCGGTCTTGAGGGCGTGGAAATTACGATGATGTGAAAGGCAACCAAGAGACTGTTGTACAAGCGAGGAATTATGGCTGCAACGTTACAACTAACCATTTCGATATGCTTAATTTCTGAGTATATGACGCAAGCGTTCATTAGTGTAATGTCCATGCCGACGGTGAAACAGCTTGCTGATATACGTGTCCTGACACTATGAAGTAAGCGACAGAAATTCCGATTTCAAGCAAGCGAAACAAGGTACGATTACAAGCAAGCGACAGAAGTTACGATTTTAAGCAAGCGGGATCGCTTTCGAACGCGCACAAGACTAGCGTGGGTGAAAG
>NW_020187699.1:0-467 GCF_900000015.1 Plasmopara halstedii | reverse complement strand
GAGCGCGATGGATTAATCCATACGTCGCAAGGCAACGATAGGCAGGAAGTCGGCGAGTTTGGCAAAATCAAACCGAAGATGGCGTTCTGCGCACACGTCTACTTCCTTGTGGCTCTGTTGTAAGTTATACAGCGAGAAAAATTTCCGGTGCCGCTGCACCCATCGCTCAAAGAGCTATTGATCATCGGGCGAGTACCACAGGAATCGCTCGCATTGCGGGTACAAGAGCGCCTCCACTTTGAGTGCAGAGTCGAGCGCGGTATCGATCCATTGGGATTTCTTATGGTACCGAGAAGCGAGCTCGGAGATTTTTACGTTTGTCGAGATCAGCATGTGTAGTTGCAGGGGGCCCGACTACGTAGACGCCTAACGATGTGATCGTGTCTTTCGCTTCAGTAGCTAAATCCGCCGAGCGGAAGCCGTACTCCACGTGAGGATCTAGGACTGAATGTGGATACGAGCGCATA
>NW_020187698.1:0-320 GCF_900000015.1 Plasmopara halstedii | reverse complement strand
CTGGGTAGTTCTTCTCTGCAGCTTTGAGCTGTAGAGATTCGAACGCGATCACCCGATCACACTCCTCGGCGTCTGCTTGCAGCAGTGCACAGCCGATGGTGAAGTCCGAAGCGTCACAGACGACGCTGAAAGGACGATCAGGGTCTGACAGCGCCAGGATTTGTGCATGCAGGAGGCTGTCTTTGACCCCGTCATAAGCGTCCTGATGTTCGGTTATCCAACACAATTCCGCATCCTTTTTAAGGAGAATGGATATTGGTCGGGCCTTTTCTGCATAGTTCACGCTGTACTTGTGCAAGTAGTTGGCGAGACCAAGCCAC
>NW_020187697.1:0-566 GCF_900000015.1 Plasmopara halstedii | reverse complement strand
CGTCACGCTGTCAGCAGCTGAGATATCATGTCACATACGTTTGTGGTGCTTTCAGACGCGCTACAGCGTTCCTGACTGAACCAGACGCATAAGTTTGACGCGGCAACAACAGAAAATGCTATCAAACGTTCGTCACGCCTTTAGCAGCTGAGATATCATGTCACATACGTTTGCGGTTTTCCGGACGTGCTACAGCGCTAATGATTGAACCAGACACATATGTTTGACGCGGCAGCAACGGTTTACGCACCTAAAAGTTCGTCACGTTGTTAGCTGCTGAGATATCATGTCACATACGTATGTGGTGCTTCCAGACGAGCTACAACGTTTCTGACTGAACCAGACGTATCTATTTGACGCGGCAGCAACAATTTACGCACCTAAACGTTAGTCACGCTGTCAGCAGCTGGGATATCGTGTCACATACGTTTGTGGTGCTTCCGGACGTGCTACAGCGCTCCTGATTGAACCAGACGCATCTGTTTGACGCGGTAGCAACCGTTAACAAACTCAAACGTTCGGCACGTTGTCAGCAGCTGAGATATCATGTCACATACGTTTGTGGT
>NW_020187696.1:0-306 GCF_900000015.1 Plasmopara halstedii | reverse complement strand
TGGCATCTTAGACACGCGAGCCTCGATCGAGGCGACACTTGAATGTGAACTGTAGGCGTCCACAATCTTGATGAGGGGAGTGTAACGGGATTTCACGTGTCGTTGTATGAAGGGTGTGTGTCGCACAAGATGATGTGACCACAAAATACTGTTGCTATAATTAAACAGGAAGACAGTGCGTGGCTAGACTGCCAGTAGTAATACATTTCATTAGTTTTTCTATGTAGATACGAAAATCTATTGAGTTAAATATAAGTGGCTTTGCCGCAAATTACACTGAATAATACAGTTAACGTTTTAAAAGGA
>NW_020187695.1:0-519 GCF_900000015.1 Plasmopara halstedii | reverse complement strand
TTTTTTTAATGTCCCGATAGGTGACGACGGTGACATCACCAGTTGATGCGGTGATACGTTCAGGGTATGGCAAAAGTTTGAAGAGAAAACGTGAAACCTGTCAACAGTACAAACCCTAGCTGCATGCGTCGGGGCTATTGGTCACACTGTCGGTTTTGGGAAAGTGATGGCAGACCATCAGTTTCGAGTTTTACCTTCGTTATCCGACAAACGCATTCGGTAATACCGGTGGTTTTTCGTTGTGGACCGACTATCGGAGCTAGATGAACCATTTTGTCGCTACCAGCGATCCTGCAGCCAGTGAGGGCATTCCAGACTCGATGATAATACAACTTAGGTAGACTATAAGGGATCGAGTGTCGGTGATGATATAGCTAAGGTTTTACCTGACGAATGAATTTCAGGTAGCCTATGAGGTTTTAGCGATCTGCGCATCCCAGTGAAATTCTGACAAATTTTGTTCAAGGGACGAGGAACCAGATTAGACATGGCAGCTGATGACGTTCCGTAAGATATGAT
>NW_020187694.1:0-513 GCF_900000015.1 Plasmopara halstedii | reverse complement strand
CCTCGGCGTCTGCTTGCAGGATTGCTCAGCCGATGGCAAAGTCCGAATCGTCACAGACGACGCTGAAAGGACGATCAGGGTCTGGCAACACCAGTATTGGTGCATGTATTGGGCTGTCTCTGACCCCGTCAAAAGCCTCCAGATGTTCGGTGTCCAACACCATTCCGCATCCTTTTCTGCGTAGTTTACGCTGTAATTTGTGCAAGTAGTTGGCGAGGCCAAGCCTCTTACGCAAGTCCTTTTGGTTCTTTGGAACCGGCCAGTCTACAATGGTCTTGACCTTAGCGGGATCCGCTTGAAGGCCACGCTTCAAATGAAGCACCCTAAAAAGGGAATCTCTTCTGCGCCAAAAATGCACATGTCTGCTTTGGCGTACAGTTTGTTCGTGTGCATGCAATCGAGCAATGGACGATGTGGTTCTCCTCATCTGTCCTCCCGTGCTCCGCACGACTATAAACGAAAATGTCGTCAAAGTATGTATGTGCATACGCCCTGTGGGGCCTGAACAACTGC
>NW_020187693.1:0-457 GCF_900000015.1 Plasmopara halstedii | reverse complement strand
AGACTCGGACAAGAAATTGTCACCAAGACTGCGTGCACGATTGCACCGATATTCGTTGGCGCCTTGCTATATTATAGCACCGACTCAACAAACACACCACGAATTGTGGTTCGTCATGAGGAGAATTTGAAGTATCGCATCCTCTATGAGGCTCACGACACACCACTCAGTGATCAACTCGGTCGTGAGAAACCGTACAACTCTGTGAGTCACCACTTTTGGTGGCCCAAGCTGTACAAATGGCCGAGCACCTATGTGCGCACGTGTGAGACGTGTCAACGGGTGAAACCCTATCCAAATGCGGCTGCGCTGCTGGCCAGCTTTGCGGTACTCACTAGGTGCTGATGGTCCATGAGTTTGGACTTTGTGTTTGGCCTGACAAAAGATTCGGCGGGCAAAACGGGTGTCGTGGTATTCGTCGACCGGTTGAGCAAGATGGCTCATTTAACGGCGGTGC
>NW_020187692.1:0-468 GCF_900000015.1 Plasmopara halstedii | reverse complement strand
ACCAGAAGGACTTGCGTAAGTGGCTTGGTCTTGCCAATTACTTGCACAAGTACAGCGTGAATTAAGCAGAAATGGCCCGGCCCGTTCGGCTATTCCTCCCTCACCAAGCCCTGAGCCATGGGATGGCGGCGTTAGCAAGACGCGAGGATGAATCATCCCGTTCACGTAGAAGGCGTGTAGCCGGTAGACGAATTTACTGCATTGTTCAGTGCAAACTCTATGAGTGGCAACATGGCGCTGCGAAGAACGTCTTTGATGACGCGATTTACCCTTTCGGTTTGACCATCGGTCTGCATATGATCCGCCGTCGACATATCTAACTTGGTTCCGAGCACCTTTAAGATAGTCGACCAAAATTGTTTATGAAACGGGGTCTCTATCAGAGACAATCGACTCAGGGAGTCCGCGTCGTCGAAAAACACGATCTACAAACAGCGTTGCTGTACTGACTCCGTCGATGGTGTCTGG
>NW_020187691.1:0-308 GCF_900000015.1 Plasmopara halstedii | reverse complement strand
TTGCACCAGCGTTTGGGACATCTGGCCTACGACACGATCGAAAGGATCGCCAAGAATCTAGATTCAGGCATAGAAATAACGAATGATACACGGAAAGTCTGTGTAGCTTGCCACAAAGGCAAGCAGACACGAAACAAGCAGCCCTGGAATGATACAGGATCCAATGCACCTATCGATCGCATTGAAAGTGTAATAGTAAGTGATATCAAGGGCCCTATCACACCAAGGGACAGATAGGGCAATAGATACTTGATCAACTTCGTCGACCATAAGACAAATTATTGTCGAGTATTTCTGGCTAAAACTAA
>NW_020187690.1:0-416 GCF_900000015.1 Plasmopara halstedii | reverse complement strand
ACCGACACTGTCCCGTTGCCTTTGCTCTCTCTCAAAGCATCGACCAACTTGTTGCTATCCCGTTGCCTTTGCTCTCTCTCAAAGCATCGACCAACCTATTACAGCAACCGCCTGGCGGCGTGCGAAATTCCTCGACGCCCCAGAATCGATCAAGATTCTAAAGGGATGCTCGACGCCCCAGAATCGATCAAGATTCTAAAGGGATGATCGTATCCCCGTACACGTCACGGCCAACTTGTTGCTATTACAGCAACCGTCTGGCGGCGTGCAAAATTCCTCGACGCCCTATGATCGTATCCCCGTACACGTCCGTGTACCACAAGCAGCCCGCCGCTGCTCTTCGCCGATTCGAGAGTGTATAGACTCTCAGGGGCTAAGTCCCCATGGTGCGCGCCACCCGCGCACCTCTCATGAAG
>NW_020187689.1:0-448 GCF_900000015.1 Plasmopara halstedii | reverse complement strand
TACAGTTGTAACATGAGCAAGCTCATATTCTGGTCTGCGTGACAACGCATCAGCCAAACCATTTTGCTTTCCCGGCTTATACTTCACCTCGAAGTTATATTCCGCAAAGAAAGATAGTCATCTAGCCATTTTCTGCGTGAGGTAGTGCGACTGAGTCGCAGTGCGTAATGACGAATGATCTGTGTAGACCACAAATGGCTTGGAGCTGAGCAGGTGAACCCTGAACTTGAGAAGTGCATACTTCATCGCAAGTAGCTCCTTGTCATGAACTGAAAGTTCTTCTTTGCACCTTTGAGCTGTCGAGATTCAAACGCGATCATCCGATCTCGCCCCTCGGCGTCTGCTTGTAGCAGTGCACAGCCGATGGCAAAGTCCGAACCGTCATAGGCGACGCTGAAAGGACGATCAGGGTCCGGCAGCGCCAGTATTGGTGCATGCAGGAGGCTGT
>NW_020187688.1:0-644 GCF_900000015.1 Plasmopara halstedii | reverse complement strand
GACTTGTTTCAGATCTGGACAGGCGAACTTCACAATGTTTTCTAACACTAAATCATTCCTTCCACCAGCTACTGCTGACACTGCTGTTAGATAGAGATAATGTTCGGTCCACGATCTGGACTTGTCTTTCTTGGACAGTAATATCTTGGTAGCTTGTGCAGTTGATATCTTACTCGCGAATGCTTTGGTGAGCTGGTCGATTGCATGACCAAACGATGGGTTCTCGTCCCACCATTGATGCACACGTCGCTGAAAGTAGTCAGACGCTGTTCCTCTAAGCTTGCTTCCTAGTACATCGATCTTTATATCTTCTGGCCATTCGAAACCAGATAGTACTACAGCTATGTTAGCTTCCCTAATGAATTGCATCGCCCACATTTCAAAGCCACATCCTAATCCTTTGTAAGTTTCCTTCCCTTCAAATGGTGCAATGGACAATGTACGTTGCTTGAGGGTGGGGATCCGTGGTAAGAATTGTTGTTGTTGTACTTGGGGTTGTTGATGCATTCCCTGCGCTGCTTGGCGCTCTGCATGTTCGCGGTTCGCTGCGAACTGCAGTTCCCTTTGTCTTGCGTCGTCTCTGGCTATCTCATCATAGGACATGCGATGATCTCGCATTCCCAGTGCTGACCCTCTCATGACGG
>NW_020187687.1:0-938 GCF_900000015.1 Plasmopara halstedii | reverse complement strand
GAGACGCTGAAAGCGACATGGAGGTGCGATATCCACGCTACAAGAAAGTTTGCATCAATGCCCATCGTATTTCATATTAGAAGAAGCCCGAATTTGGCAAATGGAACTGTCGTGGATATTTCGCGAGACGATGCCTACGCTGATCGGCGTACTGTCAGAGCCAGTTGGGATACACATGAGGCTTTTCTAAGCCAATGGTCTATATATCATATTCTGGTATTGTTTGATCTTAATTGAAGACTTGGCTACGATAGTGAGTGTCGCAGCAGCGTGTCAAGTAATCTGTTTGTTTAACGATATTCGCCCCGTTTCGAAGTAATCATGCGATTAAACGTGCAGCTTAATTGCCCATCACTTTTTGAACGTCCGCGCGACTCTGTTCTTTGGCCGGCAGCTTTTGAAAGCGTATCTCCATCTCTTCGACAAGTCCCCTATTCTTCAAAGCATTCAATTCAAGTGCGACATCTAACGGCATCACCCCATTTCCCATAGTACGATGTACTTCGTACAAATACAACATAGACAAGTATTGTTCATAGTCTTGCAGTATATTTACAATATCCCGACGCACCGTATCCGAGAGAGGCAACAAAGTGTACCACTCGATTGCCTCGGCGTAGCGCCCACGAAAACACAATTCCTTCATTAAAGTAGGAGCCAAAAATTGTGGAACCCATTCCCACTTTTTATTTTCGGCCAAGATTGTCACCGCTGATGTTTGCTTTGATGATTCTTTCTTTTTATTTATTGCAGTCTGTTTATTGTTACCAACGGCATTCATTTCTCTTGCATCATCTTTTACATTATCACCGTTCATATCATCATTCGCTTGTTGATCATTCATATCAACCAAATTGCTGCTTGCGGCTGAAGCATTTCTATGTTTTTTGTAAACACGAAGAAACACTTCTAACGGAGCATTTGAAAAGAAGAATTGA
>NW_020187686.1:773-993 GCF_900000015.1 Plasmopara halstedii | reverse complement strand
TTATCACCGGGGAGCCGTAATATTACACAACAGAAGATGTATTGTATTAGGAATGAATCAGCATAATTTAACAAAATACCCCACAATAACAAAGTATACAATAATATGCTATAACCATTCAGTTTACTATTAACCAAGTAAAGCTAAATTAAAGAATACGTGACGTCCCACATTAGCTCAGATGGTAGAGCGCTTGCAAAATTCAAGCAAAGGTCAACTT
>NW_020187686.1:0-283 GCF_900000015.1 Plasmopara halstedii | reverse complement strand
ATAACAAAGTATACATTAATGTGCTATAACCATTCAGTTTACTATTAACCAAGTAAAGGAATACGTGACTTCTAACCAGGTTCCACATTAGCTGAAATGGTAGAGCGCTTGTAAAATACAAGCAAAGGTCCTTGGATCGAACCTAATGGGTAGGTAGTTTGTTGGTGTCTCATATCCCATGTCCCTGTGTCCCTTGTCCCTATGTCCTCATACCCATGTCCTGTTTTCTACGTCCCATGTTCTATGTTCGAATTTCTTACAACATTCGTTCTGTATGTATCTG
>NW_020187685.1:0-349 GCF_900000015.1 Plasmopara halstedii | reverse complement strand
ACATGCGATGAGGCAGAGCCAACCGAGACAGCGCTCTCAGCACTCACATCGAATGCAAGGGAAGACAGTATATCCCCTGTGAGGGACACCCGGATTAACTTGCACCAGCGTTTGGGACATCTGGCCTGCAAAGGATAGCCAAGAACCCAGATTCAGGCATAGAAATAGCAAATTCTACACGGAAAGTCTGTGTAGCTTGCCACGAAGGCAAGCAGACAAGGAACAAGCAGCCCAGGAATGATATAGGATCCAATACACCTATCGATCGCATTGGAGGTGTAATAGTAAGTAATATCAAGGGCCCTATCACACCAAGGGACAGATTGGGCAATAGATACTTGATCAACTT
>NW_020187684.1:0-504 GCF_900000015.1 Plasmopara halstedii | reverse complement strand
GCAAAACAACATTTTTATGTTCTGCAACTGAGCCAGAATACCTGAAGGACGAATATCTTCGATATATTTATGAAATGAGTTTCTTGCTGTTTGCAGACGTGCTGAGTCTTAAATAAACAAGCCACGTTCGTATTTTTTTTGATTATGGACAACTTGGTCAGGTAGCAATAATTCTCAGCTTCAACTGGATTTTGTTTACGACAGTATGACCATGTATGAACATAGAATCAAAAATCCAATGAAAATACAATCAATGGAAAAGCTTATGTGAATACAGCAAACATCAAGCAACTTTGAAAATTTCCTTTGGGAAGAAAGCCAACTGCTCCCATCCTAACGAATTATGTCGTACTGCCAAAATGTACCCAGAAAAATGGTTGAACGTGTCTTGTCAGTAGTCAAAGCCCTACATTGCATAGAAAACACCAAGTGGAGTAAACAAAAACTGATCCATGCGAGCAAAGTTGTTATACATAACTCAAGTAACGTGCAAGCTGCGTTTGG
>NW_020187683.1:0-785 GCF_900000015.1 Plasmopara halstedii | reverse complement strand
CGTGAAAGGCTTTGAGAAGCCATGGAAGATCCTGATCGACTCCGGGGCGTCGCGCAATTATGCTCGATGTCCCACAATAGACGGGAGTCAGCTGTATGCTGAGGCTGAAACCGCGATTGAGTGACAGTTACTGCTCACTTAGCGACGAGGACATGTGTCACGGTGCCGAGGGTCCCTGTGGACCTCGGTGTCAAGTTTCTTGACTTTAATAGCGTGAAATGCTGTTTAGTCTTAGACTTGGACTCGGGGTATGACCTATGACATGGCTGGAACACCATGAGCCATGGATCCATTGGAGGTTGAAGACCTTGGGCGCTACGTGCACGTCTCCTGGTGGAGCTTGGTGAGTTATAAACTGCTCGGAAGTGAGAACGCTATTGTCGCGGGCACTGGACCGGTTTGGTTAATGTGCTGAAGATCGGAGTATCCGATTTGTCGAAATACCAAATCTGGATCGGACAGGAGTCCCAAGCATGGCTCGCGGGCTGAACGTGGAGTGACACTCAAGTATCGGAGCTGCCGCTGCATGCCATGCGTGACATGGTCGGCCAAGGGCCGAGGCATCGAGGGCGAGTCTCCAGTGATGCGCGAGGAGCAGCACATAATTTACTGAAGGCTACTCACGTTTCGAAGCAGTCACTACATGTCACGAGTGGCATGGTCGAACGAAGTTCGAAGCATCTTGGGCAAGGCCCTTCAGATGCGCGTTGAGTGGCATTTTATCCAATGGACGAAAACTGCGGAGCTAGCAGCTCTCCGTCGGATGATGTCAATAACATCAGGGC
>NW_020187682.1:0-439 GCF_900000015.1 Plasmopara halstedii | reverse complement strand
CCAATGCCTAATATCACCACGCTATCAACAGCTGCGATAACATATCAGTCGCAAAGCGGACTACCATTTCGCTGTCAAAAGCTGCAGTAACACATTAGTTCCAATGAGACTATTATCAAGCCATCAACAGCTGCCCTTACAGATAAATTCCACTGCAGGATAACACAGCGTTGTCAACAGTTGCGTAAACGCATCATTCACAAAAAAACATTCACCACACTGTCAACAACCACGCTGACACATTAATCGCAATACAGGTTACCACCTTCCTATCAATGGCTGCGATACCATATCAGTCGCAACGCAGATCACCACACTATCAACAGCTGCGATAACACAGCAGTACTCAGCTGACTATTATCTTGCTGTTAACAGTTGGGATAACGTATCAGTCGCAATGCAGACTATCACCACGCTATCAACAGCTGCGATAACACAT
>NW_020187681.1:0-385 GCF_900000015.1 Plasmopara halstedii | reverse complement strand
AAATCACGTTCTAGGGGAAGCGTGGCCTTCGAGCGGATCCCGCTAAGTTCGAGGCCACCGTGGACTGGCCGGTTCGAAAGAACCATAAGGACTTGCGCAAGTGGCTTGGCCTCGCCCACTCCTTGCTTAAATATAGCGACGATTATGCGGAAATGGCACGGCCATTGTCAAATCTCTTCAAGAAGAATTCGGAATGGTGTTGGTACACCGAGCATCGGAAGGCTTTTGACAGGGTCAAACACAGCCTACTTCATGCACCAATACTGGCATTGCCGGACCCCGATCGTCCTTACAGCGTCGTCTGTAACGCTTCAAATTTTGTCATCGGCTGTGCACTACTGCAAGCAGACGCCGAGGGGCAAGATCGGGTGATCGCGTTCGACTC
>NW_020187680.1:0-301 GCF_900000015.1 Plasmopara halstedii | reverse complement strand
ATATGGAGATATGTTCTTAGACCTCAAATCAACCTACTCAAGTACCAAAACCATAAATAAACTTAAAACAGTACCGACACGCTCAAAAAAGTACTGAAATTAGACAGAAAATATTAGGATCTATTTTTGTTGAGAACATCACACAACTTACCTCAAATGTGATAGAACACTATCTGGCGGCGGGTATAGTAGCCCTTAGACCACTTGCTTGCTGCTAAACACCACGCCGTTAACGGTACACGTAAGTGTACCTAATCAACCACATATATGATCCGACCTAAACCTGTCAGCTAATACAAAG
>NW_020187679.1:0-313 GCF_900000015.1 Plasmopara halstedii | reverse complement strand
GAACGCTGTAGCATGTCTGGAAGCGTCAAAAACGTATGTGACTTGATATCTTAGCTCCAGGCAACATGAAAACGTTTAAATGCGTCAACTGTTGACTCGGAGTCAATAAAATGCGTCTGATTATATTAGGAGTGCTGTAACACTTCTGGAAGCATCACAAACGTATATGACTTGATATCTTAGCTCCTGGCAACATGAAAGAACGTTTGAGTGCGTTCACTGTTGCCGATGTGTCAAACAATTGCGTGTGGTGTGATCAGGAACGCTGTAGCATGTCTGGAAGCGTCAAGAACGTATGTGACTTGATATCTTA
>NW_020187678.1:0-1840 GCF_900000015.1 Plasmopara halstedii | reverse complement strand
GCGAGCCACATAACGGTCGTCGGTTTGAACAATCCAAAAGATAAAAACGAGAATGGCCAGTAGGGGTGGGGCTCTCTACTGGATTAGGAAAGTATAGAGTCAGTACACAGTACGTGCATGATGCACATGCAGTTTCCAAGAGGAGTGATAATAGCATCAGGCAAAGTTTGACTTTGATTGTCCAAGAAGGGTTTGTATATGAGTTGAAACACTTCTACGAGCTTTGATTGACACTGATGCGTCGAACAAATTTGTTCGAGCTTATGTGTTGACTGTCCTGATGTTAGCTCGCTCAAAGAGAAAAGTGACATTATCATTTGTTTTCCAAAGGGATACCATGGAGATGCCAAAGTAGTCATTCACTGGAGAATTTTTGCGGCGAGGACGATCGCATTGTTCCCGACCTCGATGACAAGCTTGATATCACTCTAATAATGCCACGATTCAAGCCCTTGCAGCTTACCGTTAGCTAGATTAATAACTTTTGTTAAAAAGTCATGCATCGCTAATTTAAACTGCATGACAATGACGACGAGATATTATGTGCGCATGCGACTGTTGAAGAGGTCACAGATATCCCAAGTGATATTATGGTGTGCGACGGCCCTCCATACTCACAGCACAAGCCCAGATTGATGAAACAACTGACACCAACTCGAGATGGAGCAGTCAGGCATAAAAAAGACTGTCTTCTTTGCCGCCGATAGGAAGTTTTGAGCGATGGTAGTGTGAACAATAGTGGGGCTAAAGGCAAAGGCCCATCCCAACAGAAGACCACCAGTAGAGTTTACCGTCAAGTATTTTGCGTGCATTTGATCAAGGAACAAGTTGTGTGATGAAGGAGTGTCCAAAACAAGACACTTTGAGCGAGTTTATAGATGTTGTGGCCTACAACAAAAAAGGCGTCGTCAATGTTATCGGTCACGTGAAGCTTGAAAATTTTTCGAATTCGGTCAAATATTTTTTTGCTTATAGTAAGCAGGAAGACGCTGAAGCGCAGCTCAAAAGCAGGCTTAATTGCGCAGATATGTGTGATTATCGAGAAGGGCGACGAAGACGTTATCAACTTTGCATCGAGGACTGATGCGAGAGTGTGGGATGACAAGACACGGAAGGAGAGGTTTGATGAGCACTTATGGGATGTTTCTGGATTAAGGAATTTGACTGTATCTCTCTAGGCAAAGAACTGGACGAATAGTCCTCTGACTTAGGCATTCGTCATGAAGTAGACATACTTCCTGGTACGAAGGATTATATCACAAGGCAGTGGCCGTTGCCAAAAGAACAAGTCATAGCAATCAATGAGATCTTTGTGTGGCGATAGAAGGCTGGTCTAGCGCGTAAGAGTATGGCTCCGCATTGTATCCCCACCTTTTGTGTAAGATAGGCATCTGGTGGATGGTGCTTTGCTCAAGCATACAATGAGTTAAATGATGCGGCCATACCAGCGCAGACTCCAGTCTTACACCAGGGTATAATTCTTGAAGGGATGGTTGGTAGTACTGTTCGCAGTGCTTTTGATCTGAAATATGTTTTCTATCAGATACGAATGCGATAAAATGATTCATCGCTAACTGCAGTCAGTACCCTCAGTAGTATGCTGTGGGAACGGTTAGTGATGCCACAAAATTTCAAGAAATCTCGTGCGACTCTAATAGAGTGATAATCAATCTTCCTCGTCCATTGCGAAAGTTTGCACCGAATTACTTTGACGATATACTCGATTATAGTAAGATAACGGAGGAGAAGTCTGATGTCGATACTTATTTGATCATCCGTCAAGTCCTTCAAGTTATGCAAGAGAAGAAACTATACGCTGACCTGACAAAGTGCATTTTTT
>NW_020187677.1:0-305 GCF_900000015.1 Plasmopara halstedii | reverse complement strand
ACAAATGTATGTGACATGATATTTTAGCTGCTGACAACGTGCCGAACGTTTGAGTGCGCTGACTGTTGCTGCCGCGTCAAACAGATGCATCAGGTACAATCTGGAACGCTGTAGCACGTCTGGAAGCACTACAAATGTATGTGACATGATCTCTCAGCTGCTGACAGCGTGACGAACGTTTGAGTGCGTTTACTTTTGCTGCCGCGTCAAACATATACGTCTGGTTCAGTCAGGAACGCAGTAGCATATCTGGAAGCACAACAAACGTATGTGAAATGATATCTCTGCTGATGGCAACGTGATGA
>NW_020187676.1:0-314 GCF_900000015.1 Plasmopara halstedii | reverse complement strand
AGGAAAAGTAGCCACCCTGAGTAAGGAGCTCACATCTATTGTCAAGACCTTGACTTACGATGGTAAGATTGACATAGGAGCGTACGACAAACTCTCTATGGATGATAAGGCAACGTTTGATGATTTACTTACCAAGACAAATCTCCTCTATACTCAAAAGGATTGGGTAGATCCCAAGGGAGCACTGCTTGAGGAATACCAGAAGCTCGCAGGAGAAGTGGCTATTCAAGGTAAGGATGCTAATCCAGAGATTAAAACGGAGCTCAGACGAGTTATCGTCAGTATGTTAGCTTGTGGATTAACAAGCGAGCGCA
>NW_020187675.1:0-417 GCF_900000015.1 Plasmopara halstedii | reverse complement strand
GATGTCTTTGCACTCGCACAGTGTCGGTGGAGACGAAGTTGAGACTTTCACACGGTATCGGAAACATCTTCGCCGGATTCTTCTCCCCGTATTTGAAGACTTGCAGTTCCGTTTGGCGTTTCGGCTTCTCCCGGTACGCTCACGGTTTTGGTTCCTGCAACAGTCGAACCCACGCATCACATATTGCGTCCGCAACGGGTGTAATGCTGTCGAGACGGAACGGCACTTGTTCTTTGAGTGTGAGCTTGCATCACGGCTGTGGGAACACTTCGAGAACATGATGGCGCCCTTTGTCCGATCTCATTTGACTTGGACCATGATAGCAATAGCGAAGAAACCAGTCGTCCAGGGAGAGTGGAAGGAGTGCGAGGACGTGATTGAGGACGTTTGGCACACGCTTCGCACTGCAATTCTTCA
>NW_020187674.1:0-987 GCF_900000015.1 Plasmopara halstedii | reverse complement strand
GTCTTGGAGACGAAGAGCGACCTCAACAAGAGTGCTGGAAGGCTGATGGTCAGGCAGACACGGTACACCAACGATGTGATGAAGCAATTTGGTTAGCAGAATGCCAAGATGATCGACAACTCTTGTGCTCTCAATCTCAAGCTTTCGAAAAATCAGTCGCCAAGAGCAGATGCGGAAGCCACTTAGATGCATTCAAGACCGTACCGATCTCTGATTGGGCGTTTTATGTACATTACGATCAGTACGAGGCTGGACATTGCCTATGCGGTATTGTAGCAGTCAAGACTCTGAAAAAAACCAAGAATACAACACTGACGAGCTGCAATTCGTGTGCTTTGGTAATTGAAAACAAAGCGCTTGTATTGAATCGTGCACGTTCACGGACGCTGGTCGGGGTAGTAATATCGACGACAGGCGTTCCATATCAGGCGTGTTGGTCAGGATCCGAATGGTCCAGTGGTGTTCAAGCCGAATTCCCGAGAATAGCGGTGCTGAATCATGCAAAAACAGATTTCATGGTGCCGAGCTTATGCAGCCAAGAGGTACTACAAACGCGCGCGACGTTAAAGGACATAGACGAGGGTCAGAAATCTGCAGCTCAAATCTTGGAGGACAATCAAGGGGCAATAGATTTGGCAAAGAATGCTGGTTATCATGCCAGAACCAAGCATGTGAACATCAAACATGACTTCACGGGAGAAAAAGTTGAGAAAGGTACGGTCAGACTCGACACGAAGCAACAAAACTTGCGAATATGCTTCCAAGGGACTCTGGACCACGACGCTCAGCTTTCTACTGAAAGGACAAGTATGAATACTAATCTAGAGCCTAAGTGTACACAGCATTAGCAATGAGTGGAGTGTTATGAAAGCGCCACTCAATGGATGTAAGAGACAGGCGGTGACGTCACAAGACTTACGGTGATGCGTATTGTAACGGGGTTACATGAGAGTGACCCGTCACTCTCCCAAGGGAGCTGTGGTGTGG
>NW_020187673.1:0-305 GCF_900000015.1 Plasmopara halstedii | reverse complement strand
TATTCTTAAGCATTAAGATTTTTGATTAATTTATTATAAGTTTCGGCTTATTAATAAATTATTCATAAATGTTTTTGCCGAAAGTTTAGAAATCTAAGAACCGTAGTTATAAGTATAATATCTTTCAATCCGCATTGTTGTGTGAAGATTGTTGCTTGTGGCCAGTCGGCAATCACATTTAATTGTTGTTATAACTTAATAAAATTTGTTATGTGTATTGTATGAAGCTTTGACTTGATATTATACATATAAAACTTTTTATTAGTTGCATCAGTTATAATTTGATAAACCGTAGTCATAAGTGA
>NW_020187672.1:0-950 GCF_900000015.1 Plasmopara halstedii | reverse complement strand
AGACTTTGATCCGGGGCAACTTTCTTAGGCAAACCATGTTGGCAAAAGCCTTATTGAAACCCAATTTGGATGTATTCCGACGGTTAGCGGGTTATTGGCGGCAGCAGGCTGAATATATAGCTCTGGGAGCACAATTGCGATACTTCGATAAGCGTATTGAGAAGAGCAAAGAAGTCCATACTGTTCTCTGCCGGCAGGCTGGCCAGGGATATTGTAACGGGGTTACACGTACCCTGGTAACAGTGGTGGGTGTCACATGAGATGAAGATGGTGTGACTGCACCCAAATGAGAATACAGTACGTGGCTGGGTGACCAGTAGTTATGCATGTATTTAGATTTTACTATACATATTTAGAAAAATCTATCCCTTTAAAATTAGGCGGCTTTGCCGCAGATAAAACAAATAAATAGAGTTTACATTTATTACAGAAGATTTTGTTAGCTGTGGGTTAAGGCTCTAACTACTCCTGGAGGTAGCAGATTGCGATCCGCTACACTCGAACTGGTTCTTGTGAAGAACGTAAGGTCGGTGACCTAAATTACGCTTCGTCTCTGCGCTACGGCAGCCACGCTGCATATGGTAGCACTTATAGTCAATCTACACCTGAGTCGTTTGGGCTGATCCTCAGTAATTTTCTCTTTTTACCCAGGGCATGCAGGGCGGGCTTTAAAAACTGATGTCCTTGCTGGTCCCTGAGGGCGTGAAACACCTTGCTGCGCAAGGCCCCGAGGCAATAGGTGCGCATCTAGAGGCGTTTTTAAATCACAAAAAGCGCTGCTAGAGCAAATGCAGCAGAAGATGTCTGCTTTATTGGCGTCTATGACGCCACCACCAGTAACGAATGAAGTGCCTCACGTCGGTGCCCATTTTCGCGGTCGACCACCGAGCTATGAGATGGCTAGCGCCACGCGCTGTTGCTCGGTCTGAAGCATGGCGGATGCGATGGCC
>NW_020187671.1:0-673 GCF_900000015.1 Plasmopara halstedii | reverse complement strand
GGCGTATCGCGTGAGATTGCGTTTCAATGCTCCCCGACAGGGCAGGAAGGAGTTAGTGGACTTTGCTCAAGAGTTGAGAACTCGTACTGCCGGGATGGCAGCAGATCCTTTCCCCGAGGCGGTCGCAGACCCTCCGCACTGGGGTGGCCAGAATCGAAGTTTTCCATGTGCATCCGTCTTCTTTCGAAGAAGCGGTGAACGTCGTATTGAATACCGAATTTAACTTTAAGTCGGCACGACTTGGTTGAAATGCACACCATCAGAGCTCGTCAAGCGGGCCTGAGCCAATGGATCTCGGCTATGCTGAGAAGGTAGGGAGAGCTCCGAGCTGCTGGGCAGCGTGAAATACCCGACGGTGTTTGTTTGTGGAGACACCCGTCACCTTCGGATGGGTTGTCCCTTGCGCAAGGCGCGTGAAATTCTCGTCGAATTGATGCTTTACTTCTAACCAATGCGGGAAAACGAGAACATTCAGTAGGTTTTGTGCCTCAAAGAGGTGAGAGGGCAGCAGGGCCCAGCCCCAAAGAGCTGCATGCTCTTGAACACGGAACGGTGTGCAAGTCGGGTTTGCTGATCGTAAAATCGACCGCGAAGGGCTGTGATAAGTCATGTAAAAGTCTAAGCGATTCTGGTGCGTCGAGCAATTATGTTCGACGCTCCACGATCGAAGGAA
>NW_020187670.1:0-3747 GCF_900000015.1 Plasmopara halstedii | reverse complement strand
TATATTGATCAGATACGCTGTAGAACATCCGAAAGCGGTAAAACGCATTTGACATGGTATCTCAGCTGCTAACAACGTGACGAGCGTTAGGTTGCGATATTTTTTGCCGCAGCGTTAACCTGGTGCGTCAAAATTGATCAGATACGCTGTAGCACATCTGAAAGGGGTAAAACGCATTCGACATAGTATCTCAGCTGCTGACGACGTGAGGATTGTTTGATTACGATATTTGTTGCCGCCGCATTAACCTGGTGCGCCTGATATAATTAGTTACACTGTAAAACTTCTGAAATCGGTAAAACGCATTTGAGTTGATATCTCAGCTGCTGACGACATAACGAACGTTTGGTTGCGATATTTGTCGCCGCCGTTTTAACCTTGTGCACCTGAATTAATCAAGTACGCTGTAGAACTTCTGAAATCGGTAAAAAAACATTAGACTTGATTTCTCAGCTGCTGACGACGTGACGAACGTTTGATTGCGATATTTGTCGCCGCTGCATTAACTTTGTACACCTGAACTAATCAGGTACGCTGTAGCACATCTGAAATCGCTCAAACGTTTTGACACGGTATATTAGCTTTTTGAAAACGTGTAGGGAGTTTAATTGCTATATTCATAGCCGCAGCATCAATTTGATGCGACTGAAATAATTAGTTACGACATAGCACATCTAAAATCGGAAAAAGCATTTGACATGGTATCTCAGCTTTTAACAACGTGAAGAGCGTTTGATTGCGATATTCATCGCCGAAGCATCAATCTAATGAAGCTGAATTAATTAGTTAGGACATAGAACATCTGAAAGGGGTAAAACGCATTTGACATGCTATCTCAGCTTTTAACAACGTGAAGAGCGTTTGATTGCGATATTCATCGCCGCAGCATCAACCTGATGCGATTGAATTAATTAGTTAGGCCATAGAACATCTAAAAGCGGTAAAACGCATTTGACATGGTATCTCAGCTTTCGACAACGTGAAGAGCGTTTGATTGTGATATTCATCGCAGCAGCATCAACCAGATGCGTCTGAAGAATTCGATATGCTGTAGAACGTTGGAAAGCGGTAAAACGCATTTGACAAGGTATCTCAGTTGCTTTGAAAGTGACGAGCGTTTGAATGCGATATTTGTCGCCGCAGCGTAATCCTGATACCTCGAAGAAAACAGGTACGCTTCAGCACGTCCTGAAGTGTTAAGACGTATTTGACTTGGTATCTCAACTGCTGACAAAGTGACGATTGTTGAATTGCGATATTTATCGCCGCAGCATCAATTTGATGCGTCTGAAATAATCAGATACGCTGTAGAACATCCGAAATCGGTAAAACGCATTTGACATGTTATCTCAGTTGTTGCCATCGTGAAGAGCGTTTGATTGCGATATTCATCGCCGCAGCATCAACCTGATGCGTCTGAATAATCCAATACGCTGTAGAACGTCTGAAAGCGGTAAAACGCATTTGACTTGGTATCTTAGCTGCTGTGAATATGACGAGCGTTTGATTGCGATAATTGTCGCCGCAGCGTTAGCCTGATACCTTTAAAAAACAGGTTCGCTTTAGCATGTCTTCAAGCGCTAAGACGCATTTGACATGGTATCCCAGCTGCTGACGACGTAACAAATGTTTGATTGCAATATATATTTCCGCAGCATCAATCAGATTCATCTGAAAAAAACAGATACGCTGTTGTGCGTCTGAAAACGGTAAATGCATTTAAAATGGTATCTCAGCTGCTGGCAATGTGACGGACGTTTAAATACGTATACTAGTGCCGCCACACCAAACATATACGTCTGTTATAATAAGGGACGCTGTCACACGTCTAGAAGCACCACAAACGCATGTGACTTGATATCCTGAGAATGTGACGAATTTTAAGGTGCAAAAACTGTTACCGCCACGTCAAACTAATGCGTCTGATATAATCAGAAATGCTGTCACACGTCTGTAAGCGTCAAAATTGCATGTGACCTTATATCTCAACTTCTGCCAATGTGAACAACGTCTGAGTGTGTAAACTGTTGCCGCCACACCAAACGAATGCGTCTGATACAATAAGAAATGCTGTCACACGTCTGTAAGCGTCACAATTGCATCTGACTTGATATCTCAACCTCTGGCAATGTGACGAACGTTTTAGTGCGCAAACAGTTGCCACCGCGTCAAACAAATGCGTCTAATACAATCAGAAATGCTGTCACACGTCTGTAAGCGTGACAACTGCATGTGATTTGATATCTGAACTTCTGACAATGTGACGAACGTTTGAGTGCGTAAACTGTTGCCGCGGCGTCAAACATATGCGTGTGATACAAAAAGGAATGCTTGTACACATCTAAAAGCGTCACAATTGCATGTGACTTGATATCTCAACTTCAGCCAATGTGACGAACATTTGAGTGCGTAAACGGTTGCCACCGCGTCAAACAAATGCGTCTGATACAATAAGAAATGCTGTTACATGTCTGTAAGCGTCACAACTGCATGTGATTTGATATCTGAACTTCTGACAATGAAACGAACTTTTGAGTGCGTAAACGGTTGCCGCCGCGTCAAACAAGGTCGTCTGATACAATTAAAAATGTAGTCACACGTCTGAAAGCTTCTCAATTGTATCTGACTTGATATCTGAACTTCTGACAATGTGACGAACGTTTGAGTTCATGAACTGTTGCCGCCGCGTCCAACAAATGCTTCTAATTCACTAAAAATTACAGATAAACGTCTTGAAGCTTCACAGTTACATGTGACTTGATATCTGAACTTCTGGCAATGTGACAACCGTTTAAGTGCGTAAACAGTTGCCGCGGCGTCGTCTGAAAGCTTCACAATTGTATCTGACTTGATATCTGAATTTCTGACAATGTGACGAACGTTTGAGTGCGTTTACTGTTGCCGCCGAACCAAACGGATGTGTTTGATACAATCAGGGATACTGTCACACATCTGGAAGCGCCACAAACACATGTGACTTGATATCTCAGCTGGTGACAATGTGACGAACGTTTTAGTGCGTAAATCGTTGCCGCCGCGTTAAATGGATGCGACTGATGTTATCAAAAAAGCTGTCATACCTATGGAAGCGTAACAAACGAATGTAACTTAATATCTCAGCTGCTGACAATGTGACGAACATTTGGGTGCTTAAATCGTTACCGCCGCGTCCTACGGAAGCGTCTGATACAATCAGGGACGCTGGCACACATCTGGTAGCGCCACAAACGCATGTTACTTGATATCTCAGCTGCTGACAATGTGACGAACGTTTGCATGCGTTTACTGTTGCCGCCGAACCAAACAGATGTGTCTGATACAATCAGGGTCGCTGTCACATATCTGGAAGCGCAACAAACGCATGTGACCTGATATCTCAGCGGCTGACAGTTTGACGAACGTCTAAGTGCGTAAATCGTTTCCGCCGCGTCAAGCTAATGCGTCTGATACAATCATGGACACTGTCACACATCTGGAAACGCAACAAACGCATGTTACTTGATATCTCAGCTGCTGACAATGTGACGAACATCTGGGTGCTTAAATCGTTACCACCGTGTCAAACGGATGCGTCTGAAACAATCGGGGATGCTGTCATACATCTGGAAGCGCCACAAACGCATGTTACTTGTTATCTCAGCTGCTGTAAATGTGACGAACGTTTAAGGGCGTTAACTGTTGCCGCCGCGCCAAACGGATGTGTCTGATACAATCAGGGATACTGTCACACATCTGGAAGCGCCACAA
>NW_020187669.1:0-361 GCF_900000015.1 Plasmopara halstedii | reverse complement strand
CTTAAGCCACCAATAGTGGTGACTCACAGAGTTGTACGTTTTCTCACGACCGAGATGAACACAGAGTGTCGTGTCGTGAGCCTCATAGAGGATGCGATATTCCAAATCCTCATCATGAGGAGCCACAATTCGTGGTGTAACCGTTGAATCGAAGCTATCATATAGCACACCATTATGCAACGAATATCGGTGCAATCGTGCACTCAATCTTGATGACGATCTTTTGTCCGATTTTTCAAACTCCTTGCTCCCTAGAGCCCGTCGCAAAGCTACACACATCCCATCACTCGCATACGCGGTGCGGATCAAATCCGTCACGGACGACGTTACAGTTGTAACATGAGCAAGCTCATAGTCTGGT
>NW_020187668.1:0-908 GCF_900000015.1 Plasmopara halstedii | reverse complement strand
AATCTATAGACCTGCCTACGTATGCAGCCTCTGCTAAATTCAGAACGAAGCTTCGCTCGCAGTTTATCGGACCGTTTAAGGTTGTGGCCAAGCGGGGCCTAGCGAAAACACTGAACCTCCCAAATTGAATGCGCACCCACCCGGTGTTTACGCGGGCTTGCTCAAGCCGTACCGGGAACCGGCGCAAGTGAACGCGGAAGTGTTGGCGCCGAAGCGGATCCCACGGGCCCTCGGCCACCCAGAATCTATACCAGCAACTGGTTCTGAGCAACAACGTGCATTTCTAATGGCGCCAATCGCTTTACCGTCGCATACAGCGACGCATTCGCCTGCCCCACGGCTAGAAGTCGCTCCGACAGAGCGCGGTAGTCCTTAAGGTGAGGCAGCCGGCGCACGACGTGCTTCAAATCAAGAGCGTCCGCAAAACGATATGCTACTTCAGCATAACGCTCAGTGGAGCTCCAATCACGAAGGACCTCGTCCGCAAGGGCTCGAAGGGCATTACGAGTCACCGCCCACCACCGACTCTTCTCGATGAGAACGGTGACGTCCACTATCACGTGGGACGTCTAGTGAGACGACGTCGTCACAGGGGTCAAACCCAATATCTGTTGAAGTGGCGTGAATATCCCGACTCCGAAAACTCGTTAGAGTTTGAGGCGCCACTTCGGCAAAATTGCCCATTCGCCGTTGACGCTTTTGATCGGAAAGATCAGGACGTCCCGCTTCATCAAACGCCCCGCGATTCCCGGCAATAGCCAGGGAAGTAGAAGGGCCATGAGCTGAGCTGAAGCAGTGGCTCTGAGCTCTTGTGGTCGCGAACACAAAGCTCGCAGGAACGTTAAGGTTCAACCCATACGTCGCAGGGCGACAATCCGAAGGAAGTCGACGGCGTGCCTTGAGTTTGG
>NW_020187667.1:976-1046 GCF_900000015.1 Plasmopara halstedii | reverse complement strand
TTGATACAATAATCATTGCCACTGCGTCAAACGAAGCCGGAGAATTGAATCAGTTTTGTTGTAGCACGTG
>NW_020187667.1:0-276 GCF_900000015.1 Plasmopara halstedii | reverse complement strand
TTTTGCTGTAGCACGTGTGGAAGCGTCAATATTGATATAATTTCGTTACGAGCATTTTTATGCAATAATCATTGCCACCGCGTCAAACGAAGCCGGAGAATTGAATCAGTTTTGCTGTAGCATTTCTGGAAGCGTCAATATTGATATAATTTCGCTACGAGCATTTTGATGCAATAATCCTTGCCGCCGTGTCAAACGAAGCCGGAAAATCGAATCAGTTTTGTTGTAGCACGTGTGGAAGCGTCAATATTGATATGATTACGTTACGAGCATTAT
>NW_020187666.1:0-348 GCF_900000015.1 Plasmopara halstedii | reverse complement strand
GTCGCAGTGCGTAGTGACGCATGATCTGTATAGATCACAAACGGCTTGGAGCCGAGCATATGGACCCTGAACGTGACAAGTGCATACTTCATCGCAATTAGCTCCTTGTCATGAGCTGGGTAGCTCTTTCTCTGCAGCTTTGAGCTGTCGAGATTCGAACGAGATCACCCGATCTCGTTCCTCGGAGTCTGCTTGCAGCAGTGCACAGCCGATGCCAAGGTCCGAAGCATCAACGGACGAGGCTGAATGGGCGATCAGGGTCTGGTAGTGCCAGTATTGGTGCATGCAGAAGACTGTCTTTGACCCCGTCAAAAGCCTCCTGATGTTCGGTGTTCCAACACCATTCCG
>NW_020187665.1:0-732 GCF_900000015.1 Plasmopara halstedii | reverse complement strand
TTTGCTGTAGCACATCTGGAAGCGTCAACATTGATATGATTACGTTACGAGCATTTTGTTGCCATAATCATTGCCGCCGCGTCAAACAAAGCCGGAAAATTGAATCAGTTTTGCTGTAGCACCTCTGAAAGCGTCAACATTCATATGATTACGTTACGAGCATTTTGATGCCATAATCATTGCCGCCGCGGTAAACGAAGCCGGAAAATCGAATCAGCTTTGCTGTAGCACCTCTGAAAGCGGCAATAGTGATATGATTACGTTACGAGCATTTTGATGCCATAATCATTGCCGCCGCGTTAAACGAAGCCTGATAATCGAATCAGTTTTGCTGTAGCACCTCTGAAAAGCGTCAATAGTGATATGATTTCGTTACGAGCATTTTGATGCCATAATCTTTGCCGCCGCGTCAAACAGAGCCGGAAAATCGAATTAGTTTTGCTGTAACATCTCTGGAATCGTCAATATTGATATGATTACGTAACGAGCATTTTGATACCATAATCCTTGCCGGCGCGTTAAACGGAGCCGGAAACGTTACAGAAGTGCTACAGCGTTCCTGATTGGATCAGACGCATCTGTTTGACGCGACAGCAACAGTTAACGCTCTCGAACGTTCGTCACGTTGTCGGCAGCAAAATATCACGTCACATACGTTTGTGGTGCTTCCTGACATGCTACAGCGTTCCTGATTGAACCAGACGCATCTGTTTGACGCGGCAGCAACAGTTA
>NW_020187664.1:0-361 GCF_900000015.1 Plasmopara halstedii | reverse complement strand
TACGTAAACACGTCGTCAATTCCATTGAAGCGGTTAATGAGTATCACAGTACTTGTCATTGCAATGACAGTTTGTCTTCATCTACCACTGTGTAATTGCACTACAAGGCTGCTTGTTTACACGTCAGTCAGATCTATCTATACCTGTCACGCAGCGTATGTAACTACATTCTGTTTAAAACCTGTTGCCGAAAGTAATGATTTCCTGTAGCCATTGCTTTTGCTCCGAAACGCGGTGTCTAGCTAGCTCTATCACACGTTAGCACGTAGTCACTTCCATTAAAGCGAATAATGGGTATCACATTTCTTGTCAGTGCAATGACAGTTTGTCTTCATCTACCACTATGGGATTGCACTACAAG
>NW_020187663.1:191-308 GCF_900000015.1 Plasmopara halstedii | reverse complement strand
GCTGAAGATTAGTCAAGCGGCATGCATCTCCCGGATGGTCGAGAAATTCAATCAAGGCAATTCCAAGTCTGTCTACAACCCCTGTGTTGTCGGACAAAATTTGATCAAGGCCAACAG
>NW_020187663.1:0-178 GCF_900000015.1 Plasmopara halstedii | reverse complement strand
CGCAATCAAAAATGTGGAAGGTCGCAATCAACGCCGAACTCAAGGCACTCAATATGAAAAAAAACGTGGACACCGATCAAGAAAGACCCAAGTCAGAAAGTTATCGGAACAAAATGGGTCTTCACCATCAAGAGAAATGAACAAGGCGAGATTGAACGTTACAAGGCTCGACTAGTCG
>NW_020187662.1:0-340 GCF_900000015.1 Plasmopara halstedii | reverse complement strand
TCATGTCGCCGTCCATATTCTCGCCGCGGCTAAACACATTTCACAGCGCCTAGACGGTTTGTGCTTGTGGGGTGGGTGCATCGCTCTGCCTCCACCAGACACCATCACTAAACCCTCACTGTCCTTATCCGCGCCATCAGTCTAGCTCTACTCTGGGCTCATTGCCCACGTCCCCTTTCGGGTGCAGCCGGAGACAATTCAGTCCGCAGAGTAAAGCCCGACCGACTTCCGGGAGGCGAAGGTGGCTCTGGTTCGCCTCGGCGATCATCAATAATAACGATGGGATACGCCGTTGTCGTTTAAATACTGCAGACGGCAGGCTTTCGTGCCTTTCTCTTGC
>NW_020187661.1:0-664 GCF_900000015.1 Plasmopara halstedii | reverse complement strand
ATCAAAACACATGCACGATTGGTATTATCATGCAGCTCGCGCTTGCCAATAATAAATGAATAATGTTGTCGACAATTTATCATCATACAGTCGCTCAGAATCAATAAAAGGCTGATCTGGATACGGGCTGACGGTCTCTAGCGTGAAAATACACCTACATTCGTTATCCTAGAGAAGGACAATGTTGTGGCTGACAGATTCAAAAGGTGGATAATATGTTTAGTGGCGAATAATAAAGAGTCAACACTGTCTCTCTAGCATTACTATATTTTGATATCTTCAATGTGTTTTCGTAACTTTTTGTTTGAGCATCCGAGTCAAACCGCAACAAACCAAAGTCGCTATCTTCGTTTGTAGCTGCAAAATAGCTTTTGTCAAGATGTTAGACTTCTGCATCCCACATCAGTCATAAAATACAGAGAGGTACTGAACAGTTGTAATTTAATCCTGCAGTCTGTTCTCATCATTCTTCCAAGAGAGCGTTCATTGATGGCGATGGGTTTTTATTCAGCATAAGCGCCTTCAGAGAAATTCAAAGCGGTCGCAACTTCACTTGAGTTCGGAGGTAATAATACTAATACAGGTCGTCGACTGAGGCAGTGGAGGAGAAGATCTAAAACAAGGTAACATTTCACACGTCAATTGATGAGAATGAGGTCACCTT
>NW_020187660.1:1377-1915 GCF_900000015.1 Plasmopara halstedii | reverse complement strand
ATTGGCAAGACCAAGCCACTTACGCAAGTCTTTTTGGTTCTTTGGAACCGGCCAATCTACAATGGCCTTGACCTTAGCGGGATCCGCACGAAGGCCACACTTCCCAACGAAGCACCCTAAAAAAGGGAATCTCTTCTGCGCCAAAGATGCACTTGTCTGCATTTGCGTAGAGTTTGTTAGTGCGCATGCACTCGAGCACCGCTCTTAGATGAACGATGTGGTTCTCCTCATCTGTCTGTTCGTGCTCCGCACGACTGTGAGCGAAAATGCCGTCAAAGTATGTCTGTACATATGCCCTGTGGGGCCTGAACAACAGCGTCACAAGACGATTAAATGTTGCTGGTGCATTTGACAGCTCTTGGGGCATCACCAGCCACTCCCAGAGCATACCGCTCGGGGGGCTTACCGCTGTCAGCGGAATGTCACTAGCTCTCATGAGCAATTGGTAGTATCCATCTACCAAATCGAGTGCACTGTACTTCGTATATCCCACCATATTGTTCTGAAGAACATCCTTTCTAGAAATTGGCGTTCGTGT
>NW_020187660.1:671-1308 GCF_900000015.1 Plasmopara halstedii | reverse complement strand
ACGCAGTATTTGGGCCCCGGAACCAGGTCGATCTCATGACGCACACCTCGGTCCGGAGTTAGGACCGAAGGCGGGTCTTTGGAGATGACGTCTTAAAATTCCTTTACCAAAGGATAGTACGGATCGAAGGGATTCCGTAGGATCGACGATCCACTCCGTGCGTTAAGCACTCTCTTGGTGCCTTCCACGACAGCTTGATCCAGAAGCGATGACAAGTTTACCTCCTCGTCCGGTCGTACAATGACCACTTTGGCCAAATCGCCTGCCTTCAAGGCACTGCCAAACTTTTCTAGGGACATCTCGTCCAGCTCAAGAAAAGCATCTACTGCAGGCATAGCCTCGAGGCAGACGTCACCATCTTCCTCCCCCGCACCGTCGTCTAACGGTAGACACACCCTGGATCAGGGTCGACGCCCGGCGTCTTGCAGCCAGCATACGGCGTCGCCGTCGCCTCTGTACAGGGGTTCTATGTCTCGGTGAGACCAGGGTAACCACGCACTCCGCGTCGTCCGGTGTCACCCTCACTTCCCACTCCTTTAGAGCTCCGATGTTATCTATCTACAACATCCGACGAAGAACTACTACTTCCGCAGTCTTCGTCCAGTGGATATCGTGCCCCTCCACGCGCATCTAAAAA
>NW_020187660.1:0-616 GCF_900000015.1 Plasmopara halstedii | reverse complement strand
AGCGACTGCTTCGCAACGAGAGCAGTGCTCAGTGGTTTTCGTGCCACTCCACGCGCATGACGAGGGCCTCGCCCTCGATGCCTCGACCCTTGGCCGACCATGTCACGCATGACATGCAGCGACTGCTTCGATACTCGAACAGCGTTCAGTGGTTTACGTGCCACTTCACGTGCATCACGAGGGCCTCGCCCTGGATGCCACGGCCTTTGGCTGATCCTGTCACGCATGACATGCAGCGACTGCTCCAAAACGTGAGCATCGCTCAGTGGGTGACGTGCCACTACACGATCAGCCTGCGAGCCACGCTCGGGACCCCTGTCCAATGCACCGTTGGCGTCTACCAACTCGGACATTCCAATGTCGAGCACGTTAACCATCTCGGTCCAGTGCTCTCGCAATAGCGCTTTTGTCTCCTAGCAGATGGGTTCATGACTCGCCAACGCTCCACCAGGAGACGTGCGCGTAGCGCCCAAGGTCTTTGACCTCCAATCAATCCATGGCTCATGGTGTTCTAACTATGCCATTCCTAGGATGAGGTCATACCTTGTATTCAAGTCCAAGACTAGACAGCGTTCCACGCTATCAAAGTCAAGAAACTTGACTCCGAGGTCCACAG
>NW_020187659.1:0-373 GCF_900000015.1 Plasmopara halstedii | reverse complement strand
GTAAATGACAATCACAAGCTTTAATCAAAGGTCATAACGTCCAGCATATCTTGCCGATGCAGGATCTTATGGTGACAACATAGAGACTTTTCCGCGCTATGTCAAGAAAGCGTAACTCTCGCAGGCCATAAAGATTATGCGTATTTTTGAGTCAGATACATTTAAGCGACTAGCAAATATTTTTTTTCGTTACCAACTTCCTTACATCATTGATAAACGCAAAGAAAGAGCGAGTCATCCCAAGCATGTGGGTGAAAATTAGAAGCGTGACATGATTTATTCGAATACACAAGTACATTTCGATCGACACATATGGTTCTGTGGTGCAATTAAATAAAATTATTGCAATATCGTGTACACGCTGCAAAAATAT
>NW_020187658.1:0-461 GCF_900000015.1 Plasmopara halstedii | reverse complement strand
AGCTACACTTAGCTGCACCACACCAGCTCTAGTAAGTACGACATCATTTTGGAAACTCAAACTTAGAACCGCAGAACATGGCTTTCTTCTCAATCGACTGCCGGAGTCATGGAAAGGAAGCTTGACCAGCGCTCATTGTTCTCGTCGTATTTCCACTTCAGACAAAAGCAAAATGTTTCTGGATTCTCCACGTAGACAAACGTCTTCATCATAAGTGGATCATCTGTCTCCACTGTTCCTTCTTTCAGACGACTGAAGACGCGATCTTTGCATTGTGCATCAAACACTTTCACGAACAGAAGCGTAAGCATCCTTGCCAACAGACAACATCAATGCGTGCATACCTTGTATCTGTTGTCGACGGATTGAGCGCTGTCTACACAACCTGGAAATATGTTTACGATCGGAATGTCCATGCTGAGACCATCGTAAAAGCCATGCATATCGCGAGAAAGTGCAAG
>NW_020187657.1:0-771 GCF_900000015.1 Plasmopara halstedii | reverse complement strand
CTCGCTCATCACGGTATGTCACTTTATTAGCTATTATACTATGTGAGTGAGTTTAACAAAAATCTGATACTAGGAGTCGATTTCACTTTCCGATTCGATTGGATCCATTAGGCGTTACTATCGTCCGATATGGTGGCGATACATTCTAAAGATATAAAAGTCAGATCCAAGGTGGGAACGCTTATGACTACGAAGTTGCAACGGGGAGAAAATTACTTCGTTGCCGCCTTTGCTGTCGATGCCTCTAACAATATTGGCTTCTGCGTACCTTATGCGTTTAGCGATTTAGTCACTCTGCGGACTAATTATTGCTGCTTGCACTATATACAAATTAAAGATCTACGATAAAATTCGATATGGGTCTGATCGATTTTGTTTCACACTTGCGCATTTTCGGCTTTTGTAAGCAACAAGCGTTCTCACCTTGAGACAGCGTTTTTCACTTGATACGAATGCGCATTGCAATGTATATGAATATTGAAAACCTTCTCGTTCCGCAAAGTGTATCGGAAATGACAATGAACGATGGAGGCTTTTGGAACCGTGTGGAGCAGTGATCTGTTGTTTCCAGCTTCAAGTGAGAAATGCATACATCAAGCCACCAATGCGTTGATCAATCTCCACTTTATATCGCACTTTTTCGATCAATTTTATAAGTCTCACGTCTATTGTTGCTACTTGTATCTTTTCCAGGTCCGCGAATGCCGATGTCAAATTCCTGTCTTTTGAGTGATGGTCAACTACGGTAGGATGTATCAGGGCTTTACATCC
>NW_020187656.1:277-962 GCF_900000015.1 Plasmopara halstedii | reverse complement strand
GAGCGGTGCTCGAGTGCATGCGCACGAACAAACTGTACGCCAATGCAGACAAGTGCATTTTTGGCGCAGAAGAGATTTCCTTTTATGGTGCTTCATTGGGAAGCGTGGCCTTCGGGTGGATCCTGCTAAAATCAAGGCCATTGTAGACTGGCTGGGCTCCAAAGAACCAAAAGTACTTGCGTAAGTGGCTTGGTCTCGCCAACTTCTTGTACAAGTACAGCGTATATTACGCAGAGGCTTCTGACGGGGTCAGAGACAGCCTCCTGCATGCACCAATACTGGCGATGTCAGACCCTGATCGCCCTTTCAGCGTCATCTGTGACGTTTCGGTCTTTGCCATCGGCTGTGCACTGCTGCAAGCAAACGCCGATGGGCGAGATCGGGTAATCGCGGTCGAATCTCGACAGCTCAAAGCTGCAGAGAAGAACTACCAAGTTCATGACAAGGAGCTACTTGCGATGAAGTCTGCACTTGTCAAGTTCAGGGTCCACCTGCTTGGCTCCAAGCCGTTAGTGATCTATACAGATCATGCGTCACTACGCACAGCGACTCAGTCGCCCCACCTCACGCAGAGGATGGCTAGATGGCTATTCATCTTTAAGGAATATAACTTCGAGGTGAAGAATAAGCCGGGAAAGCAGAATGCTTTGGCTGATGCACTGTCACGCAGACCAGACTACGAGCC
>NW_020187656.1:0-267 GCF_900000015.1 Plasmopara halstedii | reverse complement strand
GTCGTGAGAAAACGTACAACTCTGTGAGTCACCACTATTGGTGGCCCAAGCTGTATAAATGGACGAACACCTATGTGCGCCCGTGTGAGACGTGTCAACGGGTGAAATCCTCTCCAAATGCGGCTACGCCGCTGGCCAGCTTACCGGAACCCACTGGATGCTGGCAGGCTATGAGTTTGGACTTTGTGTTTGGCCTGCCAAAAGATTCGGTGGGCAACACGGGTGTCGTGGTATTCGTCGACCGGTTGAGCAAGATGGCTCATTTGG
>NW_020187655.1:0-385 GCF_900000015.1 Plasmopara halstedii | reverse complement strand
GGACGCTTGGTCAAGCGTTAAAGGATTTGCAGCGAGATTACGTTAGCGTCAATGGTCTTATGCTTGCCGGAAATTCAGTGGAAGCAAAGATATTTGTGTTGGCTCTGGAAAGTTTCAAGTGTATTAGAGCAAGGCAAAAGTTGAAACTAAGAGCACCAGATTCAAAAATGTCAATACCAATGAACGTGGCTGAGATGATTGCGTTACGGTTTGCTCGGCAAGTGATAATGTACAGCTCGCGTACTCATGGGGGTGGAGATATTTTTGACATGTTAAATCTGTTGTTTGACTCTATGAAATACTGCATCTGTCCGGACTCAGAGTCGATTGAGCCGATTGAAATTAAAATCTTACAGGAGAGTGGCAGCCTTTGTGCGTACATTGA
>NW_020187654.1:0-1020 GCF_900000015.1 Plasmopara halstedii | reverse complement strand
ACGAGCAGCTCGACCACGCACCAGAAACCAATTGATACCATACAAAAGTTACCAACCGTTGTCAGAACCATTTGCAAACGACCATGTGACTCTGCAGAAGCAATTTTTTCAGCTGCACGGCCTAGAAACGTGTTGACGCCCGTACTGGTCACAACAGCTTCAATTTCTCCCTGCTTTACCACAGATCCAGAATATCCTTCATCTCCTTCATTCTTCGTTACTGGCAAGGATTCACCCGTCAAAGACGATTGATCCACCTTGACTGCATCACCCTCGAGGAATTTGAGATCAGCCGGAATCACATCACCCAATCGCACACGGATAACATCACCAGGTACCAATAAATCAGCAGGAATATTCTTTATCTCGCCATCACGAAACACTTTGGCTTCTGGGGCTAGTTGGCCCATCAACGCTGACACGGCATCACCAGCTTGTACTTCTTCTAGATAGCCAATGCAAGCATTTAGAAGTAACAGGAATAAAATCAATGCAAAATCAGCGTAATCTAATAGCACAATTGACAGCACAGCAGCCACTTCCATGGCCCATGAAAGGGGGTTCCACATGAAGCCTAAGAAGAGCGTCAATTTGTTCACTTTTTCCTCAGGAAGTTTATTTGGACCATACTCAGCTAAACGCCTTTCAGCTTCATTCGATGTCAGACCTTCCCGGCCAGTCTTGAGCTTGTCTAAAGCGGCATTAAGTGGCACCTGCGCCCATTGAATTTGACCAACTTCGTTTGTATAATTCTTCACGTCATTTGGTGTCGCCAGAGACATAAATGAGTTACGTGCAGCACGAGTCATTTCTCAAATGTCTTTGATGCGGAGCTTTCAGCTTCGTCAATAAACAAAACACTTTTTGATAGAAAGTGGTGTGGTGCTTCTGAGCACGTCCGAGAAAGTGAGGAACTTGGAGAATGAACGCAATGATTTGAGATTTCAAGTCCTGCCTTCCCGCTTCTGAATCATTTGGTTCTCGTCTTGCTCTAACACACTACAAGGCTGATTCCAGGTG
>NW_020187653.1:0-3487 GCF_900000015.1 Plasmopara halstedii | reverse complement strand
TGGTGGCGCTCCAGCCGATACTGAGCCCTTTGGGCTGCCAAATGACCAGTACCAGCGTAAACAGAAAAATAGCCCCTGCCAGAAACATCGTTTACTCCATTATATCTGTTTTTGTGAATGTGTTTCGATCAGCATGCGCCCGGTAGTCGGTTTTTCAGCTTCATGCGCGTCTCTTCCCGCAGGCAGTTCCAGCTATTGTCGATAACGGTTGCCGCCCACGCAGGCATGTTGGGAGAGAGACGGTAATGGACCCATTTCCCCTCGCGACGGTCGATCACCAGCCCAGACTCGCGCAACAAGGCCATGTGACGGGAGACTTTCGGCTGCGACTCGGTGGTCGCGGCGCAGAGATCGCAGACGCACAATTCTCCTGCTTCACGGAGCAGCATGACGATGGAGAGCCGCGTTTCGTCGGAGAGGGTTTTGAAGAGCTGGAGCGGGTGGATCATGGAAATTCCTGCAGGTGTAATAGTTTATATATGTATAATCATATATGTTTTGATTGCAGGAGAGAAGCAGAGATGAGAGGTACGGGAATTTCAGGCAACAAAAAACCCATTTATGTAAACGGGTTAGTGAAAACAATGAGTTTCAAGAGAATCAATAAGTTAGGTTAGTGGTAAGGAGTGGCGATTACGGGGCAATGCCAACCGCTGCCGCCACTTTGTCGCCACTGTTTGTTGTAACTTTACGAAGACCCTTTAGCCTTTAGTTGGTATCAAAGCACTTTTGTTAGGGTTCCATCGCTTGGTCATATCCAAAGTGTGTAGAGTTACCAGAAAACCTCCGCGATAACCTCCCTTTAGAATATAGCAGCAGGGCACCAGATAGTAAGATAAGGGGTAGGGATAGTTCAGGTTTCCCCTGTTGGGCAGATTTACCGTTACCAAATTGCGAAGAACAAATTGAAACGGCAAAAGTAGAAATCAAAAGATGGGTTGATGAAGTTAATACATATATAAACTATCACTAATGGCCTTCAAAACTTACATTGGGAAGATTAAGTGCATTAGAAATATCAATGTTCAATAAGGCTCTGAACTATCTGGATGAGCTAATTAATCTAGATGCCTCTACTGCTCCGAATATTTTGTGGTCAATATTTCCCTTCGAGAAGTAAGGTGCAAGGAGATTCGTTTTATTCAATGGATGAATCTCCGTTTATACTGTCATTTATTCGAGGGAAGCCTCTTTCCGATCTCTATAAATGGAGCTTCTATGTATTTATAAGTTAGTAATGAAACATAACAAATCATATACCAAGCGAGGGTCTGGATGATATAGTAAAAGTATTTGTTATCTTGGGCGTTGTAGTGAAATATAAATTTGTTCATTATGAACCAACCAATTCCATGCAATAAATAAATACTATAACTAGCATCACCTAGTCTTAAAAAACCTCTCGAAGTTAATATCCCGAAAAGAGTTGAACCGGATGTAATTAGATAAAAGAAAATGCCAATAAGTATGCAAGAGTAAAAGTTGTAGGCTGAAGTCTTTCCAGAAAGAAATATACAATAAAATAATATGAAGATAGCCAGAATGTTTTTTATTTTTTTGAATCTATTTGTAATAGTAAGCTTAAGGTTTTTTACTAGAATTCCAGTTGCAAAAAATAAAAGGAAAGAAATGTTATAGGTGGGGATTTTGAATGTAGGTAATATGTTAATTAAAAATGCAATGGCAGCAATGCATAGCCCGACCGTGTACTTTTTGTTGAATAATGAAGATAAAAGAGGCAGGCTAAAGTAAAATGCCCACTCCCAATACAATGACCATGTGACTCCAGCATTAATTAAATTGGTGTGTTGATATCCAAATAAAGCAGGTTTGATTCCTGTTATGCCGCCGTCAAACCAGTAGAGAATGTCACTGTAGCTAGTTTGTGCTATGTTTTTACCTATATATGCAGCTAAAGCGATGCAAAATATTGAAGATACAATGCACATGGGGAATATTCTTAGGAAGCGTTTTGTGAAAAACGTTTTCCAATTTGATTGTAATTTAATATCTCCAAACAAATATCCAGTGATCATAAAGAAAACTGCAACACCGAATGTACCTATATATGCTGTAGAATTATCATTTATTTTCCAATTGCCTGTTTTGAAAAAAAATTCCGAGTAGCTATTATGGTGAAAAGCTACAAATGCCGCTAAAAGATAGCGTAATCCGTCTATGTTGTAATTTCTGTTATGCACAAAACTGTCTTTCCGTAAGCCAAAAATAAAAGATGCGGAGAGTATGCAGAATAAAGACCATATAAGGTGTAAGTTCATTTTTTATCGCAAGGAAATTAATGTTTTTATAAAGTACAGTATTTTAACATGTTTGTGAAGTTTGTGTGAAGATGATTGTGAGTATTTTTATATATCTCTTTTCAGCTTGGGAAAACTGCAAGCGATAGAGGTATGTAGCAAGATTTATCTGTGAAATATCTCTAATTGATATAACGTTTCTGGGATTTATATTTTTGACTTGAGCATATGATTCGGACTGCTCAGTTTTTGTATGATCGACAAAACAATTTTGCAAAGATGTGTTTGCAAACAATACACTCTATCCTAAGGCGAAACCTAAACACCGGAGGGTTCGCCGTATGGCTCAGGATTATCACCACGGTGTGCGTGTCGTTGAGATCAACGATGGCACCCGCCCTATTTCAACAGTAAGCACGGCAATTGTAAGTATGGTCTGTACCGGCGATGATGCAGATGCGTCCGTGTTCCCCCTCAATAAACCGGTCCTGCTTACCGACGTGCTGACCGCCAGCGGAAAACAGGCGAGTCCGGCACGCTGGCCCGCTCTCTGGATGCAATTGCCGACCAAGCAAAACCCGTGACCGTCGTTGTGCGCGTTGCTCAGGGTGAAACTGAAGCGGAAACAACCTCCAACATTATCGGCGGCGTGACAGCTGACGGTAAAAAAACGGGCATGAAAGCGCTGTTATCTGCGCAGTCCCAGCTCGGCGTTAAGCCGCGCATTCTTGGCGTGCCGATCTCTACACCGAAATGCCGGTGAAGGTGAGCGGCTTTAAGCAGCCCATTGATGATGCGGAGTGGACCATCACCACGTTGACGCATACCGTCAGCCCGGATAACGGGTTTACGACCAGTCCGGATCTCGAAGTGAAAATAGATGAGTTCGACGTTGAATGATTAGTTCCAAATTGAGAGCAATGATGTAGCATTATTGCGAACTGGTTAAGAGTGAGGGCTGAACGAAATGATGAATTGTCCGATGTGCGGTCAGGCCGCGCATACACGCAGTAGCTTTCAGGTTTCCAGTGAGACCAAAGAACGATACAACCAGTGCACCAATATTGAGTGCGGTCATACGTTCGTGACGCATGAGACGTTTGTGCGGTCCGTGTGCCGTCCGCAAAAAATCAGCGCTGCACCGCCTCATCCGAAGGGAATGCAGGAACAATTAGCTTACTGATACTGACCCCCCGCTGGCGGGTTTTTATTGATTACTGTCGCCATAG
>NW_020187652.1:0-981 GCF_900000015.1 Plasmopara halstedii | reverse complement strand
AGCCAAGGATACTGATGATCTTGCTAATGATCTCGAAAGCGCGTTGCTCGGTCTCACCAATAGTTTATTGAAGAAAGATCGTAATTCGTTGATTGCTCAGAGATTGAACGGTGAAGTTTCTATTTCGCGCATCATCAAGAACAAGAAAAATCTCGTTGACGTGTTTCAAGAAGATAGTGTGCGGAGGTGGGTCTCCTCCCTTTCAAAGAAAGGTGATAAAGAATTTGCGTCTATCATGTTAGACCACAAATTTAATCAGCAAGGGATCACAAATGAACAAATTGGTGATGCGATCAGCAAAAGCCCTGACTTTCTCACTGAGAAGGCGTTGAATGGTGTGGCACTTTGCAGACTATCGTCACTGTTGGATAATCACAAGTTGAATAGTGTGACCCAAACGGACGAACTCCTTAAAACTTGGTTTCAAGAGGCCATGGTCTTAAATGTTTACTACGAGGATGCGCTTCCCAAATTGCAGACGGTTTTCAGTAACCAACAAATCATATCGTTTTGTGTTCCTCACGCGCTCCAACATGGTGTCTTTCAAACGCCTGCGAGCGCAATACTGAATGTCTTTATGAAATTTTGGAAAGAAAATTCTATCAGTGACTCAGATGTGCTGAGAGCTCTCAATTTGCCAAGGTTTTCCTTTGATGATTCTATGTCGAGATTTTGGATTAAAGTCATGGAAAGTCGTTACAATGAAGATAAAAGGGGTAGCATGATGGCCGACATTATATTTCAGATGTTCGAGAAAGACGTCCCGACATTAATCGCCGGGGGAGTTAACACCAACCCTACCTATAGATCTATTTTGGTAAATCTGGAGCGTTTGTCAAAGGAATAGCAGACTCCTTCCTAGTTCTTTCACCTAAACGTTTGAATATACCTGCTTATAGTTAAACTTGAATATATACATGCTACTTAAATTGTCAAAAATTTTAAATTGTGCGACTACCTCGAAGTGTCTCGCTTATATAA
>NW_020187651.1:0-681 GCF_900000015.1 Plasmopara halstedii | reverse complement strand
TAAAGCCACACCAAAATCTTTTGCATCGTTTCATCGACTTAAATTTACAAAGTGTTCTTTGCATCACCCACGACTGACAGGATCAGCTGATAGAAGAAAAAGACAGATAATCCACAATCTGCATTGACTCGTCGACAGGATATCGCTTAATCTAATAACCAACCAGTAGCTCGTCGAACGCATCCAGTGGTTTTACCGTACTCGTTTCACTCTCTATCTAAAATTCATCATGAAGATGCATCGTTATACTGTCGCTTAGTGGTCTGCATGCATCATTAGCGCGTGTGACCGAATATGTCTTGGTCTAATGATGCGTCTCAACGCATTGCATAACCATTTCCGGCCGGCATACATAGCAAGTTGTTCATATGTTCCACCCAGGAGTGGGACCGAAACTTCTTCAATTCAGTACATGATATGTAAACTAAGTCAAGCTTTAATTACAGTGAGGAGTTTTGTGTACGTGGACAGCAGCAGACGCGTCTCACTGATCTCAAAATCATCACCCTCACCCGCACCAATATTTATTGCAATTCTTCACAATGAATTCTTGCTTTGACACTTCTGAGCTTGGACCTATGTCCGATTAGTAATAGTTAAAGTAGCGTCATGTTTACGTGGGCTAGCAAACGGTGTGATCCCCATTACATATCAAATTTCTTGGCGTCGTTGACAAGCTAC
>NW_020187650.1:0-356 GCF_900000015.1 Plasmopara halstedii | reverse complement strand
TCTTTCACGTTGCCAGGAGCTAAGATATCAAGACACATACGTTTGTGACGCTTCCAGATATGCTACAGCGCTCCTGATTACACTAGACGCATTCGTTTGACACGTCAGTACAGTTAACGCACTCAACGTTTGTTACGTTGCCAGGAGTTAAGATATCAAGACACATACGTTAGTGACGCTTCCAGTCAGGCGACAGCGCTCTGATCTCACTAGACACATTTGTTTGAAGCGTCAACAACAGTTAACGCGCTCAAACGTTCTTTCACATTGCTACGAGCTAAGTTATTATGTCGCATAAGTTTATGACGCTTCCAGACATGCGACAGCGCTCCTGATTGCACCAGACATATTCGTTT
>NW_020187649.1:0-385 GCF_900000015.1 Plasmopara halstedii | reverse complement strand
AAAACCGCTGTAGCACGTATGAAAGCAATAAAACGAGTGTGACTTAATATCGCAGCTGTTGACAACGTAACGAATGTCTATGTGCGTTTATGGCTACCGCCGCGTCAAATTGATGTATCAAAGCCGATAAGAAACGCTGTTAAACGTCTTGATACGATAAAGCGAATGTGACTTGATATTGAAGCTGCTGACTGCATGGAGAACGTCTCAGTGCGTTTGCAGTCACTGCCATGCAAGATAGATGCGTCTGAATTGATCAAAACCGCTGTAAAACATTCGGAAGCGATAAGAAGAATATAACTTGATATCGCAGCTGTTGAGTGCATAACGAATGTCTATGTGCGTTTATGGCTACCGCCGCGACAAATTGATGTGTCAAAGCTGA
>NW_020187648.1:0-3114 GCF_900000015.1 Plasmopara halstedii | reverse complement strand
AAGGCACCGCTGCTTGTGAATCGTGGATAGGGGTTGTGGGTAGGCTTAGGGGCGGATGAGTGATTACTTAGGGTCAGGGGAGAGGTTCGGGTTGAAGGGAATTATAGCTGAGGATTAGGGTTGTACATAGGGCTAGATGCTCTGAAAAAAAGACTGCCTATGTAACTACGCAGATTTTACTACTGATGTGTGATCTTAACTTTACCTATGACTGTATGTGCAAGTTCGTGGACGCCAACCCGTGTTTCAAAACCATATCAGTAATTGACATACCTTTTATCCAGATAATACCAATCTCCGTTCCTTCTTAGACATAAATCTATGGGCACGGTGTTTGTTTGATATCCGCGCGTCTTCACGGAACTCATTCAGCATATTAATATAATTGTGGGATCACGCTACACGTCGAGAGCGTCTTGTTGCATCGTCAAATTTCGTCACAAAACAGTGTTGCACATCCGGATGCTGACGCGGTAACTCTTGGTCTCAACACTGTACCTGATAAACATCTGGCCTTTGCCCAATACGCGTGTGAGATCTTCTTCGGCGTTGGTTTACCATACACATCGAGTCAAAAATAATGAGGATACGCAGATCGGGGGCTTGACTTACTAGGACCTAGATCGACGATGCAAGCTGTAAGTTTTTAGGGTCGCATTTCAGATAATATTTTGAGAACTTGACCGTGTTTCAAAACGACGCGGGACTTACTTACATATGTTTTGAGTAACGCCAGGCTTAGTTATGCTCTATGCATGCGCCCGAAACTACCATCTGACGCTTGTTTTAGGGCCACGCTAGCCTATTTTGCTACTCTAGGTGAGCTGCATACTCGACTCACTCACCAACGCCATCAACATGGACATGCCAGATAAAGTGCTCTGAGATAAAAAGCAAGAATTATCATATTTTTCCTTCGCTTGAATCTCACTCGCGAGACATCTGCCACTATTCTGACAAAGTAAATGAAGTATCAGTTTCACTTCTGTGCTTCGCTGTTGTAGAATTGTCTGTACCTCGTACTGAAGTCCACGCTAGCCAGCGCACAGATAATGTACACCTCACTGAGTCTGAAAGAATCTTTCAATCCATTTAGAAGTATTTTTTGTCTACGGTTAGGCTAGTTAATACAAAATCTATCAAGTTTACTATGTGCAGTAAAAAAAATATGTGTATTGCATAGTGTGAGGCTATCGACACTCGTGTCCCACAATATCTCCTCTTTTCCGTTCACTATCTATTTCATCCGTACCAAAACTTATCAAAATGCTTCATCGTCGTATCATACTTGGATATTTTTCATACCGCTCTAAGTCCGAGGCACAATTGTAAAGGGTGTACTAACACCAAAATACAGTGCAATTTAGAGACGACCCAAGCGTCGTTCAAAGCGCGCTGACGTCGTAAAGCGTGTAGATGGATGTATCAACCATTCTCGCAACGGCGGTCTTCGTCGTGCATTTGGTGGTGTGTGTATTGACAGCGTCGCCGGTAAGAAACAAGATGTGCTCTCTTCTTGTATTATAACTATATTGACTGTGGTCGTAACCACAACAAGCCTTTGTGACGCCAAGCAATCCTTTCCTACATACATTCAGAAATGTAATTTCAATACTCCCGCCCAGGTACGTGTTTGGGCACTGGATTGATATTTTTCTCACTTGGCTGTCGCAGAATCTTGAGCTTTGTGTTCTTGACCGCTTTCGTGAGCATGTCAGTATTATTAATGCCGATAAAGCCAAAATGTGTTATTTCATGGCTGCGCATAATCCTTGTATGAAATGGTGCCAGTTATCTACATGCTTTGTCCAAGCGTGGGAATAAGCATTACTCGCCAAGTGTCTTTCTACTTGATTACCATACATACATGTCGGCCTCCACTTTGCTCATGATACACATCTAAAACTTTCAAAATGCACGATCTAAAAGACATACGCTCAGTTTTTGCGGAACTACAAAAACTCGAGCACAGCCGCCTTCCTTTATTTATCAAAGTACTTAGCACACTATTTCTGTCGTCGGTATTAGTACGCCATTTCCACTGCCACCTTGGTACTTAAAGCGTAGGCAAGAACAGCTTCGGCAAAGCATCCTTCATCATCATTCCTTGCGCACATTATTGTGTGCTTTGTGTCTCTTGTTTAATTTCTTTGGCATCTGATCCGTTTGTCAACATCAATAGAGACCCACTCAACGTCTGAAGCGTTCATCTTCAGGTTATGATTCTAGTCGATCCTCTTGAAGCGTTTCAGCTGGACCATGGTACGCCAATCGATTCTCCTGCCTTGGATATACTTACTTCTCAGCCTGGTATGCATCGGGGCCAGCAATTAGGGCGCTTAAGCTTTAATTTGTCTCGATCTTCCATTCAAACGCCTGAAGTGTATTTCTTGCTATATCATTTCGATCTTTCTCGAGTTTTGTCGGCTTAAATGCTGCATTGTCATTTTTGGTTAGATGAACCAGCGTTTTTTGTCTAGTGAGCACACCGCTATTCAATTGGCATCTCGTGGACACAGTGCCCGTAGGTGTGCTTGACATAACAAATTAATATGTAAGTTAAAGACAATAATCTCGAGCGTCATACTCTTTACATGATCACCGCGCTCCCAAGCCATCACTTCCAGGTCTCAATCAAATTCCAACTCAGATGGGGTTCTGCCTGATTGCACTGGGCTAGGTGTCGCTTGTCCAAGCACCCTGCAGTACTGGCCGCCTTTGCTAATTAAAAGGCCAGAGCACACTTAAAATGTAGTATTGTCTGACTTTTAATAATTGTGTGATTAATTCGCAGCCAGTATGTATATTTGTGGAACGAGAAACAATTTATTTCTTTTCCTGTGAATGATGCAGAGACCGAGTTATGTAAAATTCGTTGCGATGCAAAACAAATGGTTTATTGCTCATCTGCTTGTACTCGCAGTGGCTGTTACACAATGTGGACGTCTTTTTATATAGTCCATGATTGCAGTGCATCGCAGTGGAAGTGATATAGAGTAGTGGCGCTGTATTAACCAGCAAACGATATCTCAGCAAGATGGCTGGACTCATAATGGCCTAACTACAGCCAAAGGACTCCCCCTCTAGAACCGTCGGTCATTTTGATTCAGGGCC
>NW_020187647.1:0-538 GCF_900000015.1 Plasmopara halstedii | reverse complement strand
ATCCGGAGCAATGAGGCCAGATTGTTATCGACTTCTTCAAACGCTTCCTCAAGCCATTTAATCACGTCCGATCGTTCGACCTTATATTTGCCTCCTCGACCTGGATCAGATCGCATTTTCCACGAAACATAACGTTTCTTGAACGCTTGTTTGATAGGTTTGTTGGCGATCAAGTCGCATACTTGTATCAGACTGGTGCAATCGGAAGGGATTGCACCCAACTTAATATTCAATTCCTTCGCATTTTCCACAACTGCATCACAAAAATGGCTCGTGGCGGCATCCCAAATTAACCCCCCTAACTTCTCCTCGGGATAGCAAGATCGTTACCACTCCAAGTACCCGCAGCATCCTTCTTTATCCATCCAGTGCTTCGGATGGAAAGTGATCTTACCTGATCCATCCCAGTTAGCGAAACGTCGGGATAATGTTCCATCACGGACACCGGTCATTATAATGAAAGGAGCCAGCAGGCGTGACTGAAACATTTCACAGGCGACCATAACTGTACAGCCCTTTTTGTCATCCTCGCCTCTGT
>NW_020187646.1:0-800 GCF_900000015.1 Plasmopara halstedii | reverse complement strand
GATTATCTCGATAACTCTAAATGGTTGATTAGTATCATTTGGTTCTGGGTCGTCTCATCTGTCTTCACCCGGCGATACACAGTCTATCTATTCCACAAGCAGATAGTGCTCACCGCGCTAAATCCTCTTTATGTACGGGTCACGGACTCAGTGACTCTACTCATTAATAGGAAGCCGCGAAAGTGGCGATAGATTGTGTACCTTCCTTCCAGGGAATCCCCGTTGAGCCCATGATATCTGTGTGCATGGTTCTAGAACATGTGTCGACTTAGTCATTAAAAGTGAGAGATATACTGTGGTTGTCAGCTTGCCCTTCAGACACCCGACACACGATGTGTTCGGATTCTAGCTTGACCATCGAGTGCCTTTGGTTGACCGCACTGTCTTGATTAAAGCGTCCTTGCTTGAGTGCCCCATGCGAGCATACCAAAGCTCGAAATGAGTATCAGTCCTACTATACTAAACGTAACATCCTTCTTTATGCTCACAATCGAGCATGTCAGATTTTTCATTCTCAATTCTATGCAATCGCTTTTTCCCTCCCCAAGCTTCACGACGCATAAAAAATCTCTGCACCCTTTCGCGTTACACAAGCTTGCCAACCGACAAATATCTTCTGTCAAGTTTCGGAATATATTTAACCTTAACCATGTGAATCTCCTTTGCACCCAAGCTGGTCAGATTTTAGTGCTGCCTCCTTTGAAGAAGAATGATGCACAGCTTGCAATCGTCAATTCCATGCTTGTATCTCGGTCCTTGCATTCGCACAAGCCAATCATGTGCGGAGTTATGCGGGCGGT
>NW_020187645.1:0-454 GCF_900000015.1 Plasmopara halstedii | reverse complement strand
GAGTCATGAACCCACCTCTGCTAGGAGACAAAAGCGCTATTAGCGAGAGCACTGGACCAAGACAATCAACGTGCTAGACATTGGACTGTCCGAGTTGGTAGACACCAACGGTGCATTGGACAGGAGTCCCGAGCGCGGCTCGCGGGCTGATCGTGAAGTGACACGTAATCCACTGAGCGTTGCTCAAGTTTTGGAGCAGTCGCTGCATGTCATGCGTGACATGGTCGGCCGAGGGCCGAGGCAGTGAGGGCGAGGCCTCGTGTTTCACTTGAAGTGGCACGTAAACCACTGAGCGCTGCTCGAGAATCAAAGCAGTCGCTGCATGTCATGGGTGACATGGTCGGCCCGAGGCATCGAAGGCGAGGCCCTCGTAATGCGCGTGGAGTGGCACGATAGCCACTGGACGAAGACTGCGGGGTTAGCAGTTCTTCGTCGGATGTTGTAGATAACATCG
>NW_020187644.1:0-3122 GCF_900000015.1 Plasmopara halstedii | reverse complement strand
CTCCGTCACGACAACGGTTCCTTCGTTTTCCGGTACCACAATCTTATAAGTATGTTCTCCGCGCTTTCCGTTACGCGCGGTAAGAATGCAATAGGTCCCGTCTTTACGTGCTATCAGTAAAGGAAATAGCCACGAGGAGAGGGTGCTCAGATCGCGCTTTACCCAACCGGCAGATATTCCCATCTGGTCAAGCATGCGCAATGCCATTTCTGGCTCAAGCTTGTCGCTTTTTGGCAGGCCAGCATAGAGGACTTCTTTGCTGGCAAACTTAGCATGATGTGTACAAAGCCATTCAACACCCCACAGAAGGGAATCTTTTCGGGGATCTTCAATATTATTGAAGTCGTGCTCTGAATTAATTTCAACGGTGGAAAGATGCGTGCTCATTATCGAATCCAGACCTGTAGTGACGTTCCTCACTTAGAATTAAAAAAGTAAAGAATGTGCGATTTAAAAAACGACCAGAAACATCCATGAATACGATGAGTGGTAGCGGATTGTTTATGCTGAAAATACAAGCGCTGGCAATATCTTAGTGTATGAGTTAAGCATCAGGCACACAATAAGGATAAGTAACCACTCGCTTAGGAATAATTTACATCCCGGCAGGTAAATGTCTGTTTCCTGCGTATTACTATTCAACTGGCAAGTCTTGAAATGGGAACGCCAAGTTTATTCTCTATGCGTATTTTCATGGCATAGATATTTTTTACGTTAGTCGCATTTTTCATGGCGATTTTTTTCGGCAGTTGTCCCTTATACAATTCAGCAAAAAGTGCATATTCATTTGCACTTAACTTTGCCTTTTTCTCCGAGGGGCGTGTGATCTTGCCCATAAAAGATTGATTAATTTTGGTTTTGATATCTTCTGTCACATCATCATGAAAAATGACCGCGCTGATGACCGTTTCGCTCGTGTCGTTGTAAAACCAGTAGTGCGCGATAGCGGCCATTTTTTTATCCGTGATTAAAATCAATCTGGAGTTTTTAAACTGGCTTAACCAGTTGTTTGTTAAGAAGTAATTTATGTTTTTATAGTTAAAATCAATAACCACAATAGGCTGTGAAATCACTTTTGAATTAATATTGCTAAAATATTGCAGCAGTCCCTCAATCAGGAATGAGTTATTCTCTGGCCAAATGTAAAATTCTACACCGGTACACTCTACATTCTTTTTTGTTTGTACAGATGTATAGACGCATTTATTCACGCATCCATAGCAGCGCATTGCGTTGTCGTGGTGTTCAATATTATTAATAATCACTCTATCCATTAAGTTAAACGCAGTGCGTCCATATTATAAATATTAAATTTGATATAATATATCAACATTCATCTTAAAATTGCATTACGGATGAAAACGGGTAGCAGTAAGATTACTCGCGGTCGTACCAGGAATTTTCGACAGCGAGTATTTTACTGCATGATGCCATGCCAGCCGTTTTTTTCAGTATACGTCAGCTTGCGAGTCGCGTAATTGACACACCCAGCTTGCGTTCGATTCTGTTTTTCATCGCATAGGTGTTCTTGACACTGGTTCCGTTTCGGTATGCGATTTTCTTGGGCGTCCATCCGTTGAAAAGAAACGCAAACAGACTGTATTCATTCTGGCTCAGTTTTGGCCTGCTGCCTGCGGGCTTAATCGTTTTCGCGAGGAAGGTTTTCTGCAGTTTTGTTGCCACCTCCTCGGCCGTGTCGTCGTAAAAGATCACCGAGCTTATCGTCGTGTCGGACGTGTCGTTGTAAAACCAGTAATGGGCTATGGCGGTCATCTTCTTATCGGTGACAAGAATCAGTCTCATGTTCTTGAACTGATCCAGCCAGTTGTCTGACAGGAAGTAATTGATGTTTTTATGGCTAAAATCAATAATCACCACAGGCTGAGTAATGTATTTATCATTTACGTCAGTGAAATAATGACGAATGCCTTCAACAAGAAAGCTATTATTGTCAGGCCAGATGTAATACTCAAGACCCGTGCACTCTTTAATTTCATGCAGTGCGGAATTGTCAAAATGACATTTTTTATCACAACCATAGCAATGCATAGATGGCGTATGACAGACGGGCAGTCTATCAGTGGAAGATAAATAGATTGGGTTGTTAGTCGCACTGTACATATTTTACCTCACACGCACTGAATCGATACATTAATAATGAGAAGATGTTTAGCGAAATTGCTTTCGTTCTTTAGGAATAATCATACAGACCACCAGGTAAAATTCTTAATTAAATAATATGAATTGTCACGCCGGCATTCTTATTAAGAATTAAATGATTAAAAAACAGTTGCTTGCAAGATTTCTTAAATGAAAATGTGACATGTGAAATGTTTATTTAGCGTTGTGGTTGTTGTCGTTTTGTTGATTTTTTTTGATGCGCTCTTTACGTCGTGGAATGTATATTGAGATATCGGGAATATCGACCGTTACGTCCCTGGGCTTTATTAACTAAAGTAATCAGAGTTAATCGTTTAAATATCTGAAATGGTCTGTTGGCAAAAATAAAAAAATAGAATAATGACAAGCGTATTTTAATGGTCGGTATCGGCGAAAGAAGATGGTGAAGATATCAATAATGAGAACGCTCGCCCCCAGGGTTGAGGGATCCCCACAAAATAATGCCGGCAAAGACGACTCCCTCTCCCTTGAGGGTGAGGGGGAACATACGGCTGTGGGGGTCATTCCGTTCACTTTATGTTCCTCGCTACTAAAAATTACTGGGGATCCCTCAACCCCCAGGGGGCACAGTTTCGCATATGACATAATCATTGGTTAACATTGCAAAAACAATTTAGGTGCATAATATTAACAATTGATCGTTTTTGGTGCACGTGTCGCACTATTTTTGTGCGTTTCCTGGCATGTACGTGTGTTGGCGTGTGTCTGTGCCCGACCGAGTCGATTAAAATAATATATTAAAAATCATCGCCTTAATTTTACCCCTGTCATTTATATTTGAACCAATAGCGAATTGGTTCGTTTATTGCTTAATCATTAGCACGATAAGTAGCACGTCATATCAATAACTTATCGTTAATAAAAATAAAGTCATGATGAAAGCGAGCGAACCAATATGGAAAAACCGTCACGGTTTCTGGCCAATTCCAGCACCGCGCTTG
>NW_020187643.1:0-432 GCF_900000015.1 Plasmopara halstedii | reverse complement strand
TCTGTAAGCGTCTTAAGCTGCGTCAGTGGTTGTTTAGGATACATATGATTGAAATCACCGAGGTATCTACGCCAAAAATCGACACAGAATTTGTTCTCCACATCATCGAGAAAGGAAGGAATCATGTCATCGTGGCTTGCAATCATCTTCACGACGTCGACCGGGCTAATTTTCTTTGACAGCCAAAATCCAGATAACATTTTTAAATATTCCAACGCTTTAGTGTTTTCTCCGTTGTTTGGATGGAACAAAATTTTCAGGAATTCGTGCATGGTATAGTACCGAATGAGATCTTTCAGCACTAAAAAACGAAAGTCATGATTTTCCTCAACTCCATGATAAAAGGATAGATATGCGACCCAATTGTCAAAATCCACGCCAAAAAAGTTGGTGGTATCGATTTGCGCAAGCATGTTGTCAGGATTGATACCA